>NC_141757.1:71874983-72189301 GCF_982258835.1 Parasteatoda tepidariorum
AAGGTATGCAAAGTTATACACCAATTTTATCCACTCAATTTTAAACTAAAAAATCTAAATTTAAATTGAATCGGTCGAATAACTCTCGAGAAATAAAAATTTGCAAATACAATTAGATGGAGGAAATTACAAAAAGTGAATTCATAATTAAAGGCTTGAAACATTCATCTGATCCCCTGCCAAAACCGTGAAGATTATTATTTTAGACCAAAACTATTATTTTAGATTGATTTCGAACTTCACGTTTTGAGAGTCAATATTTAAAATTTGTCGAAAAAATTTATAATTTAGGAGAAAATCACCTTTGTACCTGATCTCTTTACGTAAAATATCGTAAAATATCTCTTTACGTAAAATATCGCGAATTAATAAGCATATGTAGTCTTAGTAGATGAATATAAAATCATTAGATCAAAAATTATTTTGGTATTTTCTTAAACTTTTTTGCACACTGTACAGTAGAAAAGATCGAATACAAATCACTCAAAATAAATTTCAATCTGATTGTCTAAATTTTAGGTTCTAATAAGAATACAATATCTAATGAGATTTATAGGGACCTTCTTTCTATTCACAACGATACCATAAGGTCAAACTCTTTTTTTAAATAACTTCTTTAAAAAAATTAGTTTCCATTTTTGTTTCAGATTACACCGAGTATTCCATTGTTACATGCTTTCAGAATAAGCTTCCAGTACAGAAAGCAAAGTAAAAAAAAAAAGAAACAGCTTAAATAACTTTTGATCTAATGATCAGATCTTCGGTTATTTTCAAAGTTCGAGGAAGCCACAAAAGATATAAAATTTAAAACTTAAATAAAATACAAATGCTTTAACAGCAAATATACATTCCATTAATTAATATCACCGTTACAAACAGAACCTTTTTCAAACACATAACATAATAACAATGGAAAGAATTTGCATACAAATTTTAATTTACATATAATACAGATCCAATTTTACTTAATATTTGTATTTGTTTATAAATTTCCACCAATATTATTAATTTTTGTGCTTGCAGAAGGTGCTCTTGGTAGAACAGAACCAAATTACGTTGATTTGTTTCATTTAATGGTGATGTTAAAACTTTATTTTATATCAAGTTTGCAATTTTGATTATTGCTAAAAATAATTTGCTTTTTACCCATTATAATTAAAGTATAACTAATACTTAGAGCTAATTATTAAGAAAATTACACAAAACGAACAAAAACAAGTTATCCCTAATCTGACAGACATGTTTATGATTATACTGCCAAAAGTGACCAAGTCAAATATGTAAAAAATTTTAAATGTGAAAATACATAATTATATATATATATATATAATATATATAAGTTCAAAATGAAGAATAAAAAAAAGAAAAATTATAGACATATGAAAAAAGGGGGGTAAGAAATAATAAGTAAAAAAATAACAAACAACAGTTTATTTAAAAAAAAAAAAAAAAATTTAAATGTTAATTTAAAAAATCGGAAAAAAAGCCGAAAAAAAAAGATATAATCTTTTCTTCAGCCCACCCGATTATATCCACAAAACAGAGTACTTTCTGATATTGTATCAATAAAGCCAAAGCAAAATATATAAATACAATAGTGTGAGGAGCACTCAAAAAAATTTTTATAAAAATAACAACAAATAAAATAGATCACAAAAATAAGTAAAAATATCGTGTAAAAACAGATAATAAAATAAAAGAAAAAGAAAAAACATTAAAAAGGGGGGACTATAAAGCGAGTAGCAAAATCAGAACAACTTACATGGACGGATATTTTTCAAGAATGATTTAAAAATGTTTTCGCAGAAAGATTGCCAGATTACAAAATATGAAAACAAAAGCGCAAATTGAGTGTAACAAGAGGGTTTTAAAGTGTCGTTCTTACTGCACTGCTGAAGTGATTTGTTATTCTGAGTTTTGATTTGTTAGTTACCAAGGATGGGCCCGAAATGGATGTGCGCAAGGTAATATTATACTGGATAATTTTAAAAATTGATCATAAATAGCTTTAGAAGATAGATGTTTATTTAAGAAAAAATATTAAATAGAAAAGAGAAACATAAATTGCCTGTTTTGCAAATAATTTTAGCCACGGATTTGCACGATATGGATTAGCACATAGAAAAATTATTTAATTATCAAAGAAAAAAATTTTTTTCAATAGATAATTTTAACACGGATTTGCACATGGAAAAATTAACAAAGAAAAAATTTTAGTAGATAATTTTAGCCACGGATTTGCCCGAAATGGATCCGAAGCAAAGTAAAAATAAAATAGAAATGTGAATTAGAAACGAAACCAGCATATAAAATTATAATATACTTTATTTTTAAATTACACGGATCATTTTAAATTGTCCGCTCGAAAATGTAAAATTCTAATTGGCTGAAATGGAGTCCGTTTCACACTAAGCTATCAATTATCGATAGTACATAATCAGGTTTATCCTGTTATAGCGAGGAAAGTTGGTTATCTTGCTCCAAGGTTCTCAATCAATTTTGGGATTTGAAAGAAAAAATATGTAAGTCTTTACAAACCATAAATCTAGATACAAGCTTGTTCTTCGATTAAATATGGTTGCAAGATTTATCTTTTATGATTGATATAACCGAACACTTATCCGATTTAAATTTATTGTTACAAGGCAAGGATCAGATCCTTATGAACACGTTTGACATAATTAAAAAAGCATTCAAATGTAAATTATTTCTTTGGGAAAGGCAACCGAAAAATGAAGATTTAACGCACTTCCCAACGCGCAACAAGAACAAATCTAGTTTAGATGATACTGCATAGTATCAAAAATACGCAGAAAAAAATTTCAAATCTTAGAACAGAATTTGAAACAAGGTTTAAAGGTTTTAATTCTTTGGAAGACAAATTTTGTTTGTTTTCTTCGATTTTCTCAACAAATAACTCAGTACCCAGTTATATGAAAATGGAAGTGATTGAGATTCAGTGCGACTCAAATTTGAAAGCAAAATTCATTGAAGTGGGTGTGCCTGAATTTCACGAATATTTACCAACAAGGTTTGAAAATACTCGAAAATTCGCGTATGAAATTATTTCCAAGTTTAGAAGTATTTTTCAGTGAGAGCAATTATTTTCTGTTAGGAATGTTAATAAAGCTCTTGTCCGAAACTGTATTAATAACGCTCACGTAGGGTCAATTTTGAAAGTAGTCTCGGCCAATAAAATTTCCCACGAAATAGAAAAGATAATAGCAGAGAAGAGATATCAAGTATCAGGACGTAAGCAATAATTTAACTTTATATATGTTTATTACAATTCAAAATAAAAATATTTGTTTCTATTAACATTGAATTTTTTTTCTTTTTTTTTTGCGGCCCACCTAAAGTTAAGCATTGTTTATTTGGCCCAAGTTAGCTTTTGAGTTTGACATCCCTGCTCTAAGCTATAAATATTAACTGGCACAGAAAATGTAATGAATTTAAGTTGCTTTTGATCGCATTTAATATAATTTGAAGTAATAAAGTGAAACAATTTGCAAAATAGCGCAATTTACAAAATTTAAAAAATAAATTTTTTTCCTTAAATGTGGGCACGTCGTATTTGCAGACTTATAAAGCTTATAACTCAGTTAAAAAATTCAAACAGTTCTAATAATATTTCTTTAAATGAGTCTTGATGTCATTTACACTAACTCCAATTTTTAGAAATTTTTATGAATTTAAAAACTTTTTAAAAATTAAAAACCAGTTGACAAAGTAGACGTAACAGATCGTATTAAGTAAACGTCAAATTTTGACCAACGCAAAAACATAGAAATTTTAAATCAAGCCATAATGATAAGCTATTACTACTAGTTTTCACCAAAGATAAAGTAAAATTTTCAAGAATTTGATGCAGTAGATTTTGGGAAACTATTGTTTCTCAGATTAGGAAAACTAATTAGTTAATTCTAAAGTGTTAAAAAAAGTAGTGTTTAAATTTTCGCTGAGTGAAAATGTGCACTTATACAATACATATTTAGTGAACTCAAACACAGGGTATACCGAGATAATAACCCTTGAAAAATATTTGTGAAATCCTTGTTAAAAGCAGAAAACAAAATAGTATAAACATTTGAGGTCACAAATAATATTTAAGCGAAGAAAAAACGCTATTGAAACATATCAAATCACTAGCAAGGTAAGTAGATAGGTAGGTAGGTATTTTATTTACGTCGCACTAGAGCTTCACAATGGGCTATTGGCGACGGTCTGGGAAATATCTCCGAAGATGATCCGAGGACATCCCATTACAGTTTTGATCCTCTGCAGAGGGGATGGCTCATTCGCTTATTGATTTATTCAGTCCCTCCTTACTCGTAGTGTTTCGTTAGTTTTCCATAATCTTAATATTTTCTCTTTGCTTAAATATTAATTTATGACCCTTATTGCTAATATTTTTTCTACTTCATTTCTAACAAGAATTAAGGATGGTCATTACGGAACACCCAGCATAAATAAAAATCTAACTAGAATTTGAAATTGAAAAAATATTTTAATTTTCATATTATGTATTATATGAAAAACAAATCTTTATGTGTACTAAAATAAATAACAAAATATATTTTTAAAAAATGTGTCGTTGGTAGGAGCAAATCTCTTTGTGAACAGAGTGATCTTCATAATTTATTATTAACTTCTTCATACCTTAGAATTTATTCACAGCAAAAAAAAACTTATTTTATTTGTTTAGAAATGCATTTCCTAATTAATCTGCGTTTCATAACTTTTAAGTAATTGGAAACATTGTAAAAAATGCGCATTTTATAATCTGAAGAAGGAAAAAAAAACAGTATTAAAGCAAAAAAGAGAAAAAAAATTTAATGAACACCAAAGGAATAAAGAGGTTCAAAAAAAAAAACCTCGTTGACATGATTGTATTAACTACTTACCCCCGTTCAAAGATGAACATATAGCTAACAGTAGCACGGACCACATTTTAAGCGTCCGAACATACGAGTTCAGGGGAATGGGTAGGTTAATCTCTTATAAGAGACATTTTGCGATTACAGCTGCACTGTGAAATTAAAACGCAAGACCAATTAGTTAATTGATTTTTAAAAGAAGATATTGATGTTGTTTCAGCCGTTGTATTAAAATGTGAAAAAAGAATTCTTTCACATGTAATTTAGGATAAGTATACACGAAAAAAGATTAAGAGAACTAAGTAAACATTGATTACATGATAACAAGGTCCTGCGGTTACTTAAATTGAAAATTTTCCTTAAATACATTATTTTCTTATGCAGCCAATAGCATGAAATATTAGAAAAAGTATTTCCGCTGTGCAAATTTGTAGAATTAGCTTTTTACGTGTTTCTTAAGACGTTTGCAATTTATTTAATAATTTCAGAAAAAAAAAATTGGTAGGAGAGAAGAACTAATGTAGACATGTTTTTCATATTTGTCAATAAAAACCTTATTAAATATAATTTCTCTGTTGTGAAATGCTTTTTAACAATAATTTGGACGATTTACTGCATTCTAGCTTATATTTGGACTTAAAAAGTTGTTTAGCTTTTCCATAACTTTTAAAAAAAGGTTGTTTTTGTCCACACTAGTCCCACAACACGGAGCGCTAATTTACAATCCAGCAGTCTTTAACGACTTACTCGCATTTTTTTTTCTCGGTATTTTTCTCTTGGCTGTCGTTTGTCATAAATGAAAGCTTTTATTTCTTTTAAAATTTGATATCTGAACTAAAAAAAGTCAAGAATCAAGTTTTTTTTTTCTATTTAAGGAAATGCCAAACGGGGGAACAAGTCGTTAAAGGCTGCTGAATCGGAAAATAACATGGAAAATCTATGAAGTTAGTGTGGACAAACTTGTTAAGCCATCATTTATAACAACGCACAAAGCCAAAATGAAATTAATTTCAGTCTAAGCATTATTAAAGAATAAATATCGGCATATAATAATTAGAAAAATAATTTGCAATAACGCATATCACTGTATTAAGAAAGACATTTTGATTGCTGAAACATGCATTTATTTGAAAACCATCATTCAATTCGATTTATTTGAGAAATATTTTGAAATTGTTTTTATTATAGCAAAAAAATTTAAAATGTCAACTTCAAATGTGCATTAAGATGCAGTCCTGATAGTTCTACCAGGTACTGGCAATGGGAGTTCGGTAACTATTTTTTTCTCTTGAGAAATGAGAAAGGTTCTTTGTTTCTTCTTAAGAATTGAACATCATAAGCTTCAAATTTTTTTCTTCACTCTATCAACATTATGCACAACATTTTTTTTTTTCATTTAAAAAAAAACTGACTACCACAAAGTCGTTCACTCTTATTGACTCAGTGATGTCATGAAGTTTCAATGAATTTATATCAATCTGATATCATTGCGATTTTAAAAAAAAAAGAAAAAGAACCTTGAATTGCTAAATTTTAAATGAAAAAATCCTTTTAAAGCCTGTCCACACTAGCCCCAAGAAGACACATGTTTATTAATACCTAGTGGTTATTAATTCAAACTATGCAGAGCACAAGTTAATATTAAAATAGGTAAAAAAAACAGTATTTATCAACTTTAATTGAAATTCTGAAAATAAAATATGTTAAAGCAACGAAAAAATTTTAAGTTATTCCTATACCTTAAAAATCTTCTCTTTTTCTACTGAAATATTCAGTTACCAAAACATGATATTTCCACAGACAATATTGAAGATGCACCTTATTGGCTCTTGGCATTTCCGGCAAAATTAAATCCTAGTGCACTTTAGCATCCAAATAGAGTCTCGGTGCTGCCATCTAGTGTGGCAGAAACTAGACGTCCAAATTAACATGACCAACGGTATCTCACCCATTGTGGTGGTCTTGAAAGAGTCGATACCACCTCTAGAGAACGCACTAGGTCTGCTTATCGGCAATACCGATTGTGCAGCTCATTGGAAATAAAAAAAAAAATTAAAAAAATATTGAAGATGCAATAGAGTGGACAATTTGTGAATTTCTTTAAATTTTTAATAAGAGCGAATCTCATAAAACTTATTTCATGTTAAAAAATGTGCGCAAATTATCTGAAAATGAACATATTTGTCCAAAAAGTGCTGAAAGATTGTCTTTAAATGAGATTTTTTTTATTACCAAAACAAGATATTTCCACAGTTTATACTAAAGAAATAATAGAACAGACATTTTTTGATATTTTTAAAATATTTCGAAAATAATGATTTTCTTAAAACTGGTCTCAGGTTAAAACATGAGAGTAATACTTACCGAAAATGCTCACTCTTTTCGAAGTATTGCTTAAAAATTTCTTTAAATGAGATTATTGATATTTTCACAGTGCATATTAAAGAAAAAAATGAACAATACGTGAGATTTTTAACTTTTTTTGTAAATAACGATTCTCCTAAAATTGATTTCATGATAAAATGTGTCCGTCACATTTTATGAAAATGTCCATATTTGTCCAAAAGTGCTCAAAGAAATTAAAATAAGATTTTTTCAAAATCCAAAACATGATATTTCCTCAGTTCATATGAAGGAAGCTATAGAGATGAGACTTTGCGCATTTTTTAAAAAGATAGAACCTCTTAAAACTGATTTCATGCTAAAATGTGGGCGTCTGATTTTCTGAAAAAGCCCATATTTGTTCAAAAGTGCTCAAAGAATGTTTTTAAATGAGATTGCTTTTTAATCAGAACCTTATATTTTCCACAATCGATATTGAAAGAAGCAATAGACCAGACACTTTGTGAAAGTTTTATCAATTTTTTGAAAAGAGTGCAGTTCTTAAAACTCGTCTTAAGTTAAATAAAACAGGAGCGTCATATTTTCCGAAAATGCTCACACTTTTCCAAAAGTTGCTCAAGGAATGTCTTTAAATGAAATTTGTTTTTCAAAAACATGATATTTCCACATTCCATATTAAAGAAGCAATAGACCGGACACTTTGTGAATTTTTTTAAAAAATTTTGAAGAAAACGTTTCTAATAAAATTGGTTTCATAAAAAAATATGTGTTTCACATTTTATGAAAATGCCCATATTTGTCCAAAAATGCTCAAAAAATGTCTTTAAATTAGATTTGTTTTGCAAAAACATGATATTTCCGCAGTTTATATTAAAAAAGCAATTGACCGGACAATTTGTGAATTTTTTTTAAATTTTTTGAAAGGAGCAAATCTGTTAAATCTAGTTTCATATTAAAATATGTGCGTCAAATTTTTTAAAAATGCCCATATTTGTCCAAATGTGCTCAAAGAATGTCTTTAAGCAACTTTCACATGGATGTGTACACTAGTGTTTTCAATTTACGATGTCTCTCAGAGGAGTTGAAATAAAAAATCATTCGATACATTCACTCAACCCATTGTCCCCACTATCCCTTCTTTCCCGAACTTGACTGCCTCCTTTGGGAAAACTTAAACTCGTTCTTAAGGAGCATGGTACCTTCTTAGAGTGTTATGCTTTTAATTATTTATGACGACAAGAACTACATTTGGAGCCAAAATATTATAATTTTTGCTTGTGAACTGACTCTTGTGACGTTGAAACTTCTCAAAACAGTTTTGAAGGCCAAACTAATCGAGATTTGATCACCAATCTTGTGAAAAATTGAAAACATTATTTAATGAATAAGGCGACTTTTTAATTCAGAATCCTTATATAAATTCAGAAAAAATAACAGTTGAAGACATTCTGTCGAGACTTTAAGTCACGCATCTCCAACAATCCCCCCTTCTAAATTTCGAATAGCCATACATTAACTTTTATTAAATTGATTCCACATTTCAATCAGTTTAACTAATTCTATTTCTATACAGTTCTAAAATTATAAAAGTCAATAGCATTAATACTTTCGAATAAAAAGTTAATGGTCATACCATTATATAATATATTTTAGTATGAACAGAGGGGAAAAACCTATATTGATAATTTATTAAAAAAACAGTTCTGCAAAAATTCTATCAGCTTAAAATGAATAATGGTGGATGTTTAGAATATAAATACGTACTATACCTGACACCGCATCCAACTTAAAAATAAATTCAGAACAAGAAGAGTAAATAAAATTTAAATATTATAATCAAACATTAATTTCCTTACTAATTTAAGTCCTTAGAAAAATTACACTTGTCTTCTTTAACACTCAACATCCATTAAAAAACTATGGATATAGAATAAAAAATAAAAATAAGTGACCAAACGATTACAGAAAATATAATAAATTCAGTGAAAATAATAAAAGAAAACGATAATTTTATCCTCCAATTAGTAACTAAGCTATAAGCAGAAGGGAGCTGTATACATTAGGGTAAAATGTGAAATCATTCCTAATCGCTTTAAAAAGAAAAAGAGAAAAAGGCGGCGTTTTCGCTTTTTTTAATTTCCTTTTTTTTTATGCATTTTTCATTATTAAAGTGTAGTGTCTTAAACTTCTCTGTACAAAAATTTTTTCGTTTTGGGAAAATGTGCTTAGTTATCTATTGACGTAATTTACAGTGTTTTATGTGACCGCAGAGATACCTCATACGATTCTAAGGTGGCCTTCCATTTCGATAATTTTTAAAAAGTATGCAAAACAATTTTAGACCCTCGTGTGAAATACTTTTATGACAGATAGCAAGCAAGTATTTCGTTACATAATGAAAATATGAGTTTGGAGATCAAAATTCTTTTCCAAGCAAAATCTTACCTGTAATTATTTTGCTCCCAACCAGAATTTTTATTTCTTAAAATAAAAGGAAAACAGTTGTTGAAATGCATGAAAAAAGTAACTTTTCAGTTCAACTTAATAAAGGCAAGAAAACAGAATCGTACTTTCAACTTATTTACATTAAAAAAAATTAATCGCTTTTTTATTAGATTTAATTGGCCACAATGCGAGGAGAGTAGTATCTTTTTAAGAGGCGAGTAGAAAATATTTAGGTCCTAAAAATATAGATTTCACGGTGCAAATTTGGGAAATTAATTTTTAAGTGTCTCTTCTTAAGTTTAAAATTTAGACACTTTTTTAAAATTAAGTTTAAAACTTAACATGTTTGAAATGAAGTTCAAAAATTTAATTCCATAAAACTAGTAGTACGTTTTAGCGATACTTATTAATTAGCATATTTGAGATCAACCCCTCGAGGCATTAAGATTTGAGTCCTAGAACGTGAAAATCCGATCATTCGGATCAAAAGTTATTCAGGGTGGTTCTTTTTTGTGTATACTGTACAACAGGAGTTTGAAATTACAAGCGGAAGTCGTCAATCAAGCTTAACAGCTGCATGGCATAGAATACCTTACGTTCTGGAAAATTCCTGGCGTGTCGTGTATCCTCTCGTGTACGAAACTCTTCATTTCACCCCAGAAGAATTTCAGGCATGTTAAGCCCGGTGATCCGTCAGGTCAATAAATCATGCCACTACGACCTATTCACTGCTGTCCAAATGTTACGTTGAGTTGTCGGAGGTCATTCGTATAACCTGCCGAAGCTTCGTCGTGTCTTATGTTGTTGTTAATTTACGTCGCACTAGAGCTGCACAATGGGCTATTGGCGACGGTCTGGGAAACATCCCGGAGGATGATCCGAAGACATGCCATCACAATTTTGATCCTCTGCGGAGGGGATGGCACCCCCGCTTCGGTAGCCCGACGACCTGCGCGCGAAGTCGAGCACTTTACGGTAGCACAGTTTAACGAGGATCAATACCGCACACCCTCGGTCCCTACGCAGACTGATCCAAGTGGTCACCCACCCGCACACTGACCGTAACCAGTGATGCTTGACTTCGGTGATCTGCTGGGAACCGTGTCTTAACGATCAGTCCACTGCGGGACTTCGTCGTGTCTTAACCATATGAAGTGGTGCTATCACAGAGGAATATGTTATGAGTAGGACTGGGCGATATTAGAAATTATATATCGTGATATATCGTCAGTTTTGCATCGCGATATAGCGATGTATCGCGATATAGTATTATTTAATTTCATTTACTTGTAAGGCACAAAAAGTCAAATTTCTATCAAGACTTCATACGCATATTGATTTAAATCAATTTATAAATTTGAAAATATATATGTTTTGCTAAAGAAAGATATTAAATAAATTGACTAAGATGAACAAATCTTACTTAAAATATTTATTGAAAAAATGTGTGTAGATACAGAATGAAATATTTGCACTTCTTTATCGTTTATAAGGTATAAGCAGTCTTAATTTAAGTTAACCCCTAAAACACCCTTAATGAAAAAAAATATTGTTATTAAACAAAAGCTGATTTTAAAATTTCAAAATATATTTTAATTAAAATAAAAGTTAGATTGACTAAAAGCCGAAGTTTAAAATTAAAAATGTTCGAATTTTAAACTAAAAAGTAAACATAAGATTTGTAATAATTTCTTAAAATTTTCGTTCTCTGAAAGATTTCTCAGTTTATAAAGATATCTAGCTGAAGGAATTTTATGAAGATATCTAGCTGAAATTATTGAAAGAAAATTTAAAAAATTAAAAAAGAAGTTTGTTAAGAAATTCATTATACACTTAAAACAAAGTGTTAAAAATATTTTTTTTTTTTAAAAAAAAGAAACTTTTTTTAACAAATCAATATTTGCTTGTACTATTATGCGTAAATAATTACAGAATTATTAAGTTCGATCGTAATGTTCAAATTCTTAATGTAGAAGTAAACACAAGTTTTGTTATATTTTCTAAAAATGATCACGCAAATAACAAAAGATTTCTTAGTTTAAAAATAAAAAAATAAATAAAAGTGAAATTTATCAATATATTTACCTAACAGCATAGGAACAAAATTTAAAAAATAAGTTCGTTAAAAAATTATTTGTATGCTTAAAACAAAGAGCTAAATAAATTTTAGAAAAAAAAAATGCTTCTTAAACACTATTTTTATTATTATTTCATATAAATAATTAAATTAAATTAAATAATGACCGAATTATGAACGAAAAACAAAGTGAGGCAAAGTTTCTTAATTAAATTCTTAAAAATAAAAACAAAAGAATTGTGATATTCGGTAATATATTTAGCTAATTAACTAATAATATAAAACGAAAATTAACAAAAAATAATGATTTTACTCTCTAATAAAACGAAGTAGTAGTTGATAAAAAAAAAAAAGAAATGAATAAAATTCGCAAACTTTTCAAATTCTTTTGAACAAATAAAGTTTATTGACTTATGCCAAAAAAATAAGTTTTGTTTTAACTTTATTTCTAAAAATAAAAACAACTCAAGATTTATAAATTTAAAATCAGTAATAGAAGCCCATTAAATTATTAGAAGTTTTATTCGAAAGGTTTTTAATAAATTAAAAGAAAGTAAAAAAATAACCTAACAAATTTATTTACTTTGTAATTTAATTCCTTATGGGTGCCTTAAATTAGATTTCCGATAATTTTCACATTTAAAAATATAAAAAAAGTTTTGTCAGAAAATAAATAAAAAACTTACCTAATTAATGAAGAAACTTTTCTTTATAAATTCTTTTCAATAATAGATTGCGTTCAGAACAAGGTTACGACGCCGATCACGAAGTTAATCCCATTGAAAATAATCTACAAGAAACGATTTCAAATCGCGAAGGTGCGAAAACGAACATGTGATATAACGATATAAGGTCTCAAAAGTGATTCTGATTCTACCGCTCATCAGTCAAGGCCGTCTCAACATAACGAAACAATATCGTCTTCCACAGCGCGAGTTGGCATCGGAACGTAAGAGAAAGTCCTTGCGTGTATCGCTATATCGTTATATCGTCTTCTTCACTCGACGGCTTAAATCAGATTTCTGATGCATCGCTTGGAATGAAAGTTGCTGTATCGGTTTGCCGATATAGGCGTTAAATCGATATGTCGCGATATATCGATTTATAGTCCAGTCCTAGTTATGAGCCTTCTGTAGTACAACTTTTCAGTAAAATGTTTTCTGTCCTATTAATGTATATTTGTTTCTATTCTTTTTCTTTAATTCTTTGCACCATAGCTCGCAACTACATTTTTGACGTTTCATTGCAATTTAATTCCAAATCGTCTCTGTGTCCCTTCTACATCCTGTAAATTTGTCAGTCTTGTAGTGAAACACTTTGCATTAGAAACGGTCTTCAAAGATTCAAAATAAATGTGAAATGGTTTATTATTGTGTTGTTGTTTGTTATTGCTTATCCCCTTGGTCTAGAGCCCTAGACCAAGTTCAGAAGATCATGTCGCATCAGCAAGTCATAGACAGTCTCTCCATCACTCATCTGTTGCCTCACAGAGGCACCAATGCAATCCAAAGGATGAGATGGAGAAGCGATGGCCGAGCAATGACAATAGGCATAAGTCTTTTCTTTCGCTCTGAAAGTTAAACACTTTATATGGCCGGTCCTAAGTCTTGACAAAGCTGTTTGAGCAAATTTAGGACAAGTGCACTGCAGGGATAATCCGGGCATTTGGCGGCATACAAATCATGATTCTGGTGGGTGCTTCCACGCTGAATTTACCCTAGCTAATTTCAGGGAGTGAACTTTAGAGACACTAGTAGTTTAGAGGAAGGGGGAGTAAATTATTGTGATATTGTATTATTGTTTATTATTGTGATACCTTTTTCCCCCTTTGATGTCTTAAACTTATAATGAAATTCATATATTATTTTCTCCATACTAAAAATTAACTGACAGCATAAATATAATAATAAAATAAACATTACAAAATCAGCAAAAATTAGGATCAGCAAAAAAATTAAAAGAAAAAAAATCATATGACAACAAATTCAAAATAGTAATATAATGCTTTATTTCTGTACAAATATCTACAAGAATTGAAAATTTAGCAAGTATAACCCTTCACTTGAAGAGAAAGTTGCAAATGTTATAATTAAAATCGCAATCTGCTTCCACTACTTAACTCATAAACATTTCCTTCGACTTTCTAAAATTATTTCAAGAAACCTTTTGAATCCATCATCATTCGTTACTCCATATTTACGAGTCACTGTCATTTTTATCAGACCTAGAAAAAGAAAGTAAAACAAATTTACAGTATTTATCTATAAGAGACATTGACTTTGCAGGTATACATCCATTAATTATATTTCATAATTAGATACGTAGGAAGAAAAATTCATTAACACTTGCATACGTAAGAAAATTTTCTGAATTTCATTCTTCAATTGTTTCGCAAGCAAAGTTCAAATTCTTAGTTCATTAATCAAAATTTAATAGTAAGAGAATTAGCTCTATTTTTTTACGCATGCTTGACTTAATCTACAAAATTTTAGTAATTAAAATATGAAATTTATTGGGAAAAAATTGTTTTGTTTTTACTTCATATTTATAAAATCACTCTCCTGTCTACGATGATGGAATTTCGCAATCGAATTTTCATCCACTTTCCAACAAACTAGAGAACCCAGATTTTTACTTAAAATCCGTATCTGATGACCATGCAAGAGTCAATCGTTTACTGATTATTACAAGCAGAATTTATGAGGACACAGCAAACCTATTGTTAATTAAAATTTCGTCAATCTTCCAATTAATTATAGAACTCAAATTTAAGTAGAGAATAAAGAGCTCAATTGTTTTTAAGAAGTTGCAAGTAGATATATTGTCCTAATGTCAGGAAAAATGATTTATTGTCAATCTAAATTTTAATGCATTTCTGAAAAGCTAGAATACTTACTTTACGATTTTAAGTAGAGCTCTGAGTTGGATGATAATGAAAGATTTAATCTTTCCTGAATACTAAAAGCATAATTTTTGCATTATTGCCGACGATAGTTTATACTGTCAATCAAAACTTTGATCACTTATTGATTAATTATAGAATGCTCAAATTTTTTCTGTGGAGCTCTGTGCGAAATGCCAATAGAAATTCAAATTGATTCCTAACTCGTACAAGCAAAATTTATTACCAATTTATTGTAAATCGGGATTTTGACCATTTACTGACACAAACATACTAACAAATACGAGACTAAAATGAAAATTTTAATAATATAAAATAAAAATTTTAAAAACTATGTTTCTTAATTAGACTGAAAAAGTGAAAATAATTTTATTTTCATTAGATCTTAAACAACATGAAACGTAGGCACATAACTTTCCCAATAAATTTATATCACAACTGAAAATCTCTCACTCATCTTTTGAAAGTGATGTGGTCAGTATTTTTTGTCTTAAATCTGGTAAATATATAATTATTTTCTCTTTTTCATACTTCAAAAAAGCAGTTTTTTAAATTTTATTATTACTTGATTAAGGCAGCTTTCTTCATTACTTGTAACCACACTAATGCCGAAACATAAGTCAAAACAATCCACAGTCAATAAAAAAGCATAAAAAAATAATGGTTTTAACTCGAGGTCCTACTTTATAGCAGGGCCTCGAGTGTTTCTTTTTAAAGTAGAAAAACTACATAAAGCAATTCTCGATAAACCACACTAACTTCGTGAGTTTAAACAATGAAATTTGCAGTTAATAAATGTCTATAACTAATAAGTAAAAAATATTGACTTTTTACATTACTTGTTTTATTATTAGTTAAAATTTCAAAAGCTATGCAAAAGTGATTAATTTATTTGCTAATAGTTCTAAGGCAGCAGAAAATTTAAATTTTTTCTATCGATAATGAATCCCTAAGTGCATATTTTGCACTTTTAAGCATTTGTATCTAAAAATGACTTTAAAGAATTTTGGGCCGGGAAAGCCTGGTTGGTAGGGCACATGGGCCCGTGTTCAAGAGGTCGTGGGTTCGATCCCTGCAGGGCAAAAATTACCTGTGTAGTAAATGGTGACTGACGCACGTTAAATCTGTCGAGTCGCAAAGTCCTCCATGTTCCCATAACAAATCAAAGCTCTGGGGGTACTGATCCAGGAGTTTCCTTATCCTCTAGATTGGTTCAAAATTACAAGGTTACGAAGCTCAACATTAGTAGTCATGAACCTAAAAACTCGTTTGGCTGTTCAACGACGGATATAAAATTTAAAGAAATCTAAGATTAACTCATTTGTCTCAGACTAATATTGCCATAATTAGTAGGTAATTTTAAAAATAAGAGAAATCATCTATACAACACAAAATTCCATAAAAGGCAAAGCCACAGGTTTCAAGATTTGCGTTATAAATATCTACTGCAGTTAGACTGCTGATTTTGAAATTCTAATTTACTCTTGTCTTAGATTCAAATGAGAAAAGAAAAAGCTTATATTCTATGTTAAAAAATAGGCATGTAAGGAAGATTTATGACTTGATTAAGAAAACATATTTAAATTTTTACTTACCAACTGCCTTATCATAAATCGTTATTTAAATTACATTAAATTTTATTCAACATAGTTTAAAATAATGAAAATATAAATTCAATAACTATAGTTTATTTGCTAAATATCAGAACATAGAGTCTCCAAAGGGTAAGGGTAAAAGGAAATGAATTTAATTAAACACTAAAAAACACACATTCAAAGGGGACTAAGGATTGGGGGGGGGGAGGATGAATCAGGATTAATTATAAAAATATTTGATAACTACCTTTCTGTAGCTTTGAAGCCACACTGAAATCCATGAAAATAGTGCATAAGATGGGAAAAATTCATTATATTAATGATTAGAAAATTAAATATTTGTCATTTCAAGTCAATTAAATAATCTACAAATATGTTTAAACATTAAATAATCTTGAAAGACAAACTTAATATGTTGGGTTCTTAGACTTTGAGGTTGGGCAGCTCTGCATAAGATGGGAAAAATTCATTATATTAATGATTAGAAAATTAAATATTTGTCATTTCAAGTCAATTAAATAATCTACAAATATGTTTAAACATTAAATAATCTTGAAAGACAAACTTAATATGTTGGGTTCTTAGACTTTGAGGTTGGGCAGCTCTGACGAGCAGGGCACATCAACCAGAGGATATGTTGGGTTCAGTAGGTTTTATTATTTTTTACAATGTTAGCATCGAATTAACTTAGCATTTAAAACAATAATTCTCAACACTAGCGGAAAATACTGAATCCAAAAATCCAGTATTTAAGAATGTACCAAAATATTAGAAAATTAAATCACAATATTTTCATTTTTACAAAACTGGTGTTCTACATATCAACTTTTAGCACCATTTTTATGATAAGCATAGAGCCCATAGACTAACTTTTGGCAAAACTTGACACAAGAATCATGAACATTGGTTACAAACTCACAACACTTACAAAAAATAGAAAATTATTATTTATTTGCAAAAAACCTTCATTTTATATGATGACAGCTATTGAAAAACACCTTTAACTGTGAGTAATTGCACAAAATATCAGCAAACTTGCACAAAAATTATACAATTGTATAAAACTAAATAAAATAAAATCAACAGGAACTGAAATAAAAAAAAAGTTATGTACTAAAAATAAAAATTAATGGAGAAATGTATGGTATCTATTTTGTTTAAGAAAAATGTAAGAAATGATCATTGTGATTGACATCAAAGATACTCAATTAATTTTGGTAATAGGTGCAGAACAAATTTAAAAAATAATCTATGTACCAAAAAGCAAAATTAATGAAGAAATTGTAGTAGTTTCCTTAAATGAAATGTAAAATATTGCCAATAATGATTAATTAAATTTGGTAATAGGCATTACTAGTATTATAGTTACTAGTGTAGTTTTAATAAGTAGTAAAAATATTAATATAAGTACAATGTATCATATTATTATATTTGGTACCAATTAAAATTGCATCAATACTGAACAATTTTATAATAGATATTGTGGAAAGAGATTTTTACAGCTCCTAGAAAGTGATAAGCACTGGAGAAAAATGCTTTATTGTAATAAATTTTGACTATCATGCCAAATAATACTTAATACAGTTAATCGTTATTTTGATTGGATGAACTACTAAAACTGTGTTTTGCTCAATCTAATGATGTAAAACCACAGGAAAGGGCAACAAATAAATAAAATTGTAATTATTTTAGTTTCAATCTACATTTATCATTCAAGAGTGGTCAACAAATCTGCCCTTCAGATGCCTGTATGACCTAGGTCATTCTCCCGGTGGGCATTGGAAGAAAAAAAATCTTCATTTATTATGTTGGTATATGTGTTTCAGATTCATGTATGATTTAAGAGTCATTTAATACTGATTTATCGATTATTTACTTTTTCACCCCATGCAAATAACAGTAATTCAGCTAGTTTATAATAATTAAAATTATTAGATCATTAAAATTTTTTGCCCTGATTAAAATTTTAAATAAAAAAATAGTGAATTTTTAGAGCACCAGAATTTGCCCATAAAAAATTAAATGAAACTCACTAGAATGCTCATTTTTAATATGTTAATTAATATCTGAGCAGGTTTTCGTTCTTTCTAATTAAAACAAGTTACGAAGCAATCTTGTCCTATGAAAAATTATAACTAAATAAAAACTCAACACACATAAGTGTAAATAGTACTAAAAATATATCAGTTTAAAGCAATTCTAAAAGAAAACTAAAATTCGAAAATATACCACTTTAAAGATTTGTTAAATTAATTACATTGCTACAAAAATTAAAATTAAAAAAAATACATGTTTCTAAAAGTGTGCCTTCCTTTATCAGGTAGTTAAAATAAATGTGGTCCGTGGAAATCAAGATTCAGACAGAAAAAAAAAAGTTTTTTGACATTAAGCAGACAAATACATACAAATTTAATAAAGAATGCCATCTGGCGACATTAAAAAGAAAAAGACTTTGAAATAATCCTTCCCCGGGAATGATAACAATAAACACTGTCACTTTTAAAGTCCATGTCATTTTTAACCATTATCATTTTTGTTCTTCACTGTCAATGTCCTTTTTACTGTTCATTGCTATTTCTAACAACTTACTACATGAACTTAAATGAAAATAGTTAAAAATAGAAATGTCATTAAATATTCTCATTTATATTGTTCATTGTTATTAACTATTTGAAAAATACATACTTATCCTGAACATATAATTGTTGAATACATAATTGCGTTTATTCTGTAATATGGAATCTTAAAAAAAATTAATAAATATTCAAAATGAATAATGGAAGAAAACTTTGAAAACCCTTTTAAAATTATTAATAAGCTAATCAGAGTGGTTTGAGATACTAAATATATAATTGAGTCAAAATACCAATTATATATATATATATATATATATATATATATATATATATATATATATATATATATATATATATATATATATATCTTTATATATATATATGTATATATATATATATATCTTTATATATATATATATATATATATATATATATATATATATATATATATATATATATATATATATATATATATATATATATATATATATATATATATATATATATATATATATATATTCGTATCTTTCGTTTTATACAAATGAAATTTGAAGAAATAAAAGAAAATAAATTGTGATGCCACTTACGTTCGAAAAATGCTCCTTCATATTTTTTATAGGTTTCAGTCATTGAAGTTAAATCACTGAATTCAGCAGTCTCATATTGTTTGGTGAGGTTGTTAATTTCCCAATCACAATTAAGAGACCAAACGCAGAATTTATAGATTATACGTAACATGACTTTCACCATTTCGTGAAGAATTTCTGTTTCCTTTGTTAGAAAACACCTGAATAAGCAAAATGAAAAATAAAGAAACAACATGAACAACATAAAAAGTCATAATTAATTTATCCCATCATAAAATTTATGAGATATGACATAACTATTTAAAAAAAAATATGTGCAGTCAAACTGAATCATATTTTAAAATAAATATGCTAAAAGATTGTGAAATTTATTTATTGTCTATTTTAATGTATCGAAAATTGAACAAGAGCATAAAAAAATTACAAAAAATTTAAATAGTATGAAAATCTAAATAAAGTTTAGTTACATTAAAAACTCAATGTATTAAATCTGGCACACTACAAGAATCTTGCTATTCACTTGATACCTTCATGAAGCTAATGTTAAAGATGCACAACTCATATTTTCTTTTATACTAGGTTAAAACGTATGAAATATTTCTTAAAGTGAAAATTTTGTAACTGTTCTGTTATGTCTGTTCTGTTGTGTTACATTCTGTTTGGATTCAGTATGACAGATATTATGAGAGATTCACTTGATACTTTCATGAAGCTAATCTTAATGATGCAAAACTCATATTTTCTTTTATATTATGTTAAAAATTATGAATGATTTCTTAAAGTGAACATTCCGATAGTGTTCTGTTGTGTAACAATCTGTTTGGATTCAGTATGATAAATCTTAGAGTACAAATGCTTTTTTTAAGTCTCAGATATTGTACAAAGAAAAGAGTTGAGCTCAATTTCTAATACAATTTTGAGATAAAAAAAATTCTTTAACTCATTCTTTCTTCCTTAGAATCCTAACCCCTTGCATTTTGACATTTGTGACAAAAATGCCTATTTCTGGCTATTGAACATTCCTCCTCTCCTTTTCATTAAAAGAAATTGTTTTACAAACAATTAACTGCAACATAAAAGCAGTGATATTTTTTGTATTTATTAATGTTTATTAATTATAAAACAAAAACAGATTATTTTTAAACTGTAAATAAAAAAAGATTCAACAGTTGGATTACATAATCTATAAAAATAAAATTAAAACGATTTGTATCTGCCTCAACATTTTAGAAACAGTTTGCGCTAGTGTGCCCTGAAATGTGGACAATGATTGTTCGAAAGGGTCCTTTGAAAAATAAATCTTTTATGTAGGTTTAGTATTAAGCATTGTTACAAGTTAAACTGCAGATGCTTTTTCAAGTATTTAAAAAATATGTAAAAGATTTTCGTTAGTACACAGCTCTGTTTAATAAAAAATGGAATTAATGGTATGTTCTTTAAAACTTAATCATTTCTTATTCATTGCGTCAAGAAAGCTCAAGGATCAATATGGCTAACACGTGTGGGCTATGTCGCAGAATTGATATCTCTAAATTTATCTTAAGCAACATGCTTATTTTATTTACAGAGAAACTTTCGAAAACATGCTTTTATAAAATAATTTAAAATCACTAGTGATTTAAATAAAAACCTAAATTATATACTAAAGAGTAAAACTAATAGAGAAAACTAGTGGGCTGCGCCCCTGCTCGCTAACTCTCGCCAACCCCCGAAAATTGCTATGCAATCTTATATGGTTTGCTTCGCAAACCAAGCTCACTTCGCTCGCTACTTACTTAGGTACATTGCAAATGCACAAAATTCTAAGAATTCAAAACAATCTAAGCAAATAAATTCTAGTAAAACAAATAAATTCGTAATATATAAATTCGTGAAAAAAAGCGCTTTCGACAAAATACTAAAATAGAGATCTATCGACTAAGACTACTCACTTTTGCCTAGCTTACGCTCTCTCTGGTTATTTCAGTTTCCGTTTTTAAAAGTGCTATATGTTGAGCCATCTCAGCTAGATTTGGCATGTGACATTTTTAGCAGCAATCATTGGTCAATTTTCTAGCGTTGCCATTCGGGGAGATGTAATGAGGCTTTTTTTTGTCGCCTTGTAAGAGAAATATATATAGAGATTATTTGAGTTGAACAGTTTGATTATCATGAGTTGGCCGTGATTAATAGCTTACCTGACATACATATAGACCCGAATAGATCCCCTGATGTTTTGCTTCACCTAATAATGTAAAGTTACTAAGAAGGGCAACAGATAAATTTTAAAATAAATTTTTGAATTGTTCAAATTTTATTAGTTGTGGTAGAATATGCCGGTCAGTTTTGCAAATGATTTTGTAGTGTTGATTAACATCCATCTAATGATTCTTTCTTTCTTTTTTTTTCACCCCTTACAAAGAACGGATATTCAACTACTTTGTTATAATAAAAAATATAGAATATTGTTTACCTAGTTGATACACTCTTTAAATATTGAATGTGAATGTTTTCTAAAGCATCTATACTTAATTCTTCAGTACTCAGACTTTTCAACAGAAATTCCCACACAGGTCCTTGCAAATCATGGCGTATACAGTTTCGCAAGACACAAATGAACTGATGCATGTCAAATCTGAAAGAAAAATTATACATTAAATAATGGAAACCAAACTTAAATAATCTATGAAAAAATTATAAATTAAAAATTTTTATGTATGTAAAAAACACAAGAATAATACAAAAATTATAATGACCAAATTCAATGTTGTAACATTTCTTTTAATCTACTGAAGCTTTTTTATTTAAATTTTAATTGAAAAGACTGGTACTTTATTTACAGGATAAAATAAAATTGAACAATAAAAGTTAATTCTTTTACTGACTGATCATGAAGTTAATTTATTTGCACTTGTAATAAAAATTAATCGATACATATAAATTAAAATATAATTTAAATGCCACTTTGAAATTGATTATGAGAGTATAAATATCAAATTTGTTTAAAACAACAGAAAAAAACGAAGTACTTATAAACTTGTACATCAAAAAAGAAAATGAGACGCAACCTAAATAAATAAAGGTGATTTAATGTCAAATTATTTAATAATTACAGCAGAACTCACTTCACACCAATTAGTTAACAAATCTATTTCAAAGCATTAATAAAGTAAAACATAATTGAAAAAACATATAATGTAGCTGAATTTATTTGTAAATTAAATCTTATTTAGTTGATATTATTTGCTTGTTTTATTCATGGTATGCTACTAAAAAGATTAATTTGCTATTAAAAGCTATACAATTTCATATGTTATGCTACATAATAAAACTCTCATTTCAGATTAAAAATTATTAATCCAATAATGCTTTAAGGACAATTCTGAAAATACGTCATAAACTCTGAACATTTTTTGGCATAAATAATTAAGTATTCATCTCTTTGAAATGATATTAATGGCAACAAATATCAAGTGTTCTGTTGATAATATACCCTTTTTTTACTTTCCGTCTAAATTTAAAGTAATTGTTTGCAGTTCTTTAAAAACAAAGTTATTTTTAATTATATATTAATTAATTTAATTGCATTCAGCTTTATTTCCTTTTTTGATATTTTGCATTGCATGTTCAAATTTTATAAATGTTTTAAATTAAATAAAAAAAATTTAGGCAAAATTATTCTAACTGTTTTCAAAACATTTAATATTAGAATAGCAAGAAGCAAAGAAAACATGTGGTTCTGACATTATTAAGAACTGAGACAAAAAAAAGTTTCCAATGCTATTAATTTTATAAGTTTCGATATAGTTTTACTTATATAATAGAAGAAAGTGAAAAATTTCTTCTTATCACTTATTTTAGACTATTTATTGATTAGATTATATATTCATTAAGTCTATGTCATTATAGTAAATGTATATATCACTTATTGTTTTAGTGTATAGCTAATGATACAATTTTGAAGTCAACTTACATAGATCAAAACAGATATTATATTTCTTATTGCACTCAAACATACAAAGCTTCAAACTGTATTCTACAGATAATTACTTGTTTATTGAAAATGCATTTTAAATTAGAAAAGTGTTTGCTCATTTTATCATTAAAATTTTTTTAACTTTCTCTGGTTTGATATGATATTTTTCAAACTGCATTAAATAAAAATTATATTCTAAGACTATAATGGAAAAATAGTACATACAAAAACCAACTTAAGAAGCATTTTTAAAATAAGATTCAGATCAATACAGTACCTTTGTAGCATGATAGCTCTGTATTGTGAAGAATCTTGAATGTTTGAAGATTTTGCTAAAGGGAAAAAACAATTCTTAAATGTCAAAAGATTTATGCAATACCTTTAGTAAATATAGATATTAACTAATTATTATTTCTGTAAATTTTAAAAACAAAAATTTACTATTAACATAGCTAAGCCGTGAAAAAAAGAACAGTTTGCGTATTTGAGTACTGAAATCTAGTAATAAGAGAACTAGTTAGAATTAAAAAGTCATAAGAAAAAAATTAAACAAAAACCATAGTTCAAGCAATTTGTATAATTTAAAAGATAAACTGTAATCTACAATAGAATCCACTTATAATGAGTCAGCTTCTTACAAATTTCCAGAAGCAAAATGAGATGATGATGATGAAGTATAATAAAATGATTGTTTCTGCCAGCAATTTTCCTTCACTTTTTCAGATTTAACAAAGGAAATAATGTTGGAAGCATTGAATAATTAAAAGTTATGAAAAGCTATAAAAAAAAACTACCCAATACAAAGTTGCCAAAGTTGTTTATGTGAGGGAAGAGATGCAAAATCATCATAGTTCAGTGCGTCGCAAAGAGCGGGTGTTGCGATTGTCTCAGCTTTGGGGTATCTTACAGCAGGCTTCTTTTCCACGTTAGATTTAAGAATAATTTTTTTGTTTAGGAAAGCCAACTTCCTTATTAGAAAGAGAAGTGTTATCAACTTTGGAATGATAGTTATTACTTTCTTTTTCGAACTAGAACACTATCGGAATCGGAACTAGAATCGGAATCGTGCGCATATTTTTCACAGATCAACTTACCTTTGTTAGATTTTACATTTTTGCGGCACTGTAATCCGTTTTTTATAAACAAGATTCATTAAATGATATCAAACAGAAGAACATTTTGCGATGATTATTTTACAAAATTTTTCATCCATTTTTTTTTTTTTTTGAGATGGTAGTACAAAAATAAATGCATCACAACCAAACACTTCTACGAGGGTTGTAAATTAAATAGTGGCAACTTAACCTTGAAACTCACAGAAGGGTGGGCATGCGCAAATAGGATATGGGAACGGTGAGGTGGCGCTGTTGTCGATGTGTAGAGTGCAAAATACAGTCGTTCTGCTTAGAAGGGTAGTTGTCGTGTGGCGTTAAAGTGAAGAGTTTCGTTTCTATTGCTCTAAAGCATGTTTTCAAAAGGTGATAGCTGTCGTCGCTTAAAATCGAGGTTGCCCGTGGTAAAAATGCAACAGAATGCTAACGAGGATTAGTGGAAGCCTGTGGGGTAAATGCTTTACCGTATTGGACAGTAGCACGATGGGTTCAAGTATCTCGTTTTTTTCGTCATTAAGACTTTTGAAAACATGCTTTAGAGCGATGGAAATGAAACTCCTCACTTTAACGCCACACAACAACTACCCTTCTGAGCAGAACGACTGCTTTTTGCACTCTACACATCGACAACAGCGCCACCTCATCGTTCCCACATCCTATTTGCGCATGCCCACCCTTCTGTGAATTTCAAGGTTAAGTTGCCACTATTTAATTTACAACCCTCGTATGTTGGATAAATCTGGAGCATATTCATATCAAATTAAAAGGCCCACTGTTGTTAACAGACTTTTTCGGCAACTCACATAAGTTTAAGCACAAACTGCTCTTTCCCAAAACTGCTTTGGGAGATTAGATTCCAACAATATTTATCACCCTTTATCCAATCAAGTTCTATTCGCTCATTCTGCAACACCATTTAAAGATTGCGCATAAGAAGGCACAGGATCAATTAAAAATCCATTTTCCGCTGCAAAATTTGCTATATTAGATAAATATTCCTGGGCATTACCACATTGTAACTTACACACAGAAGAGTTAGATTAGCTCTTGATTAATTTAAGTTCTTGATTTATATTCCCTTTTCTCTTAAGCAGACACACCTCCATGAAACAGGAAATATCATCAATAACAGACATAAAAAATGGCCTTTGGGTTCAGTTGGTTAACAACCTCGGTATGAATCAAAACCTTATGTTTATTCATCCTTTTTTTTACTTTTCGCATCGGGTCAGCACAAAGAGACATAAGAACACAAATTTTACAGAAGGACATTGTAACCGATAATCTCATCTGTTTGAGGACTCAAGTTGAAGGAAGACCAAGACAACAATGTCAGAGATAACTTTCATATTGTGCAAGGCAATTTTATATTATGGCACAAATTCACTAACATACTGTCCACTTTCATCGTGATATCAAAAAAAAAAGAATTTTTCTAAATGCTTCAATAAAAACTTTTTCACATTTAAAAACAACACTGAAGCCTGCTGCTACTATAATTCACTCAGTCCTCAACTGAGTTCACAATTTAGTTCAGGAACAAAAAAGATATTTTTTTAGTGTTGTTGTCAGTCCTGTTGAAGTTTAACCTTTAACTTCGCCAATCCCTCCGTTTTCGAGTGTGGATGATTTCAACAATTGATGATGATGATTTTAATGATGAAAATCATCCTTTATGCTAAGACATATTAGATGCTGTACCCGAATCAATAATAAACTTATCACAAATCACAAAAAAACAATCACAATAATAAAAAAAAGCACTACTGATGAACTGGATTTATTGTATTATTCCTTTGAACTTTTACAGAGTTTCTTATGAAATCAACTGTTTTGCCGTAATTAAAACTAGCTATTTTTTGCAACAATATTCGACTGTGTGTTCTTACGCTTGCAAAATGAACAAAATAAGTCACTGAGTTTATGTTTTCAGGTAATTTAAGGGAAAATGTCACATTTTCTGCTAGAAATTTATCTTTTTTGTTTCTTTTTTGTTCACTTTTGAAATCACAGAACAAAGCTTCAGCATCAATCAGTCTTTGAGAGACAAAATCCGAGGAGAAATTTTCTCTCGGCTTATTTTCGAATGTGACTTCAATAATCTAATATTTCAATGACAAGAACAAAGGAAGGTAAACAATCATATCTAAGTTGTTCGCTTCAGCACCAGAGATGTGCTGATCGTTCACAAATTTGTTCACATTATCTATGTATTGTTGCATGAAGACATCTTCATCTAGTCAGTCACTTCTGGGTGAGCATTTGACAGACTGTACACTTTGTATAATAAATTGAGCGGAGTTTCATCCGTAAAGCTAGTAGCCAACTTTTCAATGGAAAGGTAGGTCAGGACTACATCCTTCCCCAAGGAAAATAGCAAAGCATTTGATTTTACCAACTCACAACCTCAGTCTCTTTTGTTGGGCCAGTTTCTCTTCTCTCTCTAAATCCATCGCAGAAAATATGGTTCATATTCACCTACACCACATCGAGAATTTAGCACCATCAAAAAGAACAACACGGAACCATTGTGAGATATGGTAGCTATTGCTTGAGTAAAAATAAAAACGTTCAATAGCAAAGAGTCCTGAATTTAATCTTATTGAACTGCTATTTATTACAGATAGACTAAAAATTATTTTGAAACAATGCTCTGCTGTGAATGTATGTAAATTCAGAGATGAGAGAATCAGAGAATGATATATTTACTAGCATAGGATACAGTTATTAAGCACAGTAGGAAGAAACTGATAGAAAAGAATAGCAGAGTTAAAGATTTAATTGTATTTACAGTCTTTATTAGGCTCAAACTCAGCGTCCAATCAGATAATTCTGACTGCAGGCAGTGAGAAGTAGGCTGCTTCAGATAACAGTTTCTCAGCAACTTTTATGTATGTTCAAAAGCTAATACCAGCTCAACCTTCTTCTGAGTTGGGTGTATCATTATATGCCGTCAGAGTATCATTCATATTTACTTAGTTTAATAAATGAAAGTTAATTGTTACAATGCATACATTTATTCCTACAGTAAAATAGCATATTTCAATTACTAAAAGATAGGTAG
Organism: Parasteatoda tepidariorum; assembly: GCF_982258835.1. Lineage (NCBI taxonomy): Eukaryota > Metazoa > Arthropoda > Arachnida > Araneae > Theridiidae > Parasteatoda > Parasteatoda tepidariorum. The sequence continues at coordinate 71,902,517 of NC_141757.1, forward strand.
TATAAATGATTTATAAAAAAAAAGATGAAATAATTACTAAATAACTGTATGTGAGTCAGTTAAACTCTAGTAAGAATTACAAACATAGTACTCACCCCCTAACATTAATGATTCCCATGTATTTCCAAGCAACCATGAGAGAAAATCCAATTCAAGTAAAAATGAATTAATATTTCTGTATTGCGTAATGCAGGATTTATGTACAATTATATTCATAGGCCAGCTAATCTAAATTAAGAAAGATAAAAAAATATTATAAAAAAAAGTTACTAGAACTAGTAAAAATTGTAAATGTAAATTAACAAAAAATAAGTAATAAAAAAATTTTAAAGAAGTGTTTCACTATAGAAATAAATGATTAAATACCTGAAATTCAAACTGGAAGAAATGCAAAAACTCATTTCCTATAAATAAAAAATAAAAAAAAGAATAAAAATGTAAGGAAATTTATTTTGTTACATTAGCAGTTAAAATCAGAGTTATGGCGACCTTAGCTCAAATAACATGTGTGATTAAATCAATATAAATTGTAGAGAGAAAGCAAACAAAAAAACTGGTGGTTAAAGTTACATTTCCAACAAAAAAAAACATTCTAAAGCTTAAAAACAAAATTCTATTGTTAAAAAGAAAACATGTAATACAACACATTTTCAAATATTCCATCTGTAGCAAAAATAGTTTTTAAAAATGTACACATTTGTGAATAATCCCATCTGTCTCCTATTTTTCTTTTTGTAATATATTTAAAGAAAATGGAAAAAATGTTCAAAAAATTCAATAATCACAAATAAATTATTATCAGTTACGCTTAAGTTTTTTTTTAAATTTCTTTCAATATGTTAACTTTATTTTCCATTTAGACAAAAATTAAAATGCACATTGAAAACATAAAAAAAAGAAATTTAAAAAAACATCTAAAATTAACAATATTCTAAATCCCCAAAACTTCTGGTTCCAAGATATGGAGATTTCAGTTAGTCTACTGTATATGATGAACATATATATATATTAAGAAGACTCTTTAGTGCATGTTTATAAATTATTACATATGATATATTAAATTTATTTGCATTATTCTTTTAATTAGTTTGCTCTTTACAATTGATCATAAGCAGACAGTAACCAAATAGAAATTAAAAATTACTCAAATACTGTGGAAATTTATCAGCATATGCTAAGACAATGATGAATTTGCACTCAAGTTTTCAACACTTTTATTCTTTTACAGAAAATAAAAATTCGTAATCCTCGTAATTAGTCTATAAAATGAAAATACTGAAAAATTAAATGCTTAGTTTAAAAATTTAATTTATTTAAAGTTTCAGTAATTTATAAATTAAAAATGCTGTAATATTAATATAAATTTTTGTTTGAATAAATATAAAAATCAGATTAGATTAATTCTTTAAGATTTAAAAAAAACTATAAAAAAAAATATTATTCCCCCTATTGCACTCTATTTTTAATAATCTGAAGTTAGAACCAAGCAAATTCTAGCAATTCTTGAGCAATCAAGTCTTAAAACAACAACTCCAGAATGCACATCAAAATAACACAACAGAATTTAAAATACAATAAATTCATAATTATGAAATTTCAATTTTAATAAGTGCAGAAATTATTGATGTGTAAAACCAATTATTTTACAGATGACCCTTTTTAAAACGAATACATATAGATCTACTTTTCCAGCAATGAACAATTCTCTTTAACCCTTTATCTGTTAATCTTAAACTGAGTATGGAGAAAGATCTGGTTGCTTTCCGACATAGCAAATTGGTTTTTTCTCAATGCTTTTCTAAAAAGTAATACCGTCAGGAAAAGTACTTTTGCTTTAGGCTCTCAATTGTTGAAAGGTTAAGAAAAATCAATACACATGCAAGTATATAATAATTAAAAAGCATTACATTTACAAAATATTGACTTACTTTCCAGTATATCATTTTCAGGCAGATCAACAAAAATCACTGTCCCAGTTGAAAGTAAAGAAGAACTAGCACAGTTACTTTCAGTTAAAGAATTACAGAATATTTCGTTCAATATGCTCCAGTTTGCAAACTGCTGAGTATTTTGGCACATTAAAGTCTGAAAAAAATATTAAAAAAAGCTTATTAACAAGATTTTTAGTGTCACATTTGAATGCAATTGTATCTAAAACACAAAAAGAAAAGTTGATATATATAATTATTCAATCTGAAATAAGCTGTAAATACAAAATTCTTGGTTTAATTTTTTCAACAAAAAAAAAATTACAGAGTTAATATCTTTTAAAAATTCAAATTTTTATTTAGAACTAAGATCTGACCATTTACAATGTTTTTTACATAATTTTTTCTGAATATTTTATAACTACGCAACACAGTATTTTTTATTTTCATGAAAGTCAAATGTTGGGTACTTTTAACAGCTCTACGTCAAAATTTTACATCAAATATGCTCATAAAACACAATATATGTAATAATAGCAATCTAGATTACAATCTCAATAATGGCATCAGGATTTGTATATTGTTCCCGCTGCTGTTGACCACAAGGCTAAAATATCCACAACATAAACATATCAAGGATTAGAGTTAAACTGCTGTCTAAGTTTTTCATGTTATTTCTTTCCGTGTATCGCAAATGAAGCAAGAATTGAAAGTTTGTCTTCTGAGTTAGAAGTTCAAAGATTGCTAATGAGCATTAAGAGCTGTAAATTCTCAAATGAATTGACTACACATTGATAAATAAAAAAAATTTTTATTCAAGTCAAAATTTGACAAAGAAGAAAGTTTATTCTTATGCATAACTCAGAAGTTAGGATAAATTTTGTGCTAAGATTGAAATTTCAAAGTCATAGAAATAAAACTACATGAACTGCACAGTAAGGAAAATAAAAAACAGAACACCTTAATAACTAGCAATCAGATTTCCAAGTACTAAAATGCAATTTTAATGGTTGGAAAGGTTTAACTTAAAAAACTGCCAATTACTTAGCGCAAACAATATTCCGAGTTAAGATATCAGAGACAATAATATACTTTTTCTTAAATAAACATATCTTTTTTTGATGGATTCGGATTCTTTAAACCAAATTAGAGGGAATTGCAGCAATCTAAAATTTATCGTCATAACAATTTGGTCCGGAAAAAGGTAAACAATTTGAACCCTTAAGTGTTAACTTTTTGTGTATTTCACCAATTCAAAGAGGTATTAGCAAATTTTTATCATTTAAAAACTATTTGATCAAGTGATTTCAATCAAACTTTAAATTTTGCGATTTAAAGTTACATAGGTAAAAAATTTTTAAAAACTTATAAACCTTTTAGTTCAAAAAAGTTTTGAACATTATTAAATTAAATAAGAAAAAATAACACAATTTTTAAAAAAATTATTAATTTATTATCTTTAGGTAAATAAATTTTTATTATTACGAGCAAAAAATTTGTGATTATCTTAAAGAAGTCAAGAGGTATGGTGAAAGGGGAAAAAGAAAAATTAACTCTAAGAGCTCCAACCTTTCAACCACTCTCCTGACCAAACTATAGCAACCATATTTTCAATATTGCAGCTACCCTCTCCCTATATTTTGAGGAATAATAATCTGTAAAAAAAGAGAAAAAAAGTAGGATACATTCAGAGAAAGTAACCTTAATGCGCCTGATTTCTAAACTCAAAATATCATCTCAGCTAATTAATTACGATACATTACGTCTGCAAACCATTGAGATCAAATTTTAATGCATGATAGTTAAAAGTTATTGAGGTGCTCCATTTTTTATTTTGTGTACTATGCTCCACTGCATAGATTTATAGCTTTTTAATCAATGTAACTAATTATTGCACATTTCTTAATTAATATACTTACCCAGGGAAATAGTTTCTCACACAACAATTGACTAAATGATTCATCCAACAACAAGTATGTGTTTTTAAGTCCAATCAGCAAATCTTCAAGCTTGAGTTGATTCATAAAATAGTCCTTAACTGCTTTTTTAACAATATGCATTCTACATTTAAACAGAAAAGAAAGTAAACCAAAAATATAAAATTTAATAAGGTATGATAAAGTAGAACCTTGAATAACCAGATGATCAGGGGATACAATACCTCAGCAAAACAAATATCTCTGATAATTGAATTTAAGCAAATTTTGATGACTCATTTTCAAATAAATTGCAAAAAATTTAAAAATAATATACAATAGAATTTAATAATTTAAATAGTACAAAAAACAATAATGAATACTAATTTTAAATTCATATTTAGAATTACAATTACTTGCAGTACAATATAAATTAAGAAATACAAATAAAAACTTAAAATTGACTCAAGGTTAACTATAGGTTACCATAGCAATAGGAATAATTAAGAAAAAGACAGCACATTCCCACATTTGCATATTAAGTGAGGATGGCTGCTTTAAGGTAAACAACAATAACTTAGTTAATTGTGCAATTGCCTTTATCTTACTAATAATCCTGCATTAACAGAAAACTACGAAATTTGCTTTCGCAATTATTAATTCAATTACCTAGCTAAAAAGTTGAATTATGTAAAAAAAATTTGTTAGATGGACTTGATTACAAGTTATGATTTTTAACAGAATTTTCCAAGAACAACTTTCAATTAATTTTGATAACCAAATATTTCATATTAAATAACTGAAGTGTATCAAAAAATTTGAATTTCTATGTCAAGATCAAAATCATGTGATTTAATAAAAATCACTTTGATGAAACATAAATATGAAGATGGTGAAACATTGCATATTTCATATAATCACAAAAATATATTTCCCGAAAAAAATGTGTGTTAATTTTCTGCATGAAAAACAAAACATAAAATATATTTTATACTTAAATGATGTTTAAAACATACACAATTCAGACACATTCTCAGAGAAAAAATAGCTGAAGTAAAATAATAATATAAGAAGGAGCAGTATTCCTGAAGTGTTCATACTTTTTTTCCATAGAGTTTAATAGATCATGCGATGTATACATGTCCTCTAAGGTTATGAACACTTAGTTTTACTTATTTTCATAAGAAAAAAAAGGATAAATTTAGTCTTGTAATCATTATAGAAAAACAATGCTCCCTACTACTTATATTTAGCCTAAAGTTTTAAATAAAAATAGCAATTACGTACGAGTGATATTATATTGAATAAATCAAATATTTCAAAAAAAACCTCATATCAAATCCAGCTTTAAAGTTGTAAGTCATGATACTTTGTAAAGATGATAATTGTAGACAAGAATATATGTCTTCTTTTCGATCACAGCAATCACTGATTAATAATGATGCTAAACTATTCATAAATGTCCCAGGCAAAATATCATCTGGAACTGAAAGAAAAATATTTCTTCAATTTTTTTAAAGTTATATTTTACGAAAAATGGATAAACAATTTATAGAACACACAATTATAAAGTGCCCAAAAAATAATGTTTGACTTTTGATTGAATCAATGAGTTTGAAAATTGGTAATCTTCACTGAAATTTTGGAGGAGGAATATAGTTTAAAAAAATAATAATAATTTATAAAATTATTAAAAATAATAATAAAAATAATTTTAAAAAATAATAACTTTAATTATTGCATAGATTTAAAAAAAATCCTTCTACAATTGATCCCCAAACTCAGGTTATGATAGCCCTGACGCCCTTCTTCCTAAACAACACAGCATCCTTAAATTCCAAAGTAATTCCATCTGAATGTCCTTAATAAATCACCATTGTTAATTTAGTACAAGTTTAGGATATATTTCAAATCTTTATTTTCTTTCCTTTCGCTATTTAAAATTTGAAGCATTATAAAGGATTCAAACTCTACAACTAGTTCATTTTATTTTTATAATTTAATATCTCTATTTAATAATTTAATGTTTAATATGTTTTTTTATCAGAAAAACCTTTAGAAGAATAATTATTTTATTTTATTTTATTTGTAACAAAGCAGATAGCTGTAACTCATTTTATACAGTACCTTACAAAATTTGTAACACCAATTTTTAAATCTAATTATATATTTTTAAAAAATCTAGTATTTTTAAAGATTTATAAAAATAAGTTAAGTAATATAAAATACACACCTGGAGGTGGAAATTTTATCAAAGACTTTGACATGGTGCTATTTGAAACATTATTTGATACTTGACTTTGCTGAAAATGGATAGCAGCATTGCTGCTTTTTGAGATTTGATCACAATTGATTTTTTTATCCAACAATAACGGCTTAATATCATTTTCATCTTTTGGCAGCATAGGTTCATCACTCAGTGTACTACCTTTATTAAAAATGCAAGTTGTAAATAATATTCCAACACCATCAAAAATAATTTCGGTGTGAGTGTTATGAAGGTAAGCTAAATTTTCCCAAGACTTGAACCTTTCATTAATGTGAACATTTTTAACACTGCTGCTGTTAAAAAAAGGAAAAAAAGATTTAATAAACGGTTTAAGTATAAAAAATTGCTCACATAGATAAAATCACACAAAATTTAAGCCATATTTACCAATCCAATTGCATCAGAGAATGAGAAAGAAACCGATTACACCACACTAAAAAAAAATAGAATTTCTTACTTTTTATGCTCAAAACAAAACTTAATTTCATTTTAAACACAATTCAAATGAAGGACAATTGAGAAATCCTTTTTATGAATTACTCATGAAAAAAAATTTAAGAACATTACCAAGCCTAAAAAGAATTTCAATACTAATGTGTAATTTGATTTTGATAGATTTGAACTTTTGAGAACTAATGAAAATTCACTTATATATCAGTGAATTTCAATTCAAGTATATTCAATGAAAAAATATTCATAGCAAACATTATTTTTAAGAAAAATTACTCTGATTTTTGTAAATTTCAGTTCATTTTCTTATTTTTTCTCTCCTTGTAAAATTTCAAACAGTAAATATAATTTTGAATAAGAAGGAATTATTATATTTTCATAGAACAATAAGAAAAGTACTTTCAAAAAGTACAAAAACTAGATTACAGAAACATGGTAAAGATATCCTTAAATGAAAGATAATGTAAAATAAAAATAATAAAAAAACATATTAAAATGTAAAATAATTTAAACTGCAGAACTTAACAAAATGAACTGTAAAACTCAAATTAGCTTTATAATATTAAGACTTAACCATCTAGTTTTGTTCATTCCTATAATTTAAAGTCTGTACTTTATGCACATTAAAAAAATATATAAAATATACATAAACGTATTAACTGTTATAAATCGCTATTTTGTTAAATCATTTTTAAACGTGAAATTTATAACTTTTATAAAAAAAAATAAACACTAAATTTCAATTCTTTTTAAACATGCTGTTTTAAACACTTTACACACATAATTAAGCCTATTTAAATTATTGCAATACTTTTTGTAATGCGTAATGAGTCACAAAGCAAAATCACAGAATAAACAATGTTTGGTGTGTTAAAACAACTAGATATATAATTGAAATTTTAAATTACTTTTAAAATTAAAAAGTAAATAAAAAAGATAATCTTTGTAAATCAAATATGATAATTATTAATGCTCTTAATGCATTTTAAATAAAATGTCAAACCTTTGTTAAGAATGAAAACTTCTCTTTGACTAATGTAACTTTGATTTTGTACTAATACGTAATCATCAGAGAGTTTCTTTTTTACAAAGTACTCTAACTCATCTTCTTCCTTTCTTTTAATGTATTCAATACACATTTCTTCTTTGATCCTTGCGGCACAATCAGAGAATAATACCGAAAGTGATGGAGGAGGATGGTTTAGCATATATTCCAAACTATAATTCTGAAATAAAAGTTATTAATTTAAATTATATAATTTTCCCGAAAATCAAAAACAAACATTTGCTCAGGATTGAATATTAGTTAGAAAAATTGAGTAAAATTCACAAAGCAAAACTCTAATAATTTGATAGACATAATATTGATGAAGATAGATTGAATAGAATACGAAAAATGGAAAAGGCATTTTTTTTTCGATTTCTATTTACACATTTTTAATAAAATTTTTTCCCTTGAAAAAAATACAAATTTATTTAGTAACAGTTAAATATAAATGTTAAAGATACTTGGTTAAATATTAAACGAAATAAATTGTATTAAAAAGTTTCTGTAATATATTTAAATTCACAAGCCTATTTGCTGTCTACTATTCTTGAGGTTAGTACACTGCCTAAGTAGCTATTCAGAATACATTTCAATCCTACTGTAGAGGCTAAATTTAGCAATAATGGATGCTTAAAAGATAACTGATAATTTGAAAAATTTATAAAAGAAAAATAAACGAAGACAGAAATGTACAGTGCACAAAAAAAATGGACCACTATGAATGACTTTTGATCTAATGATCGGATGTTCATGTTCTAAGAATTAATCTTAATGGTTCAAAGGGGGTGTCCTCAAATAAGCTAATTAAGTAATGTAGATGATATTTAAAGTTATGAAATAAGGCACAAAAACGTTTTTTACTCTGAATAAACATAACTATTTTCAATAGATTCAGATTTCTGACCCCCAATATGGTCCCCAAAGTTTCGTTAGGAGTTTCGTCCACAGTTGCAAAAAGAAAAACCTTATAGAAAAAAAAAATTTTCGTTATTTTATTTAACAATAGTATAAACTTCTCTACATCATTTTAAAGAATGACATTTTAAGTGGCAAAATACGAAATTTGAGAAAAACTTGTCAAATTGTTCCTGAAAAATCGAATTTTAAAAGCAGTATATTTATAGAAGAATAGGTCAAATTAGTGTTTTATAGATGTTAAATTTTGTCATTAAACTAAAAAACTGATATTTCACTAGGTTTTACTGATACAAATAACTAGATTTAACATTAAAAAAAATATGAATATAATCTTTGTTCCAAGAGCCGCAGCATGAGTTTAGGTACTGTGAACAGGGTAGAAGATACCAAGAGTTCCTCATCAAAGAATTGTGTGAAAAACATTTTACCTTTATTTTTTTTCATATAGTTACTTGCATTCTACTATTTTATAGCATATAGTTAATCAAACATTCCCACAACACTATAGTGAGTGATAATGGTCATGAAGATTAATGCACCATAATTTGCAGACGCCAACAGCATAATGTGGTAAGCATTGAGCACTGGTAGCCTTCACTTCCTAAATGAGCTGGCATCCAGAAATAAAGGCTAAGGCTTGAAGCTAGGTGAGCTTCCAGGCACAACCAGGGATAGAACCCTAGTTCTTCAAGATGGCAACTCAGTGCTTTAACCACTATACCATTGTGGCTAATTTAGCGAATTAACTAACTAAAACCCACTATTATACAATAATAAACTAATAACTATAAACAAACTATTAAATAATAATTTAATTATTGCAGAATTAAAATGGTAATCGTTTAATTAAATCAAATATAATAAATATTCTGTTTTAACAATATATTTACAAACACATTTACATTATTTATGTGTATTTACATTTTAAATAACTGAGTGAATGTAATATACTTTACCGATGAACAACAAATTTTTAAAAGTCTCATATTTTTGCCGCATTTTAGAATATCAGCAGCGTAAAGTTTTATTTCATTTGGCACAACTCTCATTGGATCTTCAGAATTTTCAGTATAAGCAAACTTCCAATATAGCTCATCTAGAAAACAAAATATAACTGCTAAGCTAAAAGTTTTTTAAATAAATAAATGAATCCCAAAAATCTATACATCTAAAAATTCTTGGGGGGGGGGGGGAGAAAGCAATTTTAGATTGCAGTCTAAATCCTTACCACCAAAAGAAATAATATAAGGTAAAAGAAAAAAAAATTCTTTCAGATTTAAAATATGCTAAAAGAAAGCACTAGAAGTAATTAAAAATTTATTCTTTATCTAAACATTTTAGGGTACTTAAAATATTTATCAAGTAAAAAAGCCATATTGCAACAATTTCCATAGTCGAATCACCATTAAATAAATAAACTCTATAACTAAATCTATAACTAAAATAATGATTTGATAACATATTCATTAACACCCAGTCCATGAAGTATCAATACACACCTTCCCTATCTAAATATTTAAAGTCTTCAAGAATTTGAAATTCGCCATATGGATCATAACAAATACCTTCATCCATCCATTTCTCAAGAAATCTGTAAATAAAAGTTTCATGATAACAATTAAAACTAATTTTTACTAAAAATTAATGGAACGGAAATAGCTTAATAAAAATATTTATAATAAATAACAAAATATTTATTATAAATTATATAAATAACTTAATTAAAATATTTACTTGAAATAAGGAGTATACACATATTTCAAAATGACTCCAATCATAACTACGTTTTCTTTCCTTCTAAATGACCACAGAGATTCCTTTAAATAGGAGAGCAAACCCAAGCCCTGGAATGGATAAACAATGTTACAACTACTTATTCGAAAAGAAAAAAATTTAACTGAAGTTATATTAAGTAATAAACAAATCTAGAGCTTTGTAAATTGATATTAAATAAATTAAACCTCACGATATACAAAGATCACTCAGAAAGGAATACCATTTGCGTGTTAAAAAAAGAATAGAAAGTGTTTCCATATGTATTTCTTCATGTCATAAAAGGATAATTATCATCTCACCATTTTGTGCACTTTCATTTGACAGAAAATTAGCAATCATTATTAAGCAAAGAAGATTCAGATATTGTTGGTTGCGATCAGCGTAAAATTAATGAAAGTATAACAGGATTTACCGGTGAATTGTTTATTTATCATTTATTTGATGGCATTTACCAGTATTATTTATTTATCATCCCTTCTTTATATTCCTCTTCAGCATTATTAAGTTTTCAATCTTGATTATCAACAAAAATTTAATTCTTGAAACTTAAAGTGCTGTTCCTTTATTAAACCATAAATAACTTACATTCACACAACTTACATTAAAAAGATTTTTATTAATTTTCATAATAAACTTTATATAACCCTGCGTTACACTTTATGCAACCTATGCTATTGAAATGATGAATACAAAATAGTTACTTAAAATTCTGTAACAATACTAAGAATTAACTTTTTACACTATTGCAAAATAATCTTTTATTGGCAAAAATATTTAACAAGTTTCTATCGAAAACAAAGATTAAATAAAAATTTGAAAATCAATCTTGAGGATGACGTTGCAATTGGTAACTGAACAAAATTATTAAGGTTAAATTTTATTCCAATATAATTAGGAATTAAACATATCAAACCAAATCAAAACTGTAAAAAAATATTAAAATTTTGAATGAATAATTTTTAATATTGACGTAACAATCTAACTAACATCAGTAAACAAAAATGAATTCAAAGCAATTGATGACTGTGAGGAGCAAATCAAGCAGAAGATGAGTCATTTCAGAAAAATATGTGCACTTAAACTACTTATCAATATAATCGCATACAAATTGAGGCATTTGTAATAGCTTGACACAGATTGGCCTGCGTCATAGAATTAAGCCACCAGCTACCTGTACCACTCTGAGCATTTACCAAGATCTCATCATTACTTGCAAATAGTTACTTGGAAAGCTGGAGTTTTTTAAATTGAAAAAACAAATGAATTTGGGTTAATCTAAGTTTGGTCTAAAAGGAGAAGATAGAATTGTTCCCTAAGTTCCACAAGGTTTAACATTTCTCTCATTCAAACATTAAATATCAACTCTTATTTTATAGCTGATGTACCAATCATTTGAGTTAAACATGATTACCAACAAACAATGACTTAAAATATTAATGTAAATTTAATCAAACAAAATGGTTAAGTTAATTTGTTGAGTTGAAGAAGACAATTACGTCGTATGTGCAATCTTTGTGCTATGAGACACACAGAAGACAGATGCAAATGGTAGTTTTCTTCGAGAACACCTAAATAAATAATTGATAAATACAACATATTAATTAGACTAAGATTATTCACATATCCAAACTTTACCTTAGGTAGTTCGCCAGGATTATTATTCTCAATTTCTATTTTGCAGACAGAACCTAAGATGCTAAAATGAAATTTAAACACATTAAAAATCATTCATTTTGAAACATTTGCTTATTTAACTAAACTAATTTTGATGCTATTTTTTTCAATTTATAATAGGTGAAGAAATTAAACACATTTTCTATATGAATACACATAGAATTTTTTTTTTTTAAAAAAAAAGACAAAGTATGCTTGAAAATGTTTTATGATAAAAAATAAATGTTTAAATTTTTTATTTCAAATTCCGGTTAGAGAATTGAATATTCATTAATTGCCTAAATTATAACCCCAGAGAATTTATGTCTGAAATTTTAAGACTGTAAGTATAAATTAAGTTGATATTTTTTAATATAGTTATTTTTTGAATATAGAGTAACATTTCTGTACTTTCATAAGAATTCTCAGAGAAAAAAATACTTTTTGGAGTTAGTTAATTATTGATTATTTAAACAGAAAGAGTGATAACTTGAAGTAAGAAAACTAATAATTTATTACAAACTTGTATACCAATTCTTTAAAACACAAACATGTACTTGTATATATCTAATTCCCATACCTAAATATCTCTATAGATATAATTCAAGCAGAAATATCCTAATACGAATAGTTAAAAAAAAACTATCAGAACACTTCGCTCCTACTCCCTTTTATAGAAAACCACAATATGTTATGTTATATCTTAATATATTCTGATTTATGACACAAAGACTTAACCATAACTACTGCAATAGTTACCAAGAATATATTCATAGCTAATATAATAGTCCATATCTTGAAATGACAGTTTGAAGTTAAAAAGAAATTCCGATTAAAAATGTACTAAAAATATTAAATTTGATTTACTTCAAAGACTGAGCAGCTTCTAAAACATCTGTTCTTAAAAACTGCAAACTAGGCTTTTTTACCTTCACACCCATTATGTATTCTGTATATAGGTTTAGTACTTGCTGAATACCTAACTTCAAACCTCTTAAAACCAAGCCTAGAAAACAAAGGTGATGAAATTAAAAGCATTAATTAATGTATGACTTTTGCGAGAAGAAAACTGAAATTATATAATGAAAGAGAGACATACTTAACTAATCTATAATAAATGGTACAAACTATAACTTTCAGAAGAAACTCAAGAGATTAGTTTTAAAAACAACAAAACGAAATCATATAATATATAAGTAAATCTCATATAAAAGTACAATATTTTAAAATTTAATTATCATAAAATAACTAGTTATTAAAATACAACAATAACATTTATCAACAATAAGAGAAATTGTTCATTAGAAAATTTTAATTGTAGTTATAAATTTATTTTGAAAAAAGAATGATTAAAACAAATTGTAACTCAAATATATTAAAAATTAATTGTGCATTTTTTAATATTGAGTTGCTTAAATAGTAATTGCCTATGCTTATAGTAATGACACTAGTAATTGATTAAGCTTAAATAATAATGATCAGACTAGTCATCACATCATTATTTATAAAGAAAACCTTTACAATATGTAATTTTTGGATAGTCTTAATGATTTTTACTTAAATTAAAAGCAACAATTATAAAAATAGCAAAAATTAATTTTTCCTAGGGTTAAGATTTTAAAAAAAAAATTTATTAGGCATTTTTTTCTTTCTTTTTTACAAAAAAATAAAAAATGCCAAAAACCCTAAAAATTACCATCTTCATAGTAAGATAGCTCCTTTGAAAATAACTGCAGCTTATGAAACATATTCCCTGCATCAACAAACGTTTCAAGAAATCTTAAAGAACTTTCATGGGATAACTTATCCATATGAATATGAGAGTTGACAAGGAACATTCTTTTGTTCTGCAAAATAAAGAATTTAAAAAAAAGGCTCTATATTTATTTCAAAAGTCAATATTCAAAACATACATAGAAAAATAATAAAATAAAACGATGGCAAATATTTGTATTTGAAAAATTCTCGTAAAACACTTACATTGTCATATACAAAAGTATCTGATGGAATTCCAATGAGCAAATCAAGAACATCGTGCTTCAAAGCATCTTCTGATAAAGAAGATGTATCATATATGCAACAAAACAATGGAGAATCTTCATCAGTCACATTCAATAGAGCTTCTCTCGAATTTAATTCTGATGTATATAAATGACAAGGGATAAACTGCCTGAATTTAAAAGAATAGAGTTGTTAACTCAATACTTAATATAACTTAAACAACATTTATAAAATAAAATTATAACACAGATACAAAACAAATTCATAATACATAATTCTGTTGTGTGGCACTCAAATCAAGCAATAATTCAGAATCTTTTATGGTAATAAAAAATTTTTGGGACCAATTATACAACAAATAATTCACTTTTAATGATGGATATTTTAGACATTTATTTAGACTTTTATTTTAGACTAAAATTTCTATTACCTTTAAATTTAGCCTATTATTTGGTGTAGCTTAAGTTATTTCAGTTTTGGGGGCAATTCATGGCAAACTTCAAAAATGTCTGATCTAATTAAGAAACACTATCTACACATGAAATATAAATTTTTAAACTTCACTGAAAAACTTAAATGAAATGTAAATTTTTTAAAAATAGAATACAAAAACATGTTTATTTCTCTAATCATTTTAAATTAGTTATATTTTTTTAATGTAATTAAACTAGACAGTCAGCATTTTACCTTACCAATTTTTATTTGACACGTCTTACAAGTAATTAAGAAAAACATAAAAACTTTTTTTTTAAAAAATCAATTTAGGTTTATTTTTTAAAATAAAAACAAACTTTAAATTCTAAAACAAAATTGAAAGGGAAAAAAAAATACTGGTACTAACATTAAATTGCTTAGTTAGAATTAACAAATTAGCAAGAAATTATTTTCCTGGATCAAAATACATCGAATACAGATTTACTTCTAAAGTATTGTGCATACACTCTCTTGTTTCAATCTTTATTAGTCAACAAATAAAAAAAAAATTTTTAAAAAATCCTTTTTAGTATGCTTTATCTTAATTTTTCTATGTTCGACCAAGTATCTAAAGAGCAGCAACCAAGTCATCTTTTTTTTAAATTATTTTTAGTTTTTAACTAAAATTGTTTTGAAAATAACAAAATCTGATAGTTGGCAGAACATAACCATTCACCAATGCATGCAATATTCATATGAATAAATTATGTAAGAAAAGTAAAAAATAAAACCCTAAAAACCTCCTATTTTCTGAAATATACACATGAAATTAAATTATAAAATGAATAATGTTATAGAGCAAAGAACCATACAGAGCAAATAGAGAATATAGAGCAAAGTACCATAAAAAGAGCAAAAAAAGTCACAGAAACAAGTATTTCTGCTCTTTTCCCCTTGTTTTAACTTTGTTCTTACACAACTTAAAGTCAACCCTTCTTTGTTTGAATAATTATAAAATGTTTAGCATTAATAAAGATTTATTAAAATCATTAAAGATAGTAGAAAATGTAAATTTTTTACTGCAGTTATACAGTTTAAATGTAAACACAAAAAAGAATGATCTTTACTGATTATAGTTAATATAAAATCACACTTATGTTTTTTAAATATGCCAGTTGAAATAAAACTTAAAACATAAACTTTTTACAGCAATTGTCTGGAATGTTAAACAGAATCAATTTGTTTCAAGCACTGCAAAATTTTATGAATCGTTCAATATTATATTTCTAAACATTTTCCTTTTAAACTGTTTTTCTTCATTTAAAACAATATATTATATTTTAGATAAAAAAAATTCTGGCTAAATGAACATACGTGATGAATTAAAAGTTATAAACACTTGAAAAAAAATACAATATCATTTTTCACAATTAAAAAAAAATACAAAATCTTTTTCATACTTTCTTAGCTAATTTTAATGTTAACTTAAAAATTTTAAATAGAGTAATTAGGTGTATTTACAACATAAAAAGACTGGCAAAAAATACTAGAAATTCAATAGTTATAACAAGCTGAAAGCAGTAAAAATAGTCCAGAAAACAAAATTAAAATATTTCAATACTTCATTTTTCCTTCCCAAGAGTCTCTAAACAGTCTTTGATGAAGGTCATTATCAGATGATTGAGAATTGGCAAACATTAACCAATTTGTAAAGTTATAAGTTGGTTGAACACCATCAAGCTCATGAGATTCATTACTAAAAGTACTTCGAGAATCGCCAACCAAATCGCAGCTTGATTTAGAACATCCCTGGAAAAAATTTATTAAATAAATTTTTGCAGTAAGTTAATTGAGTTATAATCATTCAAGAGACAGTTAAATTTTACATTTTAAATGTAAATTCAGTTCATTTGACACTTATTTTAAATAAGTTATGATAATTATAAAATTTAACAATTAATGATAACAAATGTTACCCTGATAACTTATTTAAAAATGCATGGTTGTAAAGTAAAATAAACTTAAAAACTCTGGTTGAAAATTTTATAATAAAGACAATAAATCAATGAATGATATATTAAAAGCAAAATATATTTTTTAAAAATTAAAGTTCATTAAATTTAGATGGTAAACTTAAATGGATTTTTTTTCTTCTTTTGTAAGGTTCTGTCTAATTAAATGTGAAGGACAAAACCCACTGCAGCAGAGAAACTAAGTAGTAAAAATATTTAGTTTATTAGTTTATTAAGTTACTAAGTTATATTAGAGTTAGTAAAAATATTTAGCAGGTTAAAACTAACAAATATTAAACTTAAAGTCTTAACATCAATAAAAAAAATTATATAATGACTGTTATGCTTGTTTGAACCAACATAACAAATATGCTAAGCTTACATAAGCTGATATTTATACATAATTTTTACTTTTAAACAGCAATAAATAATATAAACAATCAATAACTATATAAGAAAAAAAATTTCAAAAGTTTTAGTACATGTATGTTAAGTTTAATAAATACATTAAACCTTGACTAAGTGTATAACTGTTAGTCCAATTAAAAAACTGTTTTATAATTAATAAACATACACATTGACTTACATCATTGCTCTTGAAATCCAAAGAGGGTGACCCATTTCGTAAAGTTGACCTGAACAGAAAATAAATATTGCTACACTGATCAACATTCAATTGAAGTTTAAGCTAATTTAACCAATATCTTTCTCACAATAAAATTTATAAGTACTTTTTATTGCACAAAATATATGGAGTATACAATATATATATATATATATATATATATATATATATATATATATATATATATATATATATATATATAAAATAAGTACTTAGTTTGTTATAAAATTACATAATGTCATTTTTAAGTTTGAGTATTCAATTTGATAAGTTTTTATTTCTCATTTTATAATTGAATCAATGTGGCTGGGTGGCGCAGTTGGTTTGTCGTCGGCCTTCTGAGCCTTTCAGGATGCAGAAAATCCTTAGCGGCCATGACGTATGATTATGCGGCATGTAAAAGATCCCTGGAATGCCTTATTGGCTCTTGGCATTTCCGGCAAAATTAAGTTCCTAGTGCACTTTAGCATCCAAATAGAGCTGCCATCTAGTGTGGCAGAAACTAGACGTCCAAATTAACATGACCGACCAACGGTATCTCACCCATTGTGGTGGTCCTGAAAGAGTGGATACCACCTCTGGAGAACTCACTAGGTCTGCTCATCGACAAGACCGATTGTGCAGCTCATTGGAAATATAAAAAAAATTTAATCAAAGAATCTGAAAACAGTTCATATGTATAGGAAATTTACTCGTTCGAGACAAAACAACTCAATTATAAGTTATTTAGGGAAGATAGATGGATCATAGAAAAAATTTATAACTATACATGATATTATGATATATAAAGAACCATATGTTCTGAACTTTTTTCCAAATTAAATTATAATGATAGCCATAAAAATGTATTTAAATTTAAGAACATTTTTCATTTTCGGTGTGATAAAAATAGAATTTTTATCTTCTCAAATCCACTTGAGAAATGCAATTTTTAACATTTTTATTTGATATATATTAGTACATTTGCTAAATAAAAGTGATAAAAATGTTAACATGAAACCCAGGGCTCGAAAAAACTCAGAAATTTTATCCGTCCCTGAGGACGGCTTGTCCAACAATGTACCCATCCTCTTTTGAAACTAACCCGTAGCTTCTAAATAAATATAAATACAATTTTCTCTTATTTATTACAAACAAACATTTATATAAATTGCACAATGAATTAGTAATTACTAGGATTACATTATACAGTAATAAAAGAAATACTAGGTTACAAATAGTAACCTAGTATTTCTTTTAAGAAATAATTTATTTCTTTTATGAAATAATTTATATGACAAAAGGTCAAGCTATCTGGAATGTCAATTTATCTGAGGGTACTGCGTTTTTTAAATGAATCAAATATGACGTTTGCCAGTTCCACAATCAAGCCAATGATTTACAGAGGTTTCTGCACAGAAATCTGAAAAGGGCTTTCCATTCAGGTAGATGTTCATAATTGCGTTTAACGCTTCTTGTTTAAGACCAGTACGTAATGTGTTTTTCTGTAAGTTCATCATTAGAATTTCGACAGATTTAACGTGCATCAGTCACCATTTACTACACGGAGAGTCTTCGGCCGGCAGGGTCCTAAACCATTTAACCTAAACCTTGGACATGCACCCATTGCCCTACCAACCAGGCTATCCTGCCCTACTTATGCCACTTGTCAATACCAGCAAGCCTGCATGAAGTCAAGAGGATTTTTAAGGCAGAGGGTACATTTCTTGATTTTTTGGTGGCGTCATCTATGGCCAAGAATACGATTTTAGTCACAACTCGTATTACAGGAAAGACTCAATCATACTACACCCGCAGATTGTAATTTTGACCTGATCTAAAACACGATCAATCCCTAATTCAGTATCCCCAGAGGTGATGATTTGTTATAGAAATTTGATGGACTTTGTGACCCCTACAGATTTAAGGAGCACCAGTCACCATTTAATACACAGGGGTTCTTCAGACGGCGAGATTTGAACTCACGAACATGACTCAAATGACCTACCGGCCAGGCTATCCTGGCCTACATTTATAATTTAAACATGTTTTTATACATTTACAAAAAAAAACTGCAGAATGGGATATTAATATATAAAATGTGTCAATGCAAAGGATATTTAAAGAAGCTCGACATAATAGTTTAAAGTATTTTAATTAAAAACAATAAACAAATTTAAAGCATATTAAAATAATAATGAAACATTAAAAAACTATCTATTAAATTAATCAAAAGAAATTCCAAAATAAAACTATAATTTGTACAACAGAATTCTACAGAGAAAAAAGATTACTTCATACTAACTTCAGTCGAGACAGATCTTCTTCAAATTGAATTTTACACTGGTCAAATTGTGAAGACAGTATAAGGCAATCTAAATCTGGAGTAGTTTTTGAGGAGGTAAAATATAAATTTGCTGAATAATATGATTGAAGATCTCCCATAGACATTGTAGGACGTAATTTCTAAAAAGAATTTAAACCAAAAAATTTCAAATCGTTAGTAATATATAGACTCCCCTACAATAATTGAAGAGATGCTTTCAGTATTTGACATTTTTTAAATTTCTCATGAAATACTTTGATTATTTCATTACTTCAAAAGTGATTACTTCCTGCAATTTCTCATAACTTATCAAAGTTTAAAGCTTTCAGAAGTTTAAGGAAGTGATAATAAATCAAAAACAAAAAAGTTTTTTAAACACCCTACATCAGAAAATACAGCAATAAACTTGTATCGATTACTTTGGTTATTAATCGTAAAAACTTTGCAAACCTAGCTTGAGTATCTTTAAAATTCCATGCAATTTTCTAAATAGTTTGTGTAAATTAAAAAAATTTTTTTAAAAAACTGAACAGTAAGAGGTTTTCCCCAAAATTTATTTTGTATCATAAAGCAAAATTTAATATCAAATGTCAATACCTTATAATAATCGTCATTACACAAAAATGTGATAGTATAAGGAAAAAAAAACTATAAAAAAAAACATATTTTTTTGGTAGATGATCCCCCTATAATACAGATGTCATTTTTAATAAATCTTGTTCAATTGTAAAACAAAAAAATAACAGTTATGAAAAATCCTAAAAAAAAGTACAAAAACTACTTCAAAAAGAGACTGAAATTAAAAACTTTTAAATTTTCAAGATATTCAAATCACAGTTTTTTTAATAGTTTTTAAATATGCTTTATTACAAAATTATGAAGGAAAAAAAATTTGATGTTTTCTTGCTCACAGAGTTTAAAAGAACTACTTTTAAGTACTAATATCTTGGGTAATTTAATAAACAAAAAAATAACGTTTTATAAAAATATTCGTACTTCGACAAATAATTAGGCTAGACTAATAAAATTTTAGGCAACTATTGCATTTAATAAACTAAAAAAGTTATAGAAACTAAAAAACTTAACTAAAAAAGTTATAGGTTTCTTGCTACATTTTCTGACCTAGGGTGTTTAAAAATACTTTTTTTTTCATTTGGAATTTATTTCTGGTTTTTTAAACCTTTGAAAGCTTTAAACTTTATAGATAAGTATGAGAAGTTATATGACCTAAACACCTCTAAAGTTATAAAATAATCCGATAAGCATTTATCGAGAAATTTAAAAAAACTTCAAAAACTGAAAGTGTCTCTTCAATTATTGTAGGGTAAAGTATACATATATACATATATATATACATAGTAGGCTCTTGGCTATACAGTTTAATATAGCAGAAGGGTAGAAGAAAAACAAACAAAAAAATGCATAGGATGGAGTTCTAATTTTCCCCTCCTTTCTCATATAATTAAAAACACATTAAAGATACATGATTAATGCAAAAAAATACTTACTGTTTATTAGTAATCTATACATAAATGTGAAAAATTATGGGAAGAAAGAGTTAAAATGTACTCGTTTTAGTAAGAGACTAAATTCTTGAGGACTGCTTTTTCTTTTTAGTCCCTTAACGCTTTATTTTCCCATCAGTCACTTCCCACAAAAAATTTCACAAATGGCTGGTTCCTTTTTTTTTTTTTTCTAGGCTGGATAGTTGTGAGCCTTATGTTCAAAAACGTATATATATATAAATATAAAAACAGGTCAATGAAAATGTTCAGAATAATGATATAAATATAACAAAATCAAAAATGGTTCCAATTCCAACTATTAATACCCAAAGGATATAATTAACATTTAGATAAGTGCCTATTCCTATAACAAGACCAAATTAAAATAAGAGCAATCAAATAAACATCAACATGAAAGTCACAACTTGGAAAATGCTAGAACTGCAACGATAAATTAATTCTGAGAATTGCTATTATAGTGGCACCATTTATGTGAAGAAGAAGAAAAAAAGAAGGAACACAAAGGAAGATGAACAGAAATATTTTTAGAGTTTGAGAAATAAAAACTTAAAAAACAAGAAAAATTTTGATAAACACTTTAAATTTAATTTTAAAAAAAATTAAAAAAAAAAAAAAAACAGTTATCATCAAACAGTAGTTTATGAGCTAAAATCCTCATTCATTCATTCTCAAAAATATTATTAGTCAAAACAATCTAACATGCAAAGGGGAAAAAAAGAGAGAAAAAAGAGATACAAGACTTTGCAACTCTTCAGTACATACAAGGGTTTTTACATACCGACAGAATGCTTCGTTCAAAGATTTACAAAATAATCTTCATTTTAGTTTTTATACCAATATTAATTCATCACTGGCATATTTTAGTTATTAAATTTAAAAAAATTACGAGAGATATTTTTCATAAGTATTTATGAATCACTACATAATTTTTTTTTTTTTTAAATATAATACTTAAATGGCATTTCATAAATTGCAAAAGATGGAAGAAATTAAAAATTTTAAATGAAGTGCATGCTTAAAAATTAAAGTTAAGGTGTGTTATATATGTTACGTAAGCAGTATATGTCAAGTATAACTGGAAGGACCTAAAATATGTGATTTATAAGATAAAAATTGATAACTGTAACCATTATTTGTAACAAGAACCTATACATTTTAAAGGATAAGAACAAGAATAAGTATTTTTGAATGTCTACAAAACTTGAAATTTTCTGTTATGTCATAACAAAATAAAAAATCACAATAAAAAATGACAAATTATTATTTATAAATAAGTATAGCTTTTGTTTCATTCTCAAAATAAAAATCCTAACATCTAAAGTGATAGCTGTTTTATTTTCTAAATATTAACTATAAAATTTGAAAATAAAATTTGAAGTTAAACATACTGTTACAGTTGATGCCATGGTATTCTTGTCACTAATGGAATTCACATAAAGTGATTCATATAATTCATCTATAAAAAAAAAAATTAAAAACCTTGAAGTACATAATTAAAAAAATTGCTAAAAACAATATAAGTATAAAAGTTTTGGTAATTAAGATAATTAAGGTAAATTAATAAACTCACAGTGAAACATAATTGGTTAAGGCTGAGTTGCAGTTAAATGTTTATAATGATTTTTAATGTTTATAATGATCTAACTATAAAGAAATTTATGAAAATTCTTGTCATGTTAGTTTTAAAGATAACAAGATAAAGCTAATTTACAATAACTGTTCACTTGAATGACTTCAACTTCAATATGGTAAAATCACAAGTAATTGAACTATTCAATTTTATTACACAATATATATATATACATCGTATTGTAAAATTAACAATAATAAAAATCTAGAAATATTTAATTTTCATTCAATAAGTAATGAATTTATAAAATAATTTATAAATTAAATACTGATTAAGAAACTATTTAAGCTACCACATAATAATTTTAGTATAATACAAGAAACAAATTCTTCAAATTTCCACATTTTTTCCACAAATTATTTTTTTAACTAAAATCATTATTTAGTGAATGTACATTTAATAAAAAATTTTAAAAAGATCTATTTGTAAAACATTAGATCCTTGGTCACCATATAACCATATTCATTAAATAAATGATAAGCTATTTATATATTATTTTCCAGTTATATCAAGATTTATATTTGATTTTATAGGATTTTTTTTTTGTATTCACTTCATCGTGGGAGGTATAACCTATCTATTAGATCATGAAGAACTTACCATCAGAGACATTCTTCCAAATCATGTTCCCAGAATTCACAGCGCACTCCATTAAATCTTGTTGTAAATAAATATCTAACAAATCTTTGACTTTACGACTAGTAATGCTGTCAGAAATAGTTTTATCTAAAATTAAAAACTAAGGGAATGAATAAAGTTCAAAGAAGTTCATAAGACTTTTGAATCACACAACATAAATTTATGAATGATTGGATACAAGTACAAATAATAGAAACATAAACTTATATCATTTTGCAAACAATTTACTTTGCAATAATTTATTACATAAATTGTCTCATATTAATATTTTGACCAACAAATAGGCAAATAAATCACAGGCAAATTTGGGATATAGGCTAATTTAGGAGATAATAGGTAAATATGTGAGAAGATCTCAGAATTCACCCTGATATAAAGTACACAACGTCAAAAAATACTTAACATTTAACTTTTCTTTGTACTAGTGAAATCAACATATTTTTTTAAATAATTCTAACTAAAAATATCTTTAATAAGTACAAGTTTAAAAATGAAAATTTCAATCACAAAAAAATTTGAATATTTCGAACAGAATACCTGCAGTTTCATTTGTAAGAGCATTAAGAGCAATCAATTTAATTCCTTGAGAAATACTGAAACTTCTTTTAATCACTTCAAAAAATACTTTACTTTTTTCCACACTAGTAACATTAACATAATCTTTAAGTATTGAAATAAATTTTAAAATGAGATTATGTAGTATTCTTGAATATTCAGGACTGTGTGTATCCATTTTATAAAATAAATTTAACTCCGATTGTTTAAATTAAGATTTGACGACCGCTTAAAATTTTTATTTATTTATGCGTCTTAGACTAACTGTTTCTGTCCCACTAGAGGATAGTCTGTTTTTAAATATTCTACTGAAAGGAGTGTTAACGCCATCTAGTGACTCTTTAGACAGTAAACATCATTCGTTTTTATTGGGAGAAAAATGAAAATTTCTATTTAAATATATTTTATTTAAAAGAAATGACAAAAATAGGTACTGAACTAAAAATATTTTCTATTTTATTAAATTAAAAGAAATTATTTTATGTTCATATGACTAAAAGGCAAAATGGAAATGCAAAAAAAAAAATGCAAATTGCATTTGTTTTAAAAGCACATTTTGATTACAAAACTCCAGTAACTGGGACGATTTTTTTTTTCATTGGCTGAGTAGTTAGGAGTTTGAAGAATTTTAGGTATTTTAGGCTTGCAGAATTTTAACCATCTTAAACATTCGATTTCCTTAAAATTTTACATTAAAAAAACGAGTGCATTTTGTCAAGCATAACTGAAAAGTTTAAAAAAGATTAAAAGTTTTTTATTTAGTTTTTACACTCTTAAAAATAAATGCGAAATAATAAATTACAGAGTTCGTATATGAACGACATTACAAACGGCAAGTTCGTCATACGTCTTTCAGCAGATCAAGTCCTATGGCTGTCTATGAAACGTCCGAGTCTGGAAAAGTTTTGGATGGTGGATGTCTCATGGACAGATGTTGAACTTCTGGATCCTTCCGGGATGCCTTGTAGACGTCCACATGGACCTGCGAGGATGTTTGCAATGACGTGTAGTGGACATTCACTGGATACACATAGGACTTGCATGACACAACTGAATAGAGATAATACTCAACTTTTAAGTCAGTAGTTTAACCTTAATTTTTGAACTAATAAATAAATGAAGCCTTAGTAAACCTTAAAAAAAACTGTAGGATCCGGCATTACAACAAAGAGCCTTATCAATAAACACATTTTTGGCCAGCAAACACATTTCTGAGATTTCCAATCTCTTCACCTGACTTTAGTTATTGTGATAGTTATCTCATACCGAGATTGTAAATTCGCATCAGGAAACTTTATTTTGAGACAGTGGATGCTAATCCAGTATTCGAATTTCAGCACTGTTGTGAGGAAAGGAAGAACAGTCAACTACGTTAAGTGTCTTCCGTCTTCCCAGGAAAATTATTTTGTGGGAAACAGTATGGAATAGTAATTCCATTTGAATAAAAAATATTCAAAACCTCAGTCTCATATTTTAATACCTCATATATTTTGAACCTTTATCAAGATTGAAGTCAAAAAATATATATGTCGTAGGTTAATTGAAAAATCACCTCTTTAAAACCGCTGACATCACTTTGCAATACACCAGGCTAGTTAAAAAGCTCCCCAGTTTTTTTCTAATCTGCCTGATAGCTTTTACAAAAATGCACCCATACTTTTAGACGGATTAGAAACTATACCATCGATTGCTCAGTTTGCTTGATTTATTTCAAATCGTATTCAACGTACGTACAAGGTTCATTTGAATATGCCTGAACAAAATTAGACTGATTGAGCAAATTTTCTAAGTAGCTTAGTGATACTGTAATTTGTAGGGAAATATTCGCGTATGCGTGAAGTTCAAATAGCGTTAGAATTGAAGAAAACCACAACGCTTAGAAAAATATCTCTGAAAAGGTTATGCATAAAAATGTTTATACTTCAGCAATTTATAATTAGTGGCATAGGCATATTATATAAGAAGAAACACTAGAGCAAGAGACCCTCCTTGTAACTTAGTGTTAATACAACTAACGATATATTTTTATTACAAATTTTTTTATCCCAATGATGTTTGCTGCTTCCGGTATCTACGAATAGTTGATTTAAGCTTAAAAATAGTGAACAAATATTGGTATGATAGGAAAGTTGAATCTGTTTTGCAACTATTCAAATTTTGGTAATAAAATTAGTGGTTCAGTTACAGCAAATATCTTTAATGGAAACTTATAGTAAATCGTTTAAGTTATTTATTAAATATGTTATAAACCAAAGGATATAAAGAAATATTATTAATTCACAGTTAACTTTTAAGAGTAAAATGATAAGACACCTGAAGAATGTATACAATTACAGTAGGGAACCGATTATCCGGAACGATCGGGACATTCGCTATTCCGGATAACTGATTTTTCCGGTTTTCCGAATCGCTACAAAAAACCTTTTTTTATTGTTAAACCCAACTAAAATATATATATATATATATAAATTTGGAAATAATCTTAAAAAGAAGAAAAAACGATGAAGTAATTAACTAATGATTATTTCCAAAAGCATGGTAAGGTAAGCATCTTTCAAAAAAGAAAGAAAAATCCTAAAATCTTATGAGGAAAAAAAAAAAAAAAAAAAATGGCGGAAAATTTGTCGAATTTCGTTCCGGTTTTTTGGTTTTCTGATTTCCGGATAACGGGTTCTGTACTGTAATAGGTTTACAGCTAAAATGAATCAAATAGTGTTGTGAAGGTCCTCTTGTCTTCTATTTAAAAAATAATTTTTGCAGTATAAAATTTAGTTCTGAATGTTGCACAAATAAAAAAAAAGGTTCATGTAATAATTTGATTATAAGTAAAAAAAGTTGTTTCCTTCATTTTAAAGTCTTTTTATTGGTTATTTTATTTATTTTCCCTTTTATATTTTTTCTTATGTGTCTCATTTTGGTCTGCAACACTAATTCTGAATAGCTTTTGTTAATAGCAAAACTTATAATATGCTACATTTCAAAATAATTTTTTTTTATTTTAATACCATATTATTATTAACTATATCTGCTTTAGTTAATTTTTATTTAAACTGCATTTTTCTTAATTTAGTGTAGGTTTTAATAGTTTTTTTAATAGGAAGGTAAACATGTTTTGCACTATTGCACTTACAATGGTACACATTTCATAATAAGGATGATGATAAAATAGGTCATAACTAAAAACTATAGCTGGCTAATAAAAAATTTAGTAAACATTTACAATTTTATACAAACAGTTATTATCTTCGAAGTCGAAAATAAATTATGTTAATTATAATTGATTTTTAATGGTAAACCTGCAAGAATTTTTGACAAAATTAAAAAAAAAAACCAGTTGTAATTATTATATAAGTAACTCTAATTGGCAACACTAAATTATACATTTAGTCAAAAAAATTTATATTTCATTCATATTTAAGCAAACTAGCTTTAAAAAAAACTAGCAAATTTTTTTTATAACAGTATGTTTAATTGGATTCTAATTAAGTTAAAAAAGCTCAATTATGTCAGAAAATAAGTGTTATTTTAAAAATAGTTGCAGGTTGTGTCAATTAAATAATTTATTTCACATATTTTATTATTTGAATTATAAAAACAATAACAGTATTGAGATTGATACTCAAGCTACAAAATTAAGCTCTTAGACTTCACTTCTGCGCAGCTTGAAGTAGCAAAACTAACTGTTTGTCCTCATATAAATGTAAAAAGTTTCATGATACACAAATAAAAATCTTGCACCTCTGACATAAAAAGTTAAGGCCTTCTACTTTTTATGCAGAGTTAACTGAGTATAACCAATAACAAGATTATAAAACTGAAACGGAATCTCTAAAACTTAGCATATTATTCATGTTATGTTTATGAGCAGGCTTAATATTCTAGGAAGTTTCATTAAGTTTGTATTTAAATCAACACGTAAGTCTACCCTTCATAAGATTTTTTTTAATTTTATAATTTCTAAAAAGTTGAGAGTCATTAGTCAATTTAAAAAAATCAATATAAATAATCATATAATAAATATGTGTAAAGGTTGCCTTGTTTTGAGTGCTTTCTTCAGTTTTTTATGTACTATCAGTTAAAATTAAATATGTTTACAAATTTAATAATAAATAACAAGAGTCATATTGTAAACAGTACAATAACAATATAAGACAGCAAGTTTTTTAAGCTAGGGTATAATAATAAATCACAAGAAGTAACCCAGAAGTGCTCAGCTTTGTACGGTTAACCATCCATAACAAACTCTTCAATAGTTAGATAAAAAAATGTCCCATTCATACCTATTCTAAACATATTTTTTATCTAATGTGATTTTTTACCACACCTGCAAGATTTGTAATTGAGAATAAATATATTCTACCTCTCACATTAAATTTTGTAAATAAGTAGCATAAAAAATTGTAATATATAAATATTTTCATTTGGCTCAAAAGAAAAAAAAGTATAAATTAAAAAATTTATGATTTTTAAACCAATTTCAATATTTATTAAAAAAAGAATAAAATACATGCACGATTGTGTCCAGCAATTAACTAAAAATTACTATTTTTCTAAGTAATTTTAAATTGTGATAAATTTATTATGAAAATAAACTAAGTCAAATTTTCCCCTATTCAAATTTATTAAAAGTAAACATTTATTACAATAAAAAATTGCAAAAATTTTCAAAAATTAATCAATCTTTAAAACTGAGAAGGTTTTACTAATGGTTAAAAATAATTTTCAACCTCTAATAAAACCCTCTCAGCAATAAAAATGCAATCAAAAGTTAATTAAAATAATACTTAGATGAGTGATACAAAAAAGTACTGAATGAAATGAGATGTAACATATTATTTCTTACAAATGTGTTTTTTTTTTCTTAGCAATTAACCAAATTCAAAACTGAAATGGTTACATAAACATAATTATTATAAAAAATTTGAGCTACCTAACTTTTGGGCTAATAAGTTCTTCTTAAATTATAAAAAAATTATGTAGAACATTTAGTTAATAAAAACAGGGTAAAAACACTCTAATATTAACATACATATAGATTTAAAATACAAAGTTGAGACATTTTTTATGATACAGTCAAACTCCGCTATAGTGAACACGGCTTATAGTGAACTCCCGGATATAGTGAACCAAATTTTCGGTCCCGTGCCTTGCTATACACGCATAATGTTATTTTTTGTGGATATAGTGAACCAAAAAAGTAAGGAAGTTGGATATAATGAACTTTTTTTTGTCTTCGACTGATTTTTTTTCTTCATTATTATTTTTTTTAATTTTTAGGGAATATAAACTATCCAAATCTGAAGGTTGTAACATATGGAAAAATAGGCAACTAATAATTTCTGCTCATAAAAAAAAATTTAGATGGCAGAAAAAGTTGAGAAAAGCAGATTACAAGGATGTTGAAGAAGCATTACTGAAGTGGTTCACCATTCGAAGAAGCCGCAATCTGGACAAATGTGGATAAATTTGCTAAATTATGAGACTACTTTCATTTGCTCGAATGGCTGGTTGGACAGGTTTAAAAAACGGAATAACAGAAATTCAGGAAAAATTATCTGAGAGTCGGGAAGTGTTTCCATATCTGATGTTGAGAATTGCTCATCAGCTAAAGATTACTAATTTTTTTTGTACGCAAGACGAAGAGTGATGAAAAATAACACATTTTTTGCTACTACATAATATTTTTCAGTCATTTATTTGAATAATGTGTAATAAAAGGGAGGAGTTTGGGAACCATTAGTTAAATTGCCTGCGTTACGGATATAGTGAACACCCGGTTATAGTGAACTGAAATTTCGGTTCCTTGAAGGTTCACTATAGCGGGGTTTGACTGTATTATTGAATTCTTTATAAATAAAAAATTCAGTTGACACTCTTAAGAATGACCTCCCATTACTGTGATTGTGTTACAATACAAGTAATTTAAAAAGTCCTATTTTTTTCATTCATTTGAGTATAGAATCAAAAATAAAATTTCCCATTTTTTTCACTCATAAGAAAAACTGTTCAAAAACAGGTGTTAAAATATTTTTCTTCATCTTGTTTATCATTGCTAGAGTTACATGTTGAGTGGGACTCGAAATAGATGACTTATGTCCAGGTGTACAAGACTGTTCAAAAGCTTTACAAAATTCAAAGCATTATAAACTACGAGATAGATGTGAATGGTCTGCATCTATTTACCCCCCTCAAAAAAATTTTTCAATATATTAGGTACAACTAATTTTGCACTTTCTCTCATTAAATTTTATTTACTTATATAGATTTTTTAGACATAATACTTTAAATCATGTTCAGGAAAAAAACTGGGAATAAGAAAAATTGAGATAATTTTTTTCAAGAGAGTATTTAAAAAAATATAACACAGTGAAAACTTTTAAAACATATTAAAAAGCTAGAAATTTAAATAACTTTTTATTTTATCTTTCTTTGTCTTTATTTTTCTTCTAATCTCTCACAAGCTTTACACCTATGCCAAATTTCCTTGAGGCATTGTAGCTATTGTTTTAACTAGCAAACACAATAACTTTCAACTTAAAATAACATTTGACTTTAACATTAACTTAAAATTTTGTGGAGTTAGAAATTTTTATTAAGTTTTCAAAGTTTAGAATTTTCACCTTCCGATTTTTTCAGCTTGTAGACTTACACACCTGACATACCAGAAATTTGCCATCTTAAAAAAATTAGGTGTCCGAATTATACACCAAGATATAACGTAAATACACAGTTTCCTAATTCTAATATTTTTTGTTTAAACGTCAAAAATGATTATAAAAAATGTATTGACTGTTTGTGTGTCTGTTAAAATAATACCACTCGATTTCTGCCTTTTTTAAAAGAATGATTTTCCCAAGTAGTAGTGAAATTAAAAATCGTAATTGAGAAATCAATCTATCATCTCAAATATTAAAATAAAACCTTTAAAAAAAATCTGCTGGAATTAGAAGCTATGGTGCGTTTTTTAATATGACCACATTACATGAAGCCTTTCCAATAACTCATACAACAAAAATCTGATTTGATAAATGTCTAAATCCTCTTTACAAATTAACAAATAGTAGCAATTATGCTCATTTTTTGTTTAGATGGCTCAGGTTGTTACAAAGAGTGTCAGCGGATTATAGTATGATATGTCGACAGCAACAGGTAAAAAAACTAACACAGTCAAATTATAAATTATAGCAATAACATTACTCTATTTACAATTTAATGACATTACAATAGTGACTTCACTACAAATATTATTTAGAGTTTGTTAACAATAATAAAAAACAGTGAGTTTCTTAAAAAGTCCACCAGCACAATAATAAAATAAACAAAAGTGATTTTTGCAAACTTTAGTCTTTTTACTGAAGTTTGACATTTCATTGAATTATTAACAAACTTTTGTTTTGCATTAAATGAAATAGTTTTAAGAATAACTTTTTATTTGTTGAAGTCCTATATTTTAACACATGAACTTTTGTTTTATATACCATGAACAGTTGCACAAGAACTTTCTCAAAGAGTTTTCTACAGAGTTTATGAACATTTCAGTACATATTTTAATTGCCAATGAATGATGAAAAATTACAACACAACAAGGCAGTTATCAAACTCAACTTCCACAATGCATTTCTTCAAATGTTACTGAAATTCACATTCTCTCTCTATTCCCACGAATTTCAACTGTTCTGTAGGACCATACCTAAAATACAAAATTATCAAATTAGTCCAGGAAAAAAATTTTTAGTACACCTGTTTTATTTTGAATACACCTACATAAAACACTCCTAAACTTAAAGTTCAATGTAGTAAAAAACACCAATTTTCTTTTAAAGAGACGAAATGAAATAACTAATAACTTTGAAGAAAGAAATAAGTTTTTTAGTTACTATTTTTTAAATATATTTTCTTAATTAAAATGTACGCAACATACAATTTTTCCTGCTTTAACTAGAGAAAACAGTATTTAATTTGCAGATTCATTTCTTTGCTATGCCCGAACACTTGATAATCACTAGGAGAACTGATATGCAGCATTATTTATTATGATATTAGTTGCCTTAAGTTTATAACTTTTGTGAGAAAACTTGCATCTTTTATAGTTCCCTAAGTATCCCAGTTTTTGTAAGGACTAAT
This sequence comes from Parasteatoda tepidariorum, assembly GCF_982258835.1. Lineage (NCBI taxonomy): Eukaryota > Metazoa > Arthropoda > Arachnida > Araneae > Theridiidae > Parasteatoda > Parasteatoda tepidariorum. The sequence goes on from NC_141757.1 coordinate 71,934,306, forward strand.
CTAATAAAAACAGATTGTATAACAATATTTGACAGCATACGTATCAAGTATAATTTTTTTGAAAACATCTTTCATTTTTTCTCCAAACATCTTTATGCATTTCAGCTATAAAATTTCATTTGTTATTAACAACTTAAATTTTTTTTTCTTTGAATCTGGCCACCTAATCTACTTTAGTACAATGTGGGGAAAAAAACAGTCATATTTTTAGACATTGATTATCTGTATTTTTTTTACCAGTGACTTTTTCCAGTTCATTTTAATTTTGGTTGCAGTTAGAAGAGAATGAAATTTTGGAGTATAAAATTTAATTTTTTGGAGAAAAATTCCTTAAATTACAAGAGAAACATTCTGAAAAATTGCTACAAACAGCAACACAGCATGTCAGTTAAGCAAACACGAGAGTAATATTGGTGAACAAAAACCATTAATAACGAAATTATTATTTTTTCAAGAATACTCAATTTTTTAAAAGTTAGTTCTAAATATTTTGAATTTTCTCTAAGGCATATAAGCCATGTTCATCATACTGATAATATTTTTCTATCTGTAGAAGTGTCAAGTAAAATTATGAAATTCTAGGGAAATTAAAATAACAAAGGATAATTTGTTAATTGAAAATTTTCTTTTTAACCCACTGGCGGTTAAGGACATGGGCAAAATTGAGAGAATGTTTCTCCCCTACACACAGTTCCCCTATCAGTTAACATGGGAAAACCGGTTTTGTTATGCAGAGAAGACTGCAGGTTAAAATGCGACTTTTTAACGTGCAGAACCGTCAGTGGGTTAAAAGATAAATTATTTAAAGTTTAAACTCATTGACCAATGGACTGATCCTGACAGTGATGTCAGCCTAAGGTACAAGGTGTCTTTACATCTCTGACATACTGATAACGTTCGACCTGAGTGAGTTTCAAGCTGCCACTGGGGATCAAACCAAAGTCCCTCATAATGACAATTGCAACTCAGAATGGAAATATTTGCACAAAATTTTTACAGAACAAACGACGTCCACAAAGATTGAGAAGAAAATAAATCACAAATTATAAAGCAACTAGGAGATGTTAGTATTCTTTGCAAATTTAATTTACTACTTTTAATTTGTGGTTACAAAAAGTTTCATCTCATATTTAGATGCTCGTGTCACTTTATTATTAAACATATAATTTATATAAAATATGATGTAAACTGTCCAAAATAAAACTATCACAAACATTTTATGTCTTTTCATAATTTTTTTCAAGAACAGAATAATCACAAAAAATATAGAAACATAGCTCATAATGGAATGTGGGTGAAAAAGAAGCAATCTGCACAATTGATGATAAATCCCCCAAAAAAAGAAAAGAAAAAATCCAGATTTGCAGTTTAACTGGCTGTCTTTCACTTGCTTTTCACTTGAATTAACTTTTCACTTGAATTAAAAAGTGAGCAGAGAGAAATTTGTCAATATTGACAAATCTAAACTATTATTGTTAATAGATTACCATTATTCATCCTAAAAAGTTTACATACAGATTTAATAAAAACTGAGAAGTAATGAAACATATTAATACTTGGGGATTTAACATAAGTTTGAAACAAGAGTGCGACAAGTTTCTCCATTGCAGCATCCTAGTAACGAACAGTGATGTAGAATTGTTAAAATACCTGAAGTCCTTACATGTTTACAGTTATTTGATGATGAATATTAAAATATTTTACAAACCTGTAATCAAAGAAAAGTTCTTCCCCAGTTTGGATGGCTCTTTTAGCAAATATACCAATACGGTGGTCACCATTTACCATCATAACTTTAGCATAACAGTTAGGATTGATGGAGTGGTTAGCAAAACGTATTTTATTTCCTTTACGTGTAGCATCAACCACAAAGTCTGAAAGACATTCAGGAAATGTTAAAATTAATTAAAAACACATTAAGCATATATATAGCAAAAAATATCATGCATTATTTCAAAGCTTTTTCTTCAAGAAGTTAGTAAAGGAAAATGGAGCGACTTCAGATATTTTTATTTATACACTGCATAGTGATACAGAGTGACAATTATTGAGCTGTATATATATACAGTCAAACCCCGCTATAGTGAACCTTCAAGGGACCGAAATTTCGGTTCACTATAACCGGGAGTTCACTATATCCGTTACGCAGGCAATTTCACTAATAGTTCCCAAACTCCTCCCTTTTATTACATTATATTCATATAAATGACTGAAAAATATTATGTATTAGCAAAAAATGTGTTATTTTCCATCACTCTTCGTCTTACGTACAAATAAAAATTAGTAATCTTTAGCTGATGAGCAATCCTCAACACCAGATATGGAAGCACTTCCCGACTCTCAGATACGTTTTTCCTGAATTTCTGTTATTCCGCTTTTTAAGCCTGTCTAACCTGCCATTCGAGCACATAAAAGTAGTTTCTATAGATGGATTTAAAAATCGGTTTATCTATTTATTTTGAAGTAGAAATTTCAAAATTATTACAAAGAAAATAGGGGGGAAATCAGCCGAAGACAGAAAAAAGTTCATTATATCCAACTTCCTCACATTTTTGGTTCACTATATCCACTAATAATAACATTATGCGTGTATAGCAAGGCACGGGACCGAGCATTTCGTTCACTATATCCGGGAGTTCACTATAAGCCGTGTTCACTATAGCGGGGTTTGACTGTATATATATATATATATATATATATATATATATATATATATATATATATATATATATATATATCAGGGGTCTGTCTAGGTTTTTCTGAAAGGTACCTATTTTGTGAAAATTTAGATATAATTTGTGAAAATTAAAAATTATATTAATAAATCAGCACAAAAATATGGATTTATCGTTTCTTACGGGATACAAAATTAAAATTTTAATAAAAAGTATTTTGTGAAACTTCAGTTTTCCCTAAAGTTGAATTTGTGAAGGTATCGCTAAACGGTAGTTAATTTGGCCGGGACAGACCCCTGTATATATATACACACACACATGTGTTGATAACTTTCGCTCAGCTGACCACCTAACCATAACATCTGCTCCTGCACAAGGTCAAGAAACTGAGATAGGCACAGTAGGCCTTATCCCTCTTTGGGCTGTCGCACCACTGAGTTTAGTTTAGATTCAATTCTGTGGAGTAATATAAAAGTAAAAGTTTATATAAATATTCTTCTGAGCATCGCTAAACTCTATTTTGCCATCATCAAAAAGACAAATGATTTCTCCACACTTCAGCAAGTTTTGTAGAATTTTGCTATTTGTTGGCAACACATCATAGCCATTATTGATTGCAAACATATCAAACAGCCCTAAAACTAATTTTGAATATCTGTAGTTTCTCAGTGCACAAATAGTTTACATTATACCATTAACATTTTTAGAATTATTTTAAAAAAATACAGATTGCTTTAAAAGTTTTAAATAAAACCCTTATTTTAAGATTTAAAAAAAATCCAAAGACTGGATATATAACAACAGGCAGAAAAAAACTACAAGTAGACTAAATAAAAGAGTAAAAAATTATATTGATTTAAATTATTGGAAATTTTCAGTTGCTTGATAAAACAAAGTAATATATGAATCACAAGTGTATTTTTTTTTATACTTGGAACTTACTTGGAACAACATAATAATAAAGATTTTTTGGTAAATTTCTTAACCCTAATCACAATACATTTGCAATTCCATAATTTTAACGAAGATTTATTTATCATTTGGAAATGTTATTTTGTTCAGTCAAATCAGAAATAACCCCACTTACCATTATTTAAGTTAAACAAAAAGGAGCACATGTATTTGTCATAAACTTTTCCTCTTCTGTCTGCTTCATCTTGAGATATTATCTAGTAAACAAATTAATTACTAGTAACTAAAAGTCATTTAAAATAAGTACCACATCGTAAAAGGAGACATAATTGGCATTTAAAATAAAAAAAAATTCTCAAAAGAACTTTACAACATTAAAACTTTTAATATAGTTAAGGCATTATTTTACAAAATACTTAAATAGTTCATGAGAAATCAAATTTTAAATATAAGACTTTTTTAAAATTCGAATTTTCAAGACCTATTCAACCAATTCCATTCAAATTCTGGATTTTGACTTATAAAAATTCTTAAAAATGATGCTAAAATTGGTATCTGTATTATTAAATAAACTAATAAAAAATAATTATTAAAAATTATTTCTCACATGGTATTATCTTTCAATAAACAAATTTTATAAATTTGCACAAAAACTACTAAATTCTTTTAGAAAATTCTCAAACATCAAAATAAACATTAAGGGGTGAATGCTCTCCAGACCAAACTATTGAGACTATACTTCTCACATTGTATTTTGAGGGTCAGGAATTCAAATCTATTGTAAAAAAAGGCGACGTAACAAATAGTGATTTGGCCAAATAGCTGAATATTTGCAAAAAAACAAAGCCAAATACGGAATATCCGGCCGAATAGTTATTTATAGCTTTATACTTAAATCCTATGGCAGAATCTTTTTTCGACATTTTTTGCAACAAACTTCCCTAGCACTAATATTTTTCAGCTAGACACTTTTAATATCAATTACTAATTTAAAGAAAAAGAAATCTACATCATATGGAATAAAATTGTATATCATTTTATTTTAACTGTGAATGTAATATGTTTCTTATTCTAGTATTATTCATGTATATTAGCCATGCATTAGTATTACTCATAAGTTTTTTATTCTAGTATTATTATTATCCCAGCATTTTTGCATTTTGTAGTTGGAGAAACGTACTAGCTATTTGCTTTTCCGAATTTTGTAAATCATTAAATTAAACAAAAAAATTATAAATCGTTAAACCTTGACAGCAACTACAGAAAAAAAAGTCAAAGACCAATTATAACAACAGCCAAAAAAAAACTGTTAAGGAAAGAAAACCTGATAGAAGTAAATACTAAAAAAAAAATAATTAAAAAAAAAAAAAACGTCAAAAGTAAATACTCAAATTCGAGAATCGAATTTCCCACACCGTCTGAAATATATCGGGATATTTAAAAACCACATGAAAATCAATATAAAAAATTGAAAAAAACAACAACAATACAAATATCACTTGGACTTACGATGCTATTGACGCAAATTGAGCTTGTCGAAAAGTGGCTATTTAAACACGCAATTCAAATTTCACATGACAAATACCGGAAATTTAAAACCCACACAAAAATCAGTAGCCCCAGCCAAAACTGTCAAAAAGTAGGAAAAAAAAACCTAATCAAATCGTTACATTCAAAGTAAATAATAAAATGCATGATTAGAGTTTTGCGAGTAATAAAATTTTATAAATAAAATATGAGAAATTTTTTTTCAAGTTGAAAATTCACCGTAAAAACAATTGAACCACCTCATGGAATAACTATGAGGGTGTCAAAGAGTGATTGATTAAATGCTTGATTTGAACTTAGTGTGAGCAATATCATAATAAAAATACTGAATTGATTTAATTTCTACCAAGTTAAAAAGAAACATATAAAAAAGAAATGTACCACAATGATTAATTAAGTCATTTGCTGAATATTCGTTACATTCCTAGTAAAAAAGCGTATGATTACTCAGAGAAATGACATTTTTGTGTCTGATTTCGTAATGTAATTTAAAAGATTGTCTACACTGATTAACTTGCATATCTGAGATCACCTCTTCAAACCATTAAGATTGAGTGCTATTACGTGAAGATAGGATCAATAGATCAAAAGTTATTCATGGTGGTTATTTGTTTTTTGCGTTAAGTATAGATTAAAAGATTAATCATTAATAGGTTAAAATTATTTGAAAATCCAGTACTTCGTAAGTATTTAAAAATTATTATACCTCTCCACAATATTCAGATATAAATTCATTCTTTTGGGCAGTATCTTTCAAGAATATTCCCCATCCAGCAACATCTGATGGAGCCATTAAAAGATGCTAGAGAGAAAGCATGTTAAATTAGAAAGAATTCCTTTCGATAAAAACTTGATAATAATAAAATAAAGTGAAGCATTTATAAGAATGAGTTAAAGTAGATGCATTAAAAATTATTTTGCAATAAGTATTTAAACAAGCGTAATTGATAAAAGTATTTTTTTAAAAACATTTGCATTAATTTAGTTTGTTGCACGTACATCTAACAACATAAAATTCAAAACTAACAAAAAATACAAACATAAAATATTATTTTAAAGTATACACTTACTTTTCTTAATCCTCTCTGAACAGAAACATTTCTACATGATATGTTTCGAACATCAAACTGATCTAAAACAGAAAATAACTAAGTTGAGAGAAAAATTTTTAGAAAATAAGCAATATAATATCAACTTTTTTTGTTATGAGTTTAAAAATGCCTCATTATATTCTGTTATGCCATTTACTAAGCATTTTAAATTTCAATATGGACACATCTTGTCATAAAAGGTATAGAACACTTGATATAATGATATAAGGTTTGAGAGATACTGGCTACCCTATAGACATTCTCCACTCCAATCCTAGAAATTACAGTAATTAGCTTTCACTTTAGACCAGTCGGAAAAACTACATTATTTTTGTAGGTTACTACAGCCACTTTGTTACAAATGCAGTTAACTACAACTACTTTTTATAAATGTAGTAACTACAAACTACTTTGGAATTCTAGTAACTACTTCACTCTTTAAAGAGACGAACTTTGTTGATGAACTTAATTTACACCTATATTCAAAATGGTTTTGAATAAGAAATTGGCTTACATTAAACATAAGGAAATATTTATTAATTTTTACAAGAGCTAATTCCTTTTTACAAAACAATTCTTTTGAATTTGTTCATTTAATCTTCAGCATTTTGTGCCTGTTTCGACAGCGAATATTCAATTTATAAAATGCGAAATTATAAAATAATTGCAACTTTTTAATTGTTTAAGGCTATTTTATTTCCTCTAAGAAATTAAGAACATCAAAAATGTGTTACATTACTTTGAAATAACATTGTTTCCAGTGTGTGCATTTGCATGTGAAAGTGTGATCAAAGTGATTAATTATTAGTTTAAATATAAGTTATACGTGATTTTAAATATGTAATCTCTGTTAAAGCTCAGCTGGAGCCACAAGGTCATTTTCATTGAATCCATTGACAAACCCACTAAGATTTGTACTCATCAAATTCAGAAAATTAAATGCATTAGAACTGTATTTCTTTTCTAAACCAACGTTAAAAGTAGTTGTCAGAAATCGCTAAAAACTATTATTTTCTTTGTATCGCACTCATCCCTACACTATATTTTTTAAAAAAGTAGCAGACTACACAACAAAAAAAAGTAGCATCTACAGTAGTTTCACTACTTGTAGTGCATTACTTCGGAGAACTGCTCTAGACTGATCCCAAGAAAGACTAAGAGAAAGAACAAAGGACTAAGAGATAGAACTTCAAGTGCAATTTTTCCTAAACTTATATTTACGCTAATATTAAAGGCTAATAAAATATTTTTAAACGAGTAAGAGGGAAAGAGGTTTATGATTAGGTTTAGGCAGTGTTTAATTCCTCTTATTTTTAAAATTTTCTTAATCCTGTGTACAATACACAATATACCCTTAACTGAAAAAATAGAATTTAAAAGATAAAACCAGTACACAAAACTGAAAATAAAATATCCATAATACGCAACTGAATGAAGAACTTCTATCCATACATGTTGAATGAAAATTGCATTTATTTTATAGAGAACTAAATAATTAACCATCTGATATTTTAAAATTAAGATTTACTTAAAACTTACTAGGTTTTCCAAAAATGACAAACAATTGGAAAAATCAATTAAAGAAAATTGATGCATGATTTAGTGTGTTTTGCTTAGGGAATAAACTATTTATTCTGATCAAATTTCAAAATGAATTATCTGCAATTTCAAAGCCAGGCACCAGGAAAAAAAAAAAAAAAAATTCATTGACTTTACAAATTTTTGGTCATTTTTAGTACACCAGGTACGTGTAATTTTTCAGTGCATGTGAGTTTTAACAGTGGCAAATACAACATAATTATACTGTTGCAGAATATCCATGTAATACTGTTGCAGAATATTATTCAGGTAATAATTGATATAATTGCTTCCAATTCAATCAACAGAAAATAAGAAAAATAACTGGGGGGAAAAAAATTATAAAAAAAAGAAGATATATTCACCAGAGCCACAAGTCTGACATAAGTCGGGGTCACATTCTCTGACGGCTAAATAACAAGGGCATTGTTTAGTGTTACACTGAGCTTTACACCGACAGCCTGGAAATCTTTGCTGGCCTGGAAACATTAAAAACAGAATTCATAAACAAATACCAATAAAATTCATTAAATAATACAGTAGAACCTCGATTAATTGAACCTGTTTCTGTAGACAACTGAAGTTGATAGCAACATTTTTATTTGACACGCACGTCCATTTTCCCCCCTGCTTTTAATTTTAGCATTAAGCAGCAATATTTCAGGTATACAAATAGATTTTAGAAGAAAAAAATAACACTCTTTGTACTATATTTACTACATAGAATTGATCATTTTATGTTCCAACAGGAAGTAATTCATTAGCCACCTGGTTGAAGAAGTTGGTTGATTAAGTTTTGCTGAAGAAAACATTTGAATACTCAACACTCCATTACATCATTCTTGCTATAAATTTTAGTAAAATCATCATGGTTTTAATTTTTGCTAAAAGGGAGCATGTTAGGTTATCTGAGCAAGGAAACTATATCGAAGAGTAAATGTAATGGGGGGAAGGCCTTTACAAAGGATTATAAATATCTTTCAAAAATTAAGGAACTCAACTAATACAAATAATTTACTAAAAAGAGAGTGAGAAGGAGTTTTTTAATCTGGGATTATAGTGTAAGCAAAATTTTCAAAACAGACCTCTGTATACTTGTTTGAGGAAAAAACATTTGTTAAAAGTTTATATAGAAATTAAATATCATGTAACATGGTATTTAATTTTAATATGAAGATATTATTAAGAAAAACTAGGTTTTTAGAGTTTATTGATAAACATATATTAAAAAAGCTATGCGTACCTTTATAATCTGAATATTTCAGCAATATTTAAACAAAATGAGTCGGGATATAAATTTTCACCTCTAACTTTATAACTTTTAATAATTAAGGTCCTACTGTATCTAAAAATACATCATGTATTGCAAAGAGGAAAAAAAAAATACTTACAATCAGAGCTACAATGGCAAAATTTTTCACAAAAATTCTGAGCCATAACACATGGACATGACAAATCACAAGGTTGACCAGGATGATCACATGGGGTGTAATTATATACATGGTTAGAAGAAGAGTCCTTTTTAAAATGTATTTTACGGCAATGCATCGACCACAGTCTCTGTTTCTTCTTCTTCTTTCGAGGTGGTGTATTATCTAAAGTGTTTTCTTCTGGGTGGTAATCAGCAAGCTCTTTCTGAGCAAAAGCATAAGTCTGTAATAAAATATTATCAGAAAAATCAACATTAAATTATACCTTCATAAAGTTTAAAGCTCATAACATTCTTAAAAAAATTACCTGAGCACAGGTCTTATCTCGTAGCATTTGGGCAATAGCGCAATAATTGCCTATAAAAACTTTCCATAGAACTCTAAACAATGATTGTTCAGCTCCAGACCAAGTTGTTTCAAGATCCTTTAAATTTGATTTACTTGATATGGTGTGGTTAAGGATATTGAAGTTTCCTACAAAAATAAGTAACGATAAAAATAAAATATTCTGAAAGAAATACTAATACAGTGACCCCACACTTATGCACCATCTCTTTTATGTGCCTTTTTTATTTATACAATGATTTATACAGATCCCAACTTATTATATAGGAAATTATTGTTTGTTTATGCATCACTCTGAAAATAAATATTTCAATTATACACTGAAATTTTTCTTAGAATAGCAAAAGTTTTTAATTTGTTTCATTAAATAGAAATAAAATCAGATTTTTTTTTCTTTTTAGAAAAAAGTTTTTGGATTAAAATATGAAGCAAATAAATAATCTTTGTTACTGATAAAAAGAAATATGCTGCAGGATGCAATGCAATAGTTCAATTTTCCCTTTGCAATCTTTTCACCTTTGTTGTTTCTAGAAAGACATTTTTTGAAAGACAGTTTTGAAAAGGGTTGTCTTATCTGCTACACCACCCCCATCGGCAAGTCGAAAAAATCTTGCTTTTACAAAAGCCAGCCAGTCTACGGATATCTGTCAAAGTTTGCTCTAATAAAAGTAGCGTTTTTTCCTGCACTGTATGAGAAGGCTACAGCCTTTGAGTTTAGTTATAATCCTATGCTTAAAAGTGCACGCCAGGAAAATTTTGATTCGTTGATATCTTGCCCAAATTAGAAATAGACAAATCATCTGCAACCAATGAAAAAATTTAAATTTTTGTTGCAATGAATAAGGTATGAGCAGCATAAAGAAGTATTGAATTTTCTAGCACAAAGAATTGCATCAAAACAGCAAGATTTATATTTTCTGATGACAATGAATATAGTGCTCAAATCATCAAAGTTTAAGAAAAGTAGGATGTCGATCTTAGTGATGACGAATGGCAAACATCGCCAATGAAATGGCTCATGATATCGTGGATGATTATAATGTCGAAGATGATGAAAAAGCTCCTCTAAATTATACAATAGCGTCAGGAAATTTAGACACTATTTACTATTATTTGCTGTTTAATTCAGCTACTCCAAATTCTATTTTCTTATTTGCTTGAATTAAAAAAAAAGAAAAAAACTTTCTTACACATTCGTCGACAAAAACCTATTATGGAATATTTTGTAAGAAAATAAATTATTTGGTACGTTAAATTTTTTTTTGCTTTGTATAGTCTTAGTAAATACCAAACCATTATAGATTTTAACATTTACTATTAAGAAACACTTTTATTCACTTTCACATTGCAATTTAAGTTGTATTTTAGAATTACAAATAGGTATTTTATTTATATGTCTCTTTCACTTATGCACTTTTTTCTGTTGGTCCCTTAGGCCGGAGTATAAGTGAGAGTTCACTGTATTTTTTTAAATCCAAAATCCTCCAATAAGATAAAAAATTACACGAATTTAGTTATAAAGAAAATTAAACAGTATGATTATATTATCTAATATTTACTTTAAAGCAACATATAAACTGAAATACAATTTATAAACTAAAGCCTATACTCAATACATCTATAATTTATATAATGGATATAGTATCTAAATACATTTAACTGCAAAAAATATAAATCAAAGTTTATGCAGTCATTTTTCTTTCATAATTTTGTAAAGAAAGAAAACTAATCAATCAAAACAAAAATAATAAATAAAAAAATTTGTAGATAAAAATGCCAAATAACTAGCTAATTCACATCATCATTAAAGTCAGATTTAAACAAGCTTAATATATTTCATTACTTAGATAATATTTTGAGATTTTTAAGTAAGACCATGTAGTTAATGTTTATATTTTTGTTACAGTAAAAAATCTTATTACATCAAATATTAAAAGTTATTTTTTAAAAAAACAAACAAAGATTTACAGTGGAAAACTAAGAATGAAGTATAAAAGTAATATTCTATAACAGTTATGTATCTGTATCAATTATTATACTAGCTGAATACTCACCCTCCACACAGGATTAAGGAAAGGAAACAATAAATAAATCAGTACTGAAAAACACTACAAAATCAATCACTAAACTGAAAGACATGTACCAACATAGCTAAAATAATTCTAATATTTATTATTACATTTTATCCTTCATTTTAGTAGTATATCTTATAAAAATAAAGATTAACTGTTTTCAATATCATGTAGCATGAAGCTGTTACTCCAAGCCAACTCATGATAGTCAAAATTTACCACAATCAAGTAGTTTTTTTCAATACTCATGCCTTTCAGAATGACGCAAAAACCTCTTTCAATAGTATCTATATGAAAACTGTATATTAATGAAACAGTTTTAATAAGTACAAAATAAACCAATAGTATACATTGTACCCGTATTAGTATATTTGGTACTGATCAGAACTACATCAATTACCATTATAACAGTAACACTTATTACCAAAATTAATTAAGTATCATTGGCTTCAAAAATAGACTGACAATTTTTTACATTTTTCCCAAATGAATTAGTAGTATTTCCACATTCATTTTGCTTTATAGTACATAATTTATTTTTTATTTCAACTACCAAAATTAATTTCTTAATTACTACTTAAAGCATCATTCACAACAAAAATGGCAAGACGATTTTTTTACTTTTCAATTAAACGAGTCAGAACCATTTCTTTGTTAATTTTATTTTTTAGAATATAGCTTATTTTCTTTGTTTCAATTAGTACCTATTATCAAAATTAATTAAGCATCAATATTTGTAAGGCAATTTTTTAAGCTCCTTCTAAATAACTTTTCAGTATTTCTACATTAATTTAGCTTTATAGTACATCGCTTAGTTTTTTTTAAATTTCAATAAGTACATTTTATAGAAATTAATCAGGCATCGAGCATAATATTTTTCGATTCTCCTAAAGGAATCAGTATTCCATTGATTATGGTTTTTAATACATAACAAATATTTTTCATTTCAAATACTGTTGCCATTAAATTTTATAGAAACCCCTTTTTACAGCGTCACTATAAAAAAATAATTGTTTCAGATAGTTTGAGAAATACTAATTTGCTGACATAATCCGATAGTGCTACCATATTTATTTTGGTCATTGACAAGACAATTAAATATTAACAAACCTACAATAAACTCTTCTTTTTAACTAGAGCTATAAGATAGAAAACATCACTGATGTTATCTTTAAAATATATATATAAAAAAATATCAAAATCGTTTGTAGTAAATTTTTATCAATGGCTGGTTTTAAACCAATCAGAAAATCAAAATTTTTAAAATGTTTCTTATGAACTACTTAATTTAAATTTTTTAAGGATTTTTAGATTTGGGGGCTAAAATTGCTATTTTTCCCACAATTCAAATTTCAGGACACTAGCATAAGTGGTACTGGAGTTGTAAAAGAGACTTACTACACCAACAAACTCTTTATTTTATATTATAGGCAACACCATAACAAAACCTGTTACTTTTAGGCTTTCTACTTGTTACTTTTAAGAGGTAAAATTCATTCCATTCTAGTCATATTGATGGGTGACACTTTGTAAAATTAAAAGACTGAACATTTTACCATAAAATTGTTTAATGTGGCCTACAGGCAGTAACTAAAATTGTAATTTTTTTTATTGTTATTATTAAATATACTTAATTGGTAAAGGTATGTCACTTCTATTTGGGCAAAAAGAAAAACCTAAATAAATTCATATTACAAATGAGAATTAGAGAATGATCTCCCAGCAAAATATTTTAGAACTTTAAATTATTTGTTGATCCCCAAGTTTAGTAATACTGTACCCTAAAGTAATTGAATGACTTAAATCAAATTGCTGTAAATGTATAAAGATATAAATGTATAAAGAAGAAAACCCCGTTTATAATACTAATATCAGGTTTTTACTATTCGGACAAATGTTCAGATTATATTTAAAAGAATATACCAATCAATCAAATACCTATAATCACAGACAATGCAAATACATGTAGTACTACGTATTTCCAGAGAAATCAAATAAATGCTTGCACACACAATCAGGATCAGTATAATTGAGAACAAATTTAAATTGTGTTTTTATTACATTACATACAACACGTATTTGAAGAAAAGAAGCCAATGATTATATTTGTTTATTTTGAATACTTATGTTAGTCACCTTACCGACCTACCTATCCTGGCTAGTCACCTTACTATGACTAAATATCATTTGTTGAAACAAATTTCAGAAATAACTTTTCATTTTCAATCAAATATACCTTCATTATTTTCACGTTCAGGAATGATTCTTTTCCTCGAGCTCCTCAAGCTGTCATTACTATCTTCACTGCTAGCTTCATTACCACTATCAACAGACATTTGTTTCATCATCTTGCGACGCTCATTCTGCTCTTTTTCCTCACGCAATTTTTCTCGAAGTTTTTCCTGCACCATATCCTTAAAACACATTAAAGTATTTTTTATGAATGTGACAATTAAATATAAATTACAATAATTTTTCATGATGAAAATAAACTTTAAGGCACATATTTAAGAAAATACTATTAAATTATAGATTAATATAAAAGATTAAAATATATTTTGAAAAAGGTTAACAATAAAAATCTGTTCGGAAAAAGAACAAAAAATTAACTAGCTATCAACTAAATATTTTCATTTAAAAAATACTAATTTCAAACATTTTTAGTTAAGACATAATTAATGAAACAAAAAACTACAGAAACATTAATTCTATATCAATTAACTGCATTAGTTTTCCTCTCAATGTATACACTATGGTATTTTTCAAAAATACTTTTTCAGTTCAGGAAGAAAAAAAAATTTGTTCCATATTTGGTCAAATGAGATTTTGATGCATTTAGCAGTGAAAAATTACTCATTATAAATGGCACGGATAACTAACATTTATAATTTTTTCAACAGTTGTAACACGAATAATAACATTTACAATTTTTTCATTGGATCCAAAGCATATTTTTAATTATAAAAGTTACTATCTAAAAATTGTTGCATTACAAAAACAGCAATGGTCTTAATTTTACTTAATCATTGACTTCATCCTATTCAATGAAACATTCAGTAAGGTACAGAGTTTTCAAGGTCATTAAAAAGATAGTTACTTTTAAAATATTCGATCAAAGTAATTTCTGCTTGGAGCTACTTTAACTCAGATAACAAATCAAATATAATAAATCAGGGAAGAGTCAGAAGCTAAATAAGAAAACTAAAAAGATGTAGTAGTCACGAGGAATTTCAACTAATTATGAAACAGTTGCAAAAAGAGAAAGAAAAGCAGATACAAAATCATCAAAACCAAAGCGAAATTTTTATGATTGCTGCGGTATATCTTCAAAATAAATAAATTATCTTTGTTTTTATCAGCATAAATTTAAGCATCAAACAATATTAGTGTAATCTTATAGATTGGAGAGTGAATAATTTATTGTACTTACCAAATGAAGATAACATTGATATCCACATGGCTGAGAATCTGGTTTCATATCACATTTTTTATGTTTGAACTGACTTGGTGATGGATGAAAAGCTGCAAAAACATTTAAAATACATGAAAAAGACTTAGGTGGGAATTCAAATCAGAAGCAAATTAATGAGCATTACACTGGCTCTAATAGTTACTTATGAATAGTATTTAAAAGGCAAAATTAAAAAATATAAATAAATTTATACAATAAATGTCTAGACAAAATCTACTACCAATTATCAATAAGTTATTATTGTATACCCATGGATTTAAGAATAAAAAGAGAGGGATTTTATCTAGTCACGTTTTAACTAAATTGTTTCAAAAGAAAAATTTCACTTTATAGCATCCATTAACAATCTACATAAAGCTTATTTCAGGTTATGGACTAGTATGTTTTCTCGTAATACAAAAAGGTCTCTAATAAATTTAACGAGAATACCTCGAAAAGCATAATTATTTTCCTGCTTCTTCGACAGAAACAAAATAAGTAGCTAGTTGAATAATATTTCTCTGCTACATGGCCTTAATTCACATTTATAAACCAGTGAAACCTACACGAAAGATCACCTCTATTTACAACCACTTTCGGGAGGCACAAATTTTTTTCCCTAGACATTGTGTTAAAGAAAATCTTCAGGAGAGACCATTGAAACCTCTCCCAGCAACTGAGCAAACTTTTGCACCAAATACGGAAGAGATCAAATAAAGAAACACGACAAAATATCCAAACAAAAAATATTAACAAATAAGTAGATTAAAATGTATTCAAAATATTTGTGTGATGCCCTTATTTAGAGAGCTGTTTTTGACAATCTCTGACAGAGATCTACAACCTCATGTTACAGTCATAGTGCACTAAAGACTATCACCGATTTATTTTTAGAGTTAAAAATTAAATAAGAAAAAAAAGTTATTTTAGAAGAAACTAAGCATCACAAATCTCTTCTCATCTTTTAAAATTCATATTTATGACATAAAATTATATGCAAGCTTAAACAAAAAGCATAATTGTTTATTTATTTAAAATATTTCTATAATTCATAAATGGTAAATTTGTTTTTACACATAATTATATCAATAGGGATCATTTTTATTTATGCTAAATTTTATGTATCAATCCTGTTTTCAAGATGCCAACACAAGTGACCTTCCTGCACCAAGAAAATGACACTAACTAAAATTAAAATCGTTTGCCAAAAAAATCATGTACCTTTGATATCATTTTGAAGTCAATGGATGTAACAACCCAAGAACAACCAATCTCCATTAATGATAATTTTACTATGGAACAGAAAGTGGTCGCTCCCGAGAGGTTCCACTGTAAAATCAACTTCAACGTTTTTTGTTGGAGAACAAATTTTGTATATTTACAATTTGGTACAACACTTAAAAAAATAAATGTTACAAATTTCTACACTCTCGCAAACAAGCCAAGGAAGGTAAAGAAACAATTATTAGAGCTAGAAAAAACTATTATGAAATACACTAGTCTACAAATCCTGATTGTAACAGTCCTTAAAATATTGTAACTTCAAGCAAATATCTTATTAAAATTCAACATATAAGCTAAACATTTTAACACTTCTTTCCATTCCACACTACAGTAATATTTAAAAATTGCCTTTTTTCCTTTATTTATTTATTAAATTTTATAAATTCAATAATTTGAGTTTTCAACAGTTCAAGATAGGCCTGGTCCCCTCCATCTTGAATTGTCAAGATTTTGCTGTAGCACAAAATAAATTTTTTTTTTTTAACATTTCTTTGGTGAGTGAACAGTATTTTGTGCAACTTAGGGGTGTCAGACAGTAGTAATTGTTTTATATGCACAGCCATTCTTCTGTAGTAAGGAAAAAAATCTTTCTAAAATAATAACAACTTGCAAAATGAAGCACTTGATTGGTATGCCAGTAGATAATTTTTTTTTTTACTGAATAAAAAAAGTTCCATTATATTTACTAGCTTTAAGAAGATTAATAACATTACAAAGAGTCGCATAATATGAATTAAATTTTGAACTTTTCATAGTTTTTAAAAAGTTTTCTATAATTCTTAAGCAAAAATTAAAACGTGAATAATCAGTAGAAATTAGAAACCTTAAAAATGATTCAGTTAAAAGTGTTTTATGTGAATGTATTGTAAATACTATATCTTCATAAGGGTCTAAACATAATTCTAAACCTTCAGACTTATTCTAATACATTAAAAATACATTTGAGATTTCTTAATAATAGTGACGCTGTAAAATATGTTAATTAAATAAATGTTCATAGGTGTTAGAATAAATATCCTTCAAAAATAATGATTTTCTTAAGCTACTTAATTTTTATGAATAATAAATTCTCTTCCATAAAGGACTTTATTTTGAGGATAGTTTTGAATAAATTTTAAGCCATTAATTCTAATAAAAAAGATAGAAGAGTTTGTAGTAAATGCTCAAAATTTCAGCTAAGTTACTATAATAATTAGATAGTTAGTCACGCAGATAAAAACAAAAGAAAATAACGTTCAAATTTAAAAAAGAGGAGAAATTCCAGAATTGCTAAGACACAATATAATTAAATTGTTCAAAAGAGCATTTATGGTGAAAAATACAATTTCCATAAATGCAAGAAGATTTTTCTATGTATTGTCCTGTTATCTAGTAAAAATTCTATAAGCTTATAAACCACCAATCTATAAATACTAAGTAAGAGTTATGAGCTTTGGTAAAAGAGTGGCTTATCATTCATTGTATTCCTCCAAGCCTTATATTTACAAACATATAGCACTTAAAACAAAGAAATTATCCAATAAATCTTACGATGTAGAAAACAATCATATTTGAAACATCTCCGACAAAACAAAGTGTGAAAGGAATGCATGCTCTGCTCTCTTATAACGGACTGAGCGCCAGGTCCATCCAAATTGGGTGTACATTCAGGCAATGATGAGTTAGAATCTTTTTTATCCACAAGTTCACGATATCTAATATTAGAGACAATTTCACAATTAATAATACTTAAAATATTCATTAAGCACATAAAATTATTTTCATAGTTACAACATCAAATCAAAAAACACTGTAAAACTATAAGAATGAATGTATGTATTTTATTATAATTACAAAATGGAAGTTTATATTTAAAAATATATAAAACTAAACTTTATATTTAAATTAAAAGCAAGCATTTAAAAAAAAAGAGTACAGCAAAACCTTGATATCACAACCTTTAATGTCACAAAAAGATCAGAATTCTCTACACATTTGCCATTTTCTTGCAAAAATAAGTATCATTTTAACAAATGTACCTTTTATAAATCTGCAATATCACAAAATATTTTTGCTAACTAAATAAATTTATTGGAATTTCTAAAGATATTAGATTTTTCTAAGTTAATTTTAAAAATTATGTCTTGCCTATATAATAAGTAAAAGAACACCGTGTTTTACATGAAATTGCTTGAAACATTAATTTCCAAAAGAAGTTTAGGGCAATATTATGCGATTAATGAGTTTGATCTTCAACAATTTTTAAACTACCTCATTATATTGTTTTGCGTACATATTTTAAAAAGTAGTTCTCACAAATTATCAAAACAAGAGATGCTAAAAGACAATCTATGAGCATAATTTTTTTTTAAAAAAAAGCAAACTAAAATTTTTTTTTAATTGATAAACTTAATAATTTTCTTTTATCAAACCTAATCATTTTTCTATAATTTAAACTGAAAATTATAAACATTTAAAGGTGCTTTAAAAAAAAAAAAAAAAAAAAGGGGGGGGGGGGTTATTTCAAAAATAATTTTAGAAAAAATCACTTAAAAAACTCATTAACAATCCCGCTGAAGAAAAAGAGAAACTAATAAAAATTAAACCAGTTGAGAATTATGCTAACAAAGTAAATATTTGTAATAGTAATCAGAATTAAACTAAAAAGCACAGATGATTTTATCAGTGAGTCATTTATTTTTTTTCTATTGGAATATGAGTAAAAAGGCAGTTTTTAAGAGATGGTGGCTTATTTTTACAAAAAGGGCAAAGAGGGTGCATTTATAGGGATGTCAGGGCAGATAGGGCGGGCCGCAATTCTAAAAAAGCTTAGGAAGAACACTGTTAAAACAACTATATATATTGTTTGTTACACCATTGCTAGTTCTTAAACTAAAACATAAAATAAATAAATTACTAAATCCATTACATTGTTCTAAATATGCTTGATCAAGAACAAGTTGTGAGATTGAGAATAAACATAAGTTAGTGTAAAAGTAGGCGAATACAAGGCAAGAATAACTTAGTTGGTTTTTTTTTCTTTTCTGCAATTCTGATTGAATGTCAACTTGAATTCACAACTCGTGAGAGTTAAATCAAAGTTAAAATAATTAACCAAACCAACTCTATTGGGAGCAACCATTTTGTAGAGAATTTGTGGTGCCATTTCTAACAAGCAATTTAACTATTTTCTCATTGTCTTCCTATACTTACCCAGGACAAGACAAGCAAATTCTTATTTGAAAAATTTATGACTATTCTGAAGTTAATAATAATGAAAATTTAAACACAAAATAAATGAACTATTCTTACAATAAGCTTATAAATTATTCAGAACCTACGCAAAAATTTACACAAGTTTCCTCTCTGTAATTACTTTCAGCATCGACTAACATGAAAGGTCTTGACAACATATATTATTCTTCATAGATTTCATATACTATTTGGAAGTAAGTTCAGGATTTATAGTTAAAAAAAAGTAAAATTTAAATTAAGAAAGTATAGCAAAACTTTTGTCCTCTAGTGTGTACAGATATTTGTAATTTTACCTTTGTTTAAGTTGTTCAGGAGCACCCTTGTCTGGAAATACAGCTGATATGGCAGCAAATATAATGTCATATTGTTCAGGAATAGGTTGCTTTTCTAAAAAAAAATATACATATATAAACAACTTAATGTTTAAACAATCTAATGAATGATGAACAGAGTGTAAAGAATTTTTCTTGATAAACATTTATTATTTTTATTAAAAATTATTACAAGCTTAAAAAGTAAGGGAGAAAAAGTAACAAATTAAGCAAGTAAGAGTAAAGTATGTTATAAAGAGTTTCTAGTAAAAGTAAGAAATATTAAAAGTAAGAAATCAATAGAATGACCTGTGACAAGATATAAGACAAATCTATAACTTAATAAGTCAGATTCCAATAAAAGGGAATGCCACAAAATTGTCAAAAATGCAATGAATTGTTTCTGAAACAGAAAATTATATAAATACAAAAAAAGTGGTATCATTTAAATATATCAGATTTACAGAAATAAAACAGATTATTTAAACTACATAATTACAAAAACATTGCTATTAAGAAATACCTGTTTAAAAAAAAAACATTAATTCTCATATACTAATAACAATTTAACTAAATTATTAAAAATAACAATTTACCATGAGGTGAAGTACTTGGTGCAGTCCATGATGGTGTGCGGGTGGGTTTCTTATTGCGTCCAGGAGAATTTTTTCCAGGATTTTCTTCGGCCTCACTTTTTATGCTTTTAGCATCTAATTGGGTGACCAATGTCTGTACCAAATCCACAAAAATGTCATCATTGATAAAACCGCACTCTTTATCACCATGAACTTTTCCATCATAGTTCTTCAACAATTCTTCAATGAAAGAACCATCCTGATCTAACACTTCATCTCCCATGTAAGGGATGTTATGCAAAACAGTTTCGTCTTCAACCTTAAAAACAAAAATCACATAATTTTTCTTACAGGCAAGATTGTCATCAAAAAGAAAACTATTTTTTCTTCTTTTTTTTAATAAAAAGTTAAAAATAGGCTTTAAAAAAAAAGAGGGGAAAATACCTAAGCAAAGGGACAATTAGAGTAGGCTACTTCTCAAAAATATTTTTTAAAAAAATTAAAAAAAAAAACTGAGTACATGATTACTAAATGGTTAAAAATCCTCTACAGTTAATAATTTTACATTATATACAACATGTCATGATTTAAGAGCATGACACATCGATTAAAACATTCCATCATATTTTCTTAATTATGAGAAAAGCAACAAAACTAAAGATCAAGTATATAAGTTTTAATTTTAAAAGTATTTGCCATGCAAAATATGGATAACATTATTTCCATATTTTAAAAATTCATTTAATCTTTTTATTCTTCAACCTTGACATGCTAACTGAAATCATTAAATTTTTTAGCAATTCTTTTTACCTCATTTGTATAAATTTTTAAAACCTCTACACGGTTGCTAAATATCCCAATTCAGTTGTAGAAAGGATAATAAAGAGTAAAACTTTCATTCTGAATTTAACATACAACTATTAAAAGCAAACAATATCACAAAACAATTTTTTTACAGATTATATACTACAGCTTGTTTCCTTCCAACTAATTTTAAAGTAAGGAAGAGAAACAACATACTTTAAATTGAGTCACACAGAAATAAGTATAGGAGAAGCAGCAGAAACTTTCACACCAGCAAAGTTTAAACAATAACCAACAACCTATTACTTAGTAAACAAAGAGCTAGAAATGCATGCTAATAAAAGTTTTAATGATTCCCAAGTAAATTATTTAAACAATGAATTTCAGAATTTGAAGGGAAAAAAATTTATAAGAAATAGAAGAAAAAAAATGAAAACAATACACTTCATGCTAACTCATAAAGGCCAGATTAACAAATGACCATATAAAACAGAATTTATTACCATGAAGTTTTGCTGAATAGGTGCCCAAGTGTACATCGTAGGAATTGGAGTAACGGCATACATGACACGTAGTGGAGTAGACTGAACAGACCCATCAGGTAGTTTCACTTCACACTAGATGAAAAATAAGAATTGCATTATTCGAATTATGTCTTACATCATTTGTTATTCGAAATACAATTTCATTTAAATAATTTAAAAATTTTTTATTGAAAAATGGCTGTACAAAATTATAATGGTCAAACAAAAATTATAAATATGTAACAAAAACAGCAGGTTTTTAGCATTTTCTACTACAGTTTTCATGAAAGTACAAAAAATAAAAAAACTTTTTTTAAATCGTCACCATTATTATACATTATAATAATAAGGTTTTTATGTGAATGGTTCAATAGATCTGATAATGGTTTTGAATTCTGCATGACATAATAATATTGTGAGAAAAATACCTGTTTAAAAATTACAGTTGTTAATACTAGTGCTTAGTTATGAGTAGGGCTGCAGGTCTGTCGTGGCGCGAATTTCCGCGAAATAGTAATCTTTTTCCCCAAAATCTGCGAATTTCTCAATAAGTCTTGACTTGCGCGAAAATTGCTTAAAATTTGATTTTTTTTTTTCATTTTTTATTTATTATTTTTATTAAACAGAATTTTTTATTTTCCTGAACCTTAAATTGAGCATGTAAAATTGATTAGATATTTAGGGGACTGAATCAATAAAAAAATGACATGAAAATAGTTCAGAGATAAGAGATAATCACAATCTTGTCAAGTAAGGTGGTCTTTCTACACTTAGTTAGGGAGGGTAATTACCTTCCTGAAGTCAGTAAGAGTACAAAAGAAATTGGAATCACAAAAGAAGGAAAATGTTATAAATCAAATCTTTGACAGAAAAATTGTTATACATGCTATTGCACTGGGCAATAAAATTTCTACTGCCTTTCTACATATCCAGTTAATTTTTCCTAGGCGGCTTCTTGTGATTTCGTAAATATGGATCAGTTTCTTAGATGAAGGGGGGACTAGTAGTTAGTAGGGACTTGTAACTAGTAGTTTGAATGTAGAATGTTTGAGTTTTCACAGCTATTACTTCTTACAATGCAACGATCAAGGAATTGCGCGTTGGTGAAGGAAAATTGATCGAGTTTTGGAAATCAAAGACGGAACGCTCCAAAGTGGCAATTCGAAGTTTGTCGGTGCCTAAAAACAGCGTTGATGCAGAAAGATCGTTTTCTAAGTATAAAAATGTATTAAGTGATGAAAGACGAAGCATAAATTAGAATAATCTGCCAATGTACAATACTTGGTACCAAAATTCTGTTTATTTAAATAAAAATATTAATATTGCTTGAAATTCAAAGAAATACTTTTGTTGTGTATTTTTAAGCTTTTTTTATTATTTGTGCAATTTCTGTCTTTTGCATCATTTATGTAATAAATTTTTTAATGTTTAGAATTTGTGTAATTTTAAAAATTTCCTACGATTTTGGGGTCTTTTTTCCCGCGACAAACTTGCAGTTATGAGATAAAAATAGCGTGTTCCTCATGCAGCAAAAAAACCATAACTAAATGTGGGATTTGAATATTGCTTGTCATAATTATATCATAAAAATTATCAGGATTTAAAATAAAATGTGAAAATTCTTAGCAGTAATTGTTGTAAAAATAATCAAGGTTGAGTTTTTAAAAAAATGATTATTTAAGTGCCTGATTCAAATTCCGTGCATTGTAATAATATGGGGCTTTAAAAAATTGTGTGAAAATCGATAGCAATAACTTCCAAAAAATGATTGAAGCATCACAGATTTACAAATGTAATCGAAGTAGAGCAAACAGATCAAAAAGTCCTGACTCAAATACACTATTTGAATCTTACACGCCATAATATGTATCATAAAAACTATTGAGATTTTATTAATTTGATTCGCTTTCGTTTCAGATGAATAAATGAAAAGAACATAATTATGCTAGTTTAGCTTTTTTTGTTGCTGGAAATTGGATATTGTAACATATGTATTTTTGTTGGAAAAGATCTTTTAAATGTGGAATTACTTTTTAAGTCATTAAGTTAACACATTTGTTTTCGTCACAACAACATTTTAATTCTAGTGAAAGCTAGTCAATTCAGAACTTTTCTTATTCTCGTGTTCTTGAAATTAAGTCAAAGTTGCATTCCACTTTTACAAACATAAGAACTTAGCAAATTGGCGGGAAAATCATATGCCTCTTCTAAAATTACAAAAATTGCTGATTTCTGTTAATTTTATTTTTCTTAAAAGTTGTTGTTTTGGAAAAGGCATATCGTTAAATTATTCGTTAGAAACATAATCATTAAATTTCTTAAAAAAATTCTACCAGCAAGTGGGTGAACGATTAGTGTTGTAGGTTAGTGAGGCTCACAAACATGTCTTTCTCCCCACTTGCACAAGAAAACAAATCTTTTGAAAACAATTTCACAGAAACGACTCTACTTTAGGAGAACACATTTTTCGTTGCACCTATATAAATATTTGATCTTGCTTAATTCAGGTGTGGGAATTTCAAATATAAAACTAGTTTTGCTCAAAAAATTACTGATTTTAAAGAAAAAAAGTACATTTTAATTCTATTTTTTATTGAAATGTACAAGTTCAAAAATGTTATATATGACAGAAGGACACATAAATGATGCAACAAACTTCTAGGGAAGTTAGGGATTAAAATGGCATAGAAATCCATGCTTAGAAATGTTATTGTACACGGCTATGGGCGCTTCCTGATAATGACCTATCCAGAAACATATGAAAAACTGTTAATAATATTGAAGTGCCCTTAAGGCATATGACATTTCCAGGCATGGGTTTCTATGCCATTTTAATCCTGATAATGTGCTTTAACTTCCTTAGAGTTTGTCACAGTATTTATGTGACCCATTGTCAAACATGTTTTTAAACTTATTGTACATTTTAACAAAAAATAGACTAAAAATTTCATTATAAAAACTGTAACTTGGAGATTTGGATCGTAGATTTGAAATCAGTGATACAAAAGTATCTAATACTGGTTAAAAAAGTTCCATGCAACAAAAGAAAAAAAAATATTCCATAGTGTTATTTATTGTAATTTAATAATCTGAAAGTTCAGAAATTAAAGACAAAAATCATTTTCCTGTATTATATTATTTGCCAATTCAAATTTTTTTTCACACAATTTATTTAATGGACTATAATTTTATAAGATTTAATTAATAATATTTAATAGACTTCAATTTAAAAAAATAATACATAAATTATTTCAGAGGTTAATATGAATTTTAACCCACTTGAAAACTAAAAATTTTTTGAAATTAAATTTAAAACAGATAAAATAGGATAATAAAAACAAACCTTCTTCATAACAGGATAATGCTCAGGTAAATCAGTTGGAAATACTGATACAGCATTGGTTTCTTGGATGTAATTTTCCATCAAAACTACTTTTTCAGAGATATAACGTCGGTTGGCAAGATAGACAGACTGAAAAAATATAATTGCAGTTTTTTGATAGAAATCAAAAAATAATTTTACAAGATGTACACTGTCGAAAAATTGGAACTCCAATGAAACTTTATCAGAAAAAGATACCCCTGTTGTGCTTTTCTTTTTAAAAAATCAACATCCAACTAAGATCATAATAATTTTAGAAGTCTACAATAATTTAGAAGTCAATCAATTATACTTATAGCTGGATATCAATTTAATAATTGCATTCCAAAATAAAAAATTCACCAACTCTTACAGCCTAACATTTTACCCACACTTTTAGGTATTTTGTGTAACTAAATTTTTCTAACATAAAAAATGTTATCTTAAATGTAATTTTCAGATTTAAAACAGAAAGTTATAATAAAAGTAGTTAAAATTATTTTCTGTTAAAAATTTAATATATTCTAGTTAAGTATAAATTAAAGAATTAAAAAAATATATGCAACTATAATTTAAAAATTTCATATATAGATTAGTAGGTTTTTCTCTCCTTATTATTTTAAATTTAACACCTCATTAACAAATTAAAAATTATGCATACAACTTAACATTTTGGTAAGGTAATGATAATAATAATAAGGTATGGAAATATTTCCCCATGTGACAGATTTTCTTTCTTAAAAAGTATAGAAAAGAAAAAAAAAAAACAGAGACGGTTACAATATCGAAATATAATGTAACTATCTCTAATAACTGCATTTAAAGATACTTATGAAACAAGATTTGAACACATCTAATTTGGGAATCAAAAAATTCAAACTTTTGAAAACAGTTGAATTCAGAAAAGTGAATACTTTAATTTCATCATTTCTGCGGAATCTCTTTAGTTGCCTGAGTTTCATATATTCTGATTTGACTTTCTTCTTCCACTCATTAGGTACTTTTTGAGCTTCTTTATTTATTCTCTCATAATGTGGCGTTGATAGCCGAGAACTATAACTGAAAACATACTGGCTGTTAGATAAATTATAACACTGTATTTAAAACTAAAAAATATTAATTTCAAGAAATGTAGGAAAGAATATTTTTAAAATTATTTTCACAGATTTCATGAATCTTGTTTTGTAATATTATAATTATGTGCATCTAAATTTTATTCTATTTACTGTAATATAGAAAAACTTTTAAATTATGTAAAGAAGAAAAACAGTAAATAACAGTTAGGGCGTTATTTATTAAGCTTTAAGTTGCAAGTTTAAAAATAATATTTTTTAGTAATAGTATTTTAATATTTTAAAAAGCTTTCTTTTAGGTAAATAAGATCATATCACTTTATAACTTTATAAAAAACTATTATAAACATGTACCTCATCATCTTGGAGCTGTAAGTAGTTTTTCACCTAATCAAACCCTAAATAAAGAGAGACAAAATGAGCAACCTATAAAACATTTGAACTTTATCATTAATCTATTCAAACATAAAAAGATCTTCAAACAAGATTTAACACACGAAGTTACTATTTAATTTCAGAAATGACTTTATGACTCCTATGACTTAATGCAACTTACAAAATAACTAAAAATAACTTTTGCAAAAAAAAATTTCGACAACTCAATTGGAATGCTCAATTTCCTATTCAGCATTTTTCTGATATGACTTAAAGTCCAGTGATTAGGGAACAAGATGTCCGGTAGCTGAGTGGTAGCGATTTGCAGTCCTGCAGCACAGGGCTGTACTTGTTCTATACCTACAAAAAATTTATTACAAATACGGTATTCCGCTTAAGATATTTTCAGAATTTTGCAAGTTCTGATATGGTTAAGAAGCAGAATGAATCCTTTAAATTGAAGCTGGCAAATGGAAACACTATCTGAAATATCAAACATGGAACACTATCTGAAATCTCACAAACAAGGAGCTTGATCCATAGTCTATATTTCGAAAGACTATATTTCGTATGCAAAAATGGTTATAGAATTGCTTGCAGTTATTAAAATCTGGTATAATTCTGACTACAATTTCTAAAAATTGTAAAGAATGAATGATGAAAATAATACAAAATTGAATTCTTGAAAATAGCACTTTAACAAAAAAAAACTTAAAATTTTTTTCATTATTTTTTTAAAAAATAATTTAGTAACTGTAATTAATGCAACGTAGAAGAATAGAAAGCAGCATTGTTTACAAACTTATGAAATTAATTCCTCGCATTTAAGTGTCAGAAATTAATTGCAAACTTGTGCCATGACATTTTCAAACGTTTTTAACAATTTAGAACTGTAATAGTAGACAGAAAATGATTATATGCAGTTCCAAAGCAAGTAATTATGGAAAATATCTCTGGTGATCTGAAAAAAAAAATGACGTTTTGAAATACAAAATACATTTTTGAACGTATATAATTGTTAAAACCAGTCTAAAATCATAAAAGCTAACAATAATGGTACAATTAAACTTATCAGGGGTCTGTTCAGACATTTTGTGAAGGGTCCGTTTTTGTAAAATTGTGAAAAAATTACTCGTAATTTGTGAATATAAAATAAATGTTAAGTCACATTCTTTCAACCAGGGTCCGCTTTTGTGAATTTGTGCAAATAGGTTCCGTTATTGCAAGAAAACTTTTTCAAGGAGTTTTTAAATGGTAAAGTCATACAAGATTATGCTTATCACTGCAAAATTATTAATAAAAAATTAAATTTATAAAAATAAACAGCAATTGCAGCTACTAAATTAGCGATGCAACACATAAATATTTGGTATTTAGCCTATACTGCTGAAAGCAGAATATTCATTTCGGACGAATAAAGGAAGAAGCGTCTGCCGAAGACAAAAATTAGTTCCCTTACATCTGTCTTTCTCCCCCCCCCCTTCCTGGGAAGGGTTGATTCGAGTAACAAAACAATAATGAAGATAAACAAATTTATTTGTGAAGGGTCCGATTAAAAGATAAATTATTTTGTGAAGGGTCCGTTTTCAAGTTAAAATAATTTGTGAAGGGTCCGTTTTTATGAAGAGATATTTTGCGAAGGGTCCGTTAACGGACCCAAATTTCTTCTAAACAGACCCCTGCTTATCATATAAGATTCCTGTGTTTGTTACAGTAAGTTGTCATATATGGTGAGAATCACTCCTGAATGCTTTTGCTGAGGAAGGTATTGATACTAAAGATGTTGATTTCGATATTTTAAAGACAAACTTGTTACGTGGGAAAGAAAATATGACAAACTATTGTTCGAAGCCTGCCAAATTTTTCCGTAGGAACAAGTTTTTTCTCAAATTTTCATAGTGCTAGTTTATTATTTAATTAATATATATAATTTATTATTCAACATTTGAATTAAACTGATAGTGACTACCACAACACTTATATAATTAAATCATCTACAATTAAACTGTTCAGTACCTGATGATTTTAGGTGGTGACAAAATTTCAAACATATTTAGTAACATATATGCCATTTCATTATTAATTTAAACATTGCGTAGTTATGACACGCAATAAGGTATACAGTATCTAATGTCGCAGAATTTTATTATTTTAAAGGTAAACTGTTATGATATAATTTATTCTTTGAAAACATCTTTTCATGTCAGGTTTTTCGATCTATGTTTACCATGGAATAGGATGGGAGCTAAGGACAATTAAATTGGGACATAACTTAGAGAGGTTATTTAAACATTAAGAGATTTTTGAATAAAATACCTTGATTTTTAAATTTTGTAAAACTTTAAAGTAACTTTCTAAAATCAATAAAACTTTACGTGATTAAAAATTTCTTTATAAATAAAAAAATTACTAAATGAATTATTCAATCGCAATAGAATACAGATATATTTTAACATCAGACACTTTATTTAACAACAATGCATATAGTAATCACAACATTTATTTTAAAAACGATTGAACTCATAAGTCAACCATCACTATTTATTACATTACCTAATGAAGAAAATACTCGAAATCATGCTAAAATTTGAAACAAAATAAAATTTCAAAAATAAGCCAACACCAAATGAAAAACTCAAGGACATAACATAAATAAATATACCACACAGATGGCAAACAAAAACAAATTTTTTCGCGTTCACAAAATAAATTAGGTTCTTCAAAAAACAAGTGAGTCATTAATCGCACCACTAATATTTTTCATTATTAAGTGTTTCATTATAGGTAAATTTTTCTGATCATTGATTATTAACTTATGAGACTGCTTTGATTTTTCATTAAAAAAAAAATTGATAAATAAACTAAGGTAAATTAGAGCTGAATAAAAATTTTATAAGTGCCAATTAACACTATATTAAAATACTTAATCAAATTATTATTAATAACTTAAAAATTACTTGTGGAAACTTCTCTTTACCTTTTAATTGAAAAATAATTACCGAACTAAATAGCGTTTGTTTTGAAATAAAACAGCGCAGAAAAGTTAAAGTTGCGGTTAAAGCGGAAAAGGTTTTTGAAAATTCTTTTTTTTTTTTTGTAATGGCAACTTCTGATGTCCTTTTTCTAACGGAAAATGCGGACAAGGGACAACTCTTCTTTTGTTTGTTTATCATTTTAGTGTTGATTAAAGTGTATTCATAAATGACAATAATTAAACTACGATTAATGAATGGGATCTGATATATGACCAATTAATTTCTGTTATTTTGTTCCATAATTTAGTTATATCGTATGTTTCAATAAAAAGCAATGCCTGACTTATAAATATAAGCTGTGATTATATCTGGTATACATCTTTTCAGTAATTACTGAAAAATTGACACTTATTAATGCAGTGAAACCTGTGTAAGTTGACCACTTGTGGTGCATTGCTAAAGTGGTCAACTTATAGAGAGAAACGAGTCATTTTTTCCCTTAATTTATGTTGTTCTTATAAATTTATTTCCATTGTACCACACCTATAAAAATAGTATAAACAAATGTAACTACTTCTTTAACATGACATTAAGATATTATTTAAAAAATACTTCAAGTGAAGATTTCCGTATAATCCGCAAAAATAATCCCCAAATCTTGTGGCATATGTTTTTAGGAAAAAAATTTGCTTGTTTAAAATCCATTTAGTGATTGTAGTTGGCATGATAAATCGAGAAGCAGAAACCTCCCCTACCTCAATGTATGTGTTTTTAGAAATGAGCTTTATTATCAGAATTAATTAAAAGAATTTCCATAATTTTATCGAACTAAGAAAATATATTTGTATCATGATCTGCCGAACCAATTAGAAATGCTTAGGTGCTAAATAGATTTTAAGCTTCAAAATTTAAAAAAAAAAGCATGTAGACGTAGCAAAGGTGTCTTCTGTTGCCAAGATTTAGTGATTATTCTGCAGCAGATACGAAAATCTTCCCTAAACTAATTAGCTTATAAATCTTATTTTGTTAGTAAGGCAAGCAAGATGTTTATTATTAATAATTTCATAAACTTTCAGTGCACAAGTACAATTACAAAACATAAATAAAATTTCTTTCATTTTAATATTTTGTCACACAAACATATTTGTTATAAAAATAATTCCTTATTTTTATTTGAGGCTGTTGCTTTGAATTTACATCAGCATAATATTTTATAATACAAACATATATATCCGTCAAATTTTGGACACAGTCTAAACCTTCTAAAAAATTTTAAGTAGTTATCTCAATGTTAGCAGTGATGGCTTCTTCTCTGTCTTGTTCATTATCTTATGTTTCTTAAGTTTGTTTTTATCGATTAAGAGTTCAACTAGTTTTCTTTTTCATGACTCATTTCAGATAAAAATTTATCACACTCTGTCTCCAAGAATATCTTTAATTAAATGTCACTATTCATTCAAGGAAACAGATCATGGAATATTTCAATGAATTCATTTATTAAAATGCTAATTGCTATTGGAAGAAATGCTTTTGGATTGTCACCTGTTTTAAATGAGTTGTTCAAACAGCTATATTAAAAAAACATAAGAATGAGATGAATAGATTTATTTAAAGAGTAAATATTTCATTTCTAGTTTGTCCTGGAGGGCAAACTTGAAGTGGAATTCAAAATGGCATAGAAACTATAGTTAAACAAACTATTTTTCCCTAGTCAGCATAGGAAAATTTTCTAGTTGTGTTTTGTAACAACACTCGGCAAATTTTACTTATTTCACTGGTTAATACTCACAATGATCATGTTATAAAGGTTTCGCTGCTTAAATGGAATAAATTCTATTTTTGATAATTGAGGGCAACTTGAAAGGCTTCAGATTTCTTTTGAAAGGGTTTCACTATTTACCCTTTAGTCAACACAGTGCACTACCCTTAAAATGTTTTTATTCATATCACTATTGTTTCTTTAGCAATTTTATATCTTTGTGGGATTTTTCAAACAGATATTTTTAATACAATGTTACTATGCTGGAACTGTGAATTAGAGTATTGTAATTTAGGCATGCTCATGTATATAGGTATATATATAGTTCATGTCTAGTCTAGTGTCTTTTTAGTTTCCCAACGCCTTGCCCTATTTAAGGTATAAGAATACAAAAGTCTTCATACACTTTAAACTAAGTATTTTACATAATGTGTTTACTCTGTTTTTGATTCAAATTATTGTCCAGAGAGCATACATTACAACATCTTTTCCTATTACAATGATAAGGTATAAGCTGAGACATCTTTTGCACTCAATTTGTTGCAACAACATAAATCATTTACATTTTTAATGATCAAGTTTAGCTGTTTTACACAATGATAAAATTTATACTAAAACGTAAAGTAATCCCGAGAAATCCAAGCAAGGATAAAAATTCAAAATGGTTCACATGTTTTGAATACCTAAAACCAGACTATTAGTGGGTAAAAATGTAAATTTTGAATTCTACTCTTGCAAGAAATGTTATTAAGCAAAATTTTAAAATTGTTTACAATTGGAAATTAAATGTATCTAGAATGTTATACAAACTCATATTTATTTACAAGCCAAGAAACATTTTACTGTGTTTTATTAATTTTTTTCTTCCGAGATAAGTTTTTTTTTGTAAAGAAACTTTTGAACTCACTATTACAAGTTACACAGAATTCAATTCTGTACCAAGCCATAATTGGAAACTACAGTAGAGAACCGATTATCCGGAACTGTCGGGACCATCGCGATTCCGGATAACAGATTTCTCCGATTTTCTGAATCGCTACAAAATACCGTTTTTTTTAATGTTTATAAAATTAAACTAAAAAATTATTTTGAAATAGTTTTAGAAATAATAAAAAATTATAAATAATAATACACTTAAGTTTAAATAAGGAAAGAAATTATGAAATAAAAATTATATGCAGGCTTATATATGTTATTAATGTTATTATTAACATTAATAACATATATAAGCTATTTGTGCTTACGTGAGATTCATCTACAAACGGCTTTTGATCCGTCCTCTAAATCAGTTCTTTCGTCAACTCGAAACACAGTACGCTGTAAATAACAAAATGGGCTCAAAATCTTGCAGGGAAAAAAAAATTTTTTTTAATGGAAGAAAATTAATTTCCGGTTCCGAATTTCATTCCGGTTTTCTGATTTCCGGATAAGAGGATCTGCACTGTACTAATTAACACACTTAATTGAAAATTATGTGTGTATTAAATGTGTTAAATGATAATAAAAATGTTCATTACTATTAAATAAATGGAGTTCCTATTATTTTTTAATTATGTCTGTGAACATTCAATTAAAAAAGACATTTATGAACTATCATTCATTATGCTTTAATATAAATTAAACCTGTTTCATTTCCAAGAAAAATCTGCAAATAACTTTTTTCCACTTTTAGAATACTGTAAGAGTTTTATTTAAAAACTTGAATTTTATTTAAAAAATTATTTTTTAGAATTTTCATTAAAAATGCCTGGTGTAAAAAGTATGAATGATAGTGATGGGGAGGAACTTGACCAAGAAACTGCTGAAAGTGATAAATCTAGCAATGATGACACAGATTCAACTTCTGGCTCTGATTCTGATGATGATGACAGTTCAGGTAAAATAATTTAGATTTTTTTTTTAAACTTCTACATACAGTGGAGCATGAGTTTTTTTAAAAATTAATTAAAGGTTGAATACTGTGTTCATGAATGCTATTAAAAAATTATCGCATTCGAATTTTTGAACTCTTATTTTTTTCTTTTTTATCTCCGTTTATTTTTATAATGCTCAAGAAACATTAGTTTCTCTTCTTTTTATTTTTTCTCTTCATAACTTATTACTTAATCTTTAGCACCATAAAAATATTTTATATTTTTTACTATACATAATTCTTTCCTTTATTACATAATAATTTTCTTCTTATTCTTTAAATATTACAAATTAAAAAAAAAAGAAAAAATTTATTTTTATTATTTTTAACCATTTAAAATATAAATATTTTACTTGTAGGTTTCTCACATTTTGGGCTTTGGCTTAAATGTTTGCAAATCAATATTTTTTTAAACTGTCATCTTTAATAAAATAGATGTATTTCCATTTTTAACTTATAAAAAGTTTTTCTTAACTTGTAAAACACATCTTATTTGTTAATTCAAACTTTCACATTTTTACTACCACATTTAAAGGAAAAAATGTACAAACAAAATCTAAAATAGACATAATTTTTCATGAAATTCTAAACTTTTTAGTAAAATGTATTATCTACAATAGTAAAACTCGGGAGCTTACTTTTTTGTTTTGAAAGTATTTTCAAAAAATTTGTAAATAATTGAGTACATTTGCAAAGAGTACAAGAGAAAAATTAATATCTGTTTCATGGGTATTTTTGAAATTAAATTTCGAAAACAAACGAACTCTACTTAAAACTTTGAAACTTGCTAAAAGAAAAATTTCAGCCAAATATTCAATAGTTTCCATTTTGAAAAAAGAAAGAAAAAAAAACATGGCAAATTTTTAAAATTAGGTGAAATTTCACACTAAAAAACATTGTTGGTGTTTTTTCTTTTTTAAGCTGTATGTTTCTATTTGTTAAACTTTTTCTCAGTTTAATTTAAAATTAAACTCATATGTTCAATGCTTTATTAATTTTGTTATATATTTCTTTTTGCTGCAATTGATTTACATTTTCTGACATTAATCTTTACATTTTAGAAATGGATGAAGATGTTTGCATCCGTAGGCGGAGTGACTGTTTGTCTCAAATGGCTGAGTTGGAAAAACAATTTATACTTATGAAAGAGCAGTATGTTTCATTTTTATTCATGTTTAAGCCTTTATATGACAGTTAATAAGAATATGCAAAAATATTAATTAAACACATCAAAATTCTTTACAGCAAATAAGTTTTTTTTTCTATTTATTTTTATTTTTCAACTGTATACTTATTAATTTAATGCATGTCCCATAATTTCATAATATTTCTATTGTGATTAAACGTGTTGTAATTAAAAAAATATATAGTTAGTAATATGCATGGTTCACTTTTTATTGAAAAAAATATTTCAAAACATGTTTGAAACATGTAACATGTTTGTTTAAAATTATTAGTAATAAAAAGTTGCGTCATGATCTATATTAATTCAGTTAATAAAAAGTCAGTCAACCACTTAGTATTTTTTTGTATGTTTTGTACAAAATAAATTTTTGTCTTTTTTGCACAGATATTATTTATTTATAAAAGTTGTAATGAGTAATACATAAGTGTTGTTTGCGGGAATGTTTGACTAAATTAATTATGCTCATTAAATTTATTTTTCAGAATTATAATATCTGGTTATGAGTTACAAAAGCGTGTTTAATAAAATTTTCTGTAATTCACGTTAATACTTATATGAAAAGGGTACTTTTCAGAAGAAAAATTTTAAATTTTCTTTTTTATTATGATTCATAGTTTTGTTACTAAAAACATTGTCTGGTTGTAGATAATCAATTAAAAAGTATTGATGGCTGTTTATAAATATTCTTTTTTTTAAAAAAGTTATAGTTTGTATTTTTACTGTATTTTTTAGGGGTTTTTTTTCTTTCAGTGCTTAGCATTTATTTGTTTTGTTTTCTTTTTGCAATATGTATAACATAAATGGCTAATCCTTTATTAAATTTTAGATTGTATGAGGAAAGGAGCTCTCAAATTGGATTAAGATTAGAGGAAGTAAAAGCTGGTATAGCTTTAGAATATACTCAACCACTGGAAGAGCTTCATCAAAATTTGGAAACTCGGTTAGAAGTTGCTGGTAATTACAACATTATATTGACGATGAATTTAATAACATTTAACAATAGTTAATAAATCTATTATGTTTATAAAAATGTCTTAGATTATGAATTTTCATTGTGTATTATTTCATTTAATGTAGCATTATGTGAATAAGCATATTGTTAAACGTAAAAGCCCAATTTGTGAAACTAAATTATATATAGTATTTTATTCTTAATTTCTTTAAGATTTATTTATCATATTGATCCTGAAGTAATGTTAATCATAAATCAATTTTTGATGCTTACATTTTCACTTTGCAGTAAATATTTATATATTTGTTCATAACTTGTATTTGAAATGTTGTATTTAAAAAAAAATATTGTATGAGAGAAAATTTGATGGAGCCTCAACCTTTCGAATCTGTGCATACCATGTGAGAATACATGGTTATGAATCTGTGTATACTATGTAAGAAAGTAAAAATTCTTACCTAAGTGTGAATATTTTTACGGAAACTGTTTCGTTTCTGTGTTTTTTAAATATTCATATTTATACTGCAAAATTGTTGTAAAATGATTTCTTCGTACATGGTTGTGTTAGCCTTGCGAATGTTAAACTATTGGTTTATTTCTTTATAGATATATTAAAGGACTTAAGAAAGGTTAATGTTAAACATATAGTCGATGCTGAATATCAGGCCTCTAAACAAAATTTAGAAGTAAGTTTTTATAGCTATGCTTTGAATATGTGAGTATGTTTGTATTGGAAAAAAGTAAAAAGAAAGGCACAAAATGACCTGCATATAACACTATGTATTGTTCAATTCCCATTAGAAAATACATGTCCTTTAGCAGTTTTTTTTTGGCTTAGAGATGTCAGGCTGCCATGTCTTTGACTAAAAATACTGTTCATTCTTTTAGTTCATCCGTGCTGTCGATTTATATATATGTATAATGCTTTTTTGGTTTATATTTGTCTTACATTTATTTTATTTATCTTTGTAATCACATGAGCTTCTGATTGAACCATGCATTATAGGATAATATAAAACAGCTCAAGTTTCTTTTTGAAAGCAAAGAATAGATAAGTTTTCTATCACATAGCCAGTAGAGTATGGACCGAATCACTGCTACTTTCAAGTTATAAACATTCGTTCAACTATAAATATTGGCTTTTTGGGCAATCCAGCTCATTGTTTCCAAATAACACTATAATTCTTTTATTTGGTTATAATTCCTTTTTAATGTTAGAAATAATTCTGTATTAAAAAGCACGCAGCTATGATTTGTTTTTCATCTGCACCTATTTTTTACGAACTTTTTCTCACCAACATCAGCGATAACTGCCAATGTAGGGTTTGTTTTCTACCTGTCCACACAGATAGGTGTGATGTAATGATGGAAAAGTGTGAGGAGCAAGGTTTTGCTTTAGTACTTTCAAGCTATCAGATAGTACTTATCCGTTGTCTTTGTTCAAAATGTGTAATTTTGAGTTTAAAAAAATAGTAATCTTTAAATACAAAATGATTTTATTGATATAATATTCTTTCTTATAGTCAATATTTAATTAAGGCTGAAAATCAAGCTTTTTAAAAAATCAAGATGTAAAAGGGTAAAAGCTGGTTAGAAAATCATTTCTTCCTTCCCTTTTAGCCTTTATAGGGAAGAGTTAAATATTTCTGATTACTAAGATTTTTTTTAACAGTTATATAACACACACATATATAGGACTGTTTATTGCTTAATAAAAATTAAATAGTGTTGAATAGTTTATTATTAAGAATATTAAAACATTATTTTACCCTCAGCAGAAGATGCTCATTAACTATTTTGCTATTATAGTGGTGCATCCTATCTTTTTTATTTTAAGCATGTAAAAAATAAATTATTTTCTTATTTATCATTAAAATATAATTATTTTAAAGACTCTATATAATAAAACATGTTATTTTCTCCTTTTTAGTGTGGTCCCTTTTAGTTACTTATGTTAGAAAGTGGTCAAAATTTTGATTGGTATTAAAATAGCGAAAAAATTATAATTATCCTATTTATCATCAATCACAGAGCTCCAGTTGAAACATTAGTGCTGTTGCTAAACAGAGCAGAAAGTGGTTGTAATTTCAATTGATGATAAATACTATTCAGTGATAGAAAAACAATAAAAAATTATTTTTAACGATTGAAATTTTAATTATTATCTGTTGCTAAGCTTCAGCTTAGTTTTAAATGCTCTTGACTAATCAGACAATTGACCAAAATTTAAATTAATAATAAATTATTTTTAGTATTTAATTCTGCCCATAACAGTGAGGAAATTATTGAAACTTTTATTAATGTATTACAAGTGAGCTTAAATGTATTTTATGATTCATTTTTTTTTATGTGTGCATTTATTTTTATTATAATATTTTTACAATTTTCCTATCAGAGTGAAAAAGCTTTAATGTGGGATAGTATAAGTAGTGATCTGGAAGAAAAAATTAGAAGATTGGAGGAAGATAGAAATAGTGTTGACATTACCTCAGGTAATTTAATAACAAAAAGTAATTTTTTTTACCTTTTTGGGAATTGAATAATATTTGTTTTTATAAAATATCTACCGAATCTTCAGCACAAAAAAGGTAAATAAATAAATAATTAAGTAGGAAGACATAAGTAAATTTGTAAAAATACTGAAGACATCTTTAAAATATTGTATGAGGCATATTTTCCTAGTATTTCTTCAGCTATGTTTACTTCTTTGAAGCTAATATTTTTCAATGTGTGCGTGCAGTAATGATGATTCTATGTAAAATGCAAAATAAGTAAGGTTTCTTTTGAGATAGTTTAACAAAAGTGAAACAAACAAAAATTTGACCAAATCTAAAAGTTGAATATATATATATATATATATATATTTCTTTAAACTAGCACAATTTGAAAAAAGTTTTTTCTTTGTAAATTTTGTCAAAGAGAGTATTAGGAAACATAATTTTTTAAAGAAGTTCCTGCAATCATTCTGGTAGCAACAACATCATTAATTAGTGAGTGTTTATGCTTGTCTTACTGCAAGCTGGGTAAATCTACTTGAAAAATAGATCGTGTATTGAAAGATATTGTATATTTCTGTCTTGCTACTAATATAACTTACGTATTTCATATCCTTTTGATGTCATGTAACTCATAAATTTTCTAATCCGGTATAAATAGACTCATTAACTCTTTCGTTTCAGAAAAACACCTCTAGCAGAAATCGTTATTCTTTAAATATATCCCACCTGTATAAGAAAATTTATAGGAAATTAATATTTTTAATAAGTGTTAGGTGCAAGTTTACTTTGATGAATGACATTTTTTTTTAAGAAATATCTATGGAGTTTTTTTTTTCTCCCTCTAAATATTTAAATCACTTAACTTTCACTTTATTGGTAGTTGTTATGATATTTTGATAAATAGCCAAATAGGAGATTTCTTAACATGATTAGTGGCAGTTTTTTTACTCATCCTTTATTGAAATTTTGAATTATTAGGTCATGGTAATTTCTAGTCACGATCTTTTTAATAAATATAATAATAATAAAGCATTCGTGGTTGGTAAAAAGGAAAAGAAATAATTCTGTACTATTTAGACTCAGAAATGAAATCACCAATATTTTCAAAAGAGTCTCCCGGAAGTATATCGAAAATGCTTTCATAAGTAAAAATAATTCAATTCAACAATATCTTCGCTATCAATGTTTTTTCATATTTCACAAACTTCAAAACTTAAGAACTAATTCTCCTTAGTAATCTTCCTCCATGATTTCCTAGTGCAAGAATTATAACCCCATTGTGATGAATTGCAAAAATGTGATTTTATAAAATGTTTTCTATTTTTTTTTTTCATATGTTCTATTATTTTGTTGCAAGAAACAACAAATTATAAGCAACTATTTATAAAAGTAATTTGTGCTTAAATTGTGGCCATCAAATCATATTATTTTTAAAAGGTGGACTATGTAAGTGCTATATTTGTTTTAAATTTTACATTTGTTTCATATTAAACTTTGTTTCAGAAGTTTGGATAGAGCAAACAATCTATAAAAAGGGCAAAAGAAAAAGTGAATCACATAGTTCTGCTGGAAAAAGAAAAAAGCCAGTCACTGTTACAGATATCCTTTTTATCATTCACTTATTTAATGTTACTTTCAAAATGAATAATGTGTGATTTACAGTTTAGGCTTTTAACAGAACTATAAATGTTATATAGGATCACGAGAGACTTCTATCAGAGAACTGTCAAAATTAGATTGCCAAGACAATTTACTCTTAGATATTTGCTTCATTACCTCAATTCGTAGTTAAAGTCATTCATTTCTTAGACACTTTTTAAAGTTTATTACATTTGCCAGTTTATTATTCCCAGCATGTCGTTTTTCTCGTTAAATTTCACTCCAATAATACATGAGGAATTATGGTCAATTAATGTCACTTCTCATTTGTATTTTACTCTTTTGCCACCTGCTGTAAATCAAACTTGATCAACTTTACTTTTACGACTTTAATCTTAAGAAAATGTAAAACTTTTTCTGTAAGGAGGCTTTTTATTAGTCTTTTATGAAAGGTTGTGTCTATTCTTCTTGCCATTAAATTCATAAAGTAAATAATTAGTGCTTTTAAAAATTTGTTCTAGGTGTTAGTCTTTGTACTTTAAGTTTTTTTTTACTGTTCTTATGTATCTTCTGATACCTGCTTAAATCTTTTAACGTTTAATCCTAAAATAAGTGTTCTGATTAAATCATAAATACCTTCCATCTCAACCAATAATTTTATTTCTGTTATTCAATGTAGGAAAAATTGTTTGGGGGACAAGTTATTATATGAATTTTCTCTTAAAACAAGTAATGCCTAAATATAATAGAACTCTGCAACTTTTCTGATTCCTTCTATTACAGTTATTTTTACTGATCCTCACTTGTTTAAATATTGTAACGATAATTGTTACTATAGAGATTGAATTATTAGAGAAAACTAGCTGAGGCAGCTTTGGTTGAGAAACAAATGCAGTGCTTTAGAAAAAGAAAATATATTATATTCTATTTCATGTATAGAAAAAAATCTATATTAAAAACTTTAAGTCACTTAAACTCATTTATTTGTCATTTATTTTTCACTAATTCTTTAAAATTTATAATTATCTTATCAAGAATTTCTTATTCATGTAGTGTAAGCTTTTGTATCTTATATGTAAAAATTTCTATTTTTTCCTTAATAAATACTACGTCCATACATTATATATATGTTACAAGAAAATGAAATTCTTGAAGATTGGACTACTATTAGAAAAGTAAATATTGCCCTACATCATTCCCTATTTCATGACTTAATTATACGTATCTAGATCTCATTTTCTTTTATATTTTATAGGCTTTAAAAGCTTCAAAGCAAGGTAGCGATTGTAAGTTGATTTTTGGACAATTTATTATTTTCCCTAATTTAATTATTTGTAATTTGTAGTTATTTTTACAATGTTTGTATTGATTTCCCCCTTAGCATATTTTTCTCTAAATCAGCCTACAGCCTTTTCACTTTAATGCACTGTAAAAGAAAATTATAATGCAAGTCACAGATTTGTTCAGGCTACTAATATTAAAAATGATTTTATTATCTTCTGCATGTCTTATTTCTGTTGTTTTGCATGTCACATATTGTAATTTAAATAATTCCTTCTTATTAAGGGACAATTTTGATATCCTCATTATCTGCTCTATAAGTTTACATGTCAGAATTTCTAAAAGTGCATATTTATATTATACATAAATACAGCTTAATAACTTATTTTCTTATGATTGTTAAATAATAAAAACCTTATGTATAATATGTTAATGATATATAAAGTGATAAGTAAGAACCCTAAATGAATATGCTTTCACTAATTTTCAGAATTTGATTGATAAAGCCTAATTTTATTAGATAAGCTTAATTTTAATGAAAACGCAGTATTTATGTATGCATAAACATTTGAAAACAAACTTCTCTGCCTTGTTTAACAACAGTTAAAAAAGTTTTGTTATAATTTGTAATGCTTAATCATTAGTGAAGTCATTATTTTGTGTTTGCATCTAAATTTGGATAAATTAAGTTAACAAGTAAGTATGAATAAAGTTATAAATAAGGATAAAAATAATATCTATTTTATCAAATAGATCAGTTTTTTTCAGATGTATAAAATATATTTTAAAATTGAGAAATCAAGGAGTACTTTCTTAACAGTTAAAAGTAGAGTGGACATAGATTACACATAAATAAGTTATTTATTATTATTTAAGAGTTATACATAGAGAATAACATTTAAAAATTTAAAAAAAAAAAAAAAAACATTTAGTATCTTGAGCAAATGTAATTTCCCTATTTTGCTTTGTTCTGAAAATAACATTGGTTTAGGGGTCTTCATAATATCTTAGAATTTTTGTTCAAGTAATTCTGGAATAGGTTAAAGGAATTAATTAGTTTCTAATGCTTAAAAAGTTAGATTTCAGAACGCTTCATCTTCTCATTTTGTGGCATAGCGGAGTTAATTATTAATTGAGCTGAAAACGAAAATGTAAATTTTCGCCTTTGTTTCAAATGTAAAAAAAATACCATTTTTGCGGGCATTTTTTCTGCCAAATTTACTTTCATTATAAAATTTATAAATCTAATAAATGTATGCAAATCTAT
This sequence comes from Parasteatoda tepidariorum, assembly GCF_982258835.1. Taxonomy (NCBI): domain Eukaryota; kingdom Metazoa; phylum Arthropoda; class Arachnida; order Araneae; family Theridiidae; genus Parasteatoda; species Parasteatoda tepidariorum. The sequence goes on from NC_141757.1 coordinate 71,976,378, forward strand.
TCTATGTATAAAAGTCAATTTATATGAAATATTTCTCACAAAATGTTTATCTATTGCTTTTATGTGAAGAAACTTTTATATTAATACCAAATATGCTATCTATAGATGAATTCAATGCTCCTGAGCAACGGGTTAATGCTCGTTTTGCGGATGGAAAATTGCTTTTCAAAGGAGATAGTTTTAGAAAAGGAGAAAGTGTTTACATAGATGACAAGATCGAAAATCCATGGCTGTAAGATATGTTTATTTTTTTACACATTAATTTATCTACATTTTACGCATTAATTTTATTTTTATTATCTTCTTATTTCTTTAAAATAAATTTCTCCTTTGTTTGCAATATCCCATTTTGTTCATTATTAACCTTTTCAAGTTAATTATGAACATTCTTTTTTTAAGTCTTTTTTTTTCTTCAAATCTGAGTTATTATGCAATTGTTACATAGAGTGGGGAAAAATTGTATGTATCCATGCATAATTATTCATTTATGTTAAAGGTTATTAATTAACTGTACTCATAACTATCTTCAGTAGCATAAGTAGATTATCTAACTGCTGACTCGCAGTTTAAATCATTTATAGAACAAAATTTGCTGCGTTTAACTGTAACTATGATGAAGAAAGTTACTAGTTAAGTAAATTTTTTTAATGTTTTATGAAATTCTCTAAGACAATTTATTGTTTTCTTGTTTCTACTTTATAAGTTTCTATCTAAAAATTGTATATTTTTTGCATCTAAAATGATTTCTGAACAATTTATTTTAAGTTTTAAAAGGAAATGTTTTACAACTATTTTTAAATCGATAAGAATAATTTGTCAGTATAAAGATAGTTAGTTATTAGAAACGTAGTTGTAAGGTTAATTCTAAAATTATAAAACTTTAAATTAATGTCTTAAAAATATCATTTAAAAATTGAGTGACCATATAACCTGCGTTCTAACCGGTAGGTAGATCACGGTACTGAGAAGGATAGACATGTTTTTTAACACCCAATTTTTTTTTCCAAACTGTTACTGAGCAACTATCGGGGTGTAAATTGAGTTGGGAGAGCAACATTGTCCAGATACATCTCAGTGTTCATGTTTCCAAGCACAGGAACAAAAGAACTCAGGCCAAACTATGAGAAACACACCAACATTATGCCCGTGGCCTTTTCTTGGTGCTACTATTGATACACTAGGCTTGATAGTGCATGTTTGGGAAAAGCTGAATAAGAGTATGATGAATGCTCATTATAAATAATAAATATTATTCATAGCTTGCAACTACAATCCAGCCCATTTTAATTTTATTGTTTTATCTTCAGTTTTTAACATATAACTTCTAAAAAATTGAAAAACTTTTATCAACTAAAATAAAAAATGATTCTCTCTTGTATCAAATTGTGAATTAACCTGAAACAGATGTTAAATTATTGATAAAAGTTTAACTTTATAATCTATTGAAAATTCTTGAGAAATTAACATTAGTTAGAATTACCCAGTACATGTTTCTATTAAATAGAGTAGACTGTATTATTTTAAAACATATTTCTGAGTTTGTTATTGACCATAATGACAATGTGTAGATAGTGCAAGTTTTATTATTTTCACCATATATATTATAATTAATTTGTTTAATGTGAACAAATTCATTCATTGCAGAGCTCACGTAATATCTGTTAATACTAGTGAAGTTCTTTTGCAAAAGCAAGATGGAAGTTGGACAAGGATAGGGATTAGTGATTTACAGTCTGGTAAATACAATATCCGACATGAAATATCATAAGGAAAATTACTTCTATTGTAATCTGGTTGTAAAAGTTTTTTACCGAGCTGTCTTCCCATGATCTCTTCTAAGTTTCACTGCTGAGATTACTGTATTAGAGTAACTCTCGCTGTCTCATGTGTTCTGTCTCAAAAAATTACTGGATTGAATGATTTGTATCATCAATACTGTTTGTACATAAAAATGTAAAATACATGTATATTGAGCTTTTTTTTTTTTTTTTTTTTGATAATCTTGTGTGAAATGTCAGGTGGTAAAAAGTGAAGCTATGATCAAGCTTTTATTTATATATTTTTATAAAAGGCTCTGTGAACCAAGCTATTGATTTTATTTTAATGAGACTTTTAATCGATTTCATGTGAATTGAATTCATTTAGATTAAAAATGAAGCGAATTTTTTTTTTTGTTTGGTTGTTTTCTTACTATTCTGCATTCAAAAGAATATGTTTTGACATTTGATTCTAAATTTAAACAGAGTATGTCTAAAAAAATATGTACATATTTTTTTTAAATATCGATTGTTTTAAAGAATGTTCTTAAATAAATGTATTAAAATTGTATTTAAATTCTATATGTAATAGTACAAATGACTAAAAATACATTAGTAAAATTCCAAAAAAAAATATCTTACTATTAAATTAAAGTATTAATGACTATCAAAAGTTACTTTCACTTATGATGCAGAATATTCTACTGAATTCTACTCAATATCATCGAAATTAGCATTAAGGAAAGGGTTTTAGTTTCTGGCATATTTGAAATATGAACGACAGTGTAGAAATAAATATTTATAGTCGTTACTACATGCAACGACATGTGTTTTTATTGTTTAGTTATATTGTGGAAATTGTTTGATTTTCCATGAAGAAACTGCTCTATGAAGACAAAAACTTGATTGAAAACTATTTTTATGTCATTAAATTTACTAAGTAAATTGCATCATTATACTCTCAGTATTTTTTGTTCTACTTGGATCTTATTCATTCAACACTGGATTCAGTATTCTGTTCTAATTTCCCTCATTCTTTTCTTTAGAGCATAAAATTTTAAATAAACAATGCTTCACTATTAAATTTGCTATGTAGGGTTATAAACAAGCAAGTAAATTATTTTTCAGTTTTTTTTTATTTATTCTAAATTACAAAGCATTCAGTATTTACTAAAGTTAACACAAAGGTAAAAAACACCTAGCAAAGCCTGCACAGACCCAAGCCCAATTTAGCCCAAAGCCCAATTTAGCCCTCCTTAGAAAACAGTCCATAATAATTCGAATTCTTAAATCACACTTTTAACTTTCTACATAGTTCTGTTTTTTAGTTATCCCTCAACCAGTCTTAATTAAAATTAATAGTTTTTGCCAATTTGTAATAATTTTAGAAGAAATTCGTTAGCTACTTAATCTAACATACTGTATGTGTTGATCATAAACAGATAGTTTGTAAACATTAAACTTGTTATCAGTTTCTAAAATTAAAATATTTGCTACACTCTTAGTATATGTCTCTAAAAAGAATGAATTGATCATCTTGATTCAAAAGGAGAAAATATGTGTTTTTTAATGTACCCCAACTTTACCACATGTGCTCACTTTACCCCTGCTGACCTTACTGTGAAATTCTTGATTTTAATTTCTATTGTTTTATTTTTCATGAAATAATAAAGTTATCATCAAACGAGAAAGATTTATAAAGATGTAATTCTGAAAAGTGGTAAATGTATGTTTTCATCACTATTATTCCACCTCTGTCATTAGGGATTGTATTCCTGGTGTACCCTGGAATTTTGGGTTTTTCGTATCATCCTTTCAAGTCTAAAAACTAGGAGAGGGACATGTTCGCGGACTTCCGCAAATCAAAAACTAATAATCGGACAAAATTTCCACAGTTTGAATTTTAAATTTTCACTTAATTCTACAAATGGGACATTTACATACATGTGAAATCCACCAATTTAATTCTTTTCGTTTGGCAAGCTTTCACCATTTTGAATATCTGTAACTGAACTGGAATCCGCTAATATCTTGATTCATATTCACGTGAGTTTAATATCAAACATCGATAATCGGGTTTATCTGATTTAAAAATGACAGTTTTCGATTTGAATTCACGCATTTTTAAAATACAATATTGCGAGTCATATACGACATAAAATCAAGCATCGATTTTCGTGATTTAAAAGCTACGCGTTGCGATAGGTATACGCACGATTTAAAAATCCAATATCACAATTTGTATTTTCACATTTTTAAAATCCAATATTGCGGTTCTTATTCACACGATTTTAAAATCCATTGTTACAGTTCTAGTAAGAACTAAATTTTCTCTTAAATTAGGTACTATAAAAATGTGATATTCTGTTTTGGTAGGTAATTTAGTTAAAAATCTTAGCTCAAAAAATTATGTCAAGCATGTAACATGTATGGTTTATTCCAAAAAAGTATTAGTGAGATCAAGGCAATATCTCTCAAGCTAATAGCCTAATTTATTTAAATTTCTATTGCATATTTTCTTATGCATGCTTCGAAAAATTAACTTTTTTTTTTATTTATTAAAAGAAAGCTGAGAAGAAGTACGATGTTTGTGCTTATTTCGAAAGCATAGAATTTGTTATAGTGTTTTATTATGCACAAAATGTTGTTTCGTAATATTGTTATCAATTTAAGAAAAGAAAATATTAATCTTCTTTATATTTTCACATTGATAATATAAAAAATGCTATGCATGCAGAATTTAGAAAATATAATGGATATCTCAAGAAAGTGGTAGGAGCTGTCATAATTTGATTGTTCAGTAAAATGTTTAAAAATAAATGAAGTTAGCAGATTCAAATTCCCAGGAAACAATCGAATTCCAAAAATTTCATTTTGAAAAGAAAATAAAGCTAAATCAATTGAGAAGTTGCAACAATGTTAGGAACATCTTTTGTTTTGTGAATTTTCTCCACAAAAAATAAATTAAAATTTTAGGATTTAAGACATTTATTCAAACATAACAATTAACTATAAGTTTTTATGATTAAAAAGGTGAAAAAAAAAACTATTTTTGGAAACGCATTGAGTTTCACTATTTTGCACCTCAAAGCGTAAATCTAATCAAAATTTAATACTTCTCTGCAAATCAATTTTTAATGACTGAAATTTCAGATATAAAATTATGCAACTATGCATCACTATTTTAATTAAATGCATTCTTATTTTATTAGCATTACAAATATGTGAAACAACTATTGAACTATGATATTCTATTCGATTTAAAAAGCGAAATAGAAATATTTTGGTTCGCATCCAAATTTCAAGGTATAAAAAAAACTATTACCGCAGTATATAGTATGGGAATTCCCCCCCCCCCCTGAAAATATAACTTCGCCGTTCTATGGAGCTAGCGCCAGTCTCGTGAAAAAACAATCGATAAAACAATGTCGTATCAAAAAACCTGTAATTGGTAAACCGTTTGCCACAGCTCTGGAATGTGCTACGAACCTCGAATTTGTGTAGCAACAGTATTGTGCAAACTAATCTTCAAAAGTAAAAGAAAAAATTGTGTACCATTTAACAATCTGCGAGCACGTACTACGTGCATCTTGCCTGGGTCGATTCGGTAATGTAATAAATGTCCCATTTGCAATATCGATATTTGCCCAGCTGATTTTAACGACTTAGGTACGCATCCAAAAACTACTTGCATAAATACGCAAACTGAAAAAGATTTTTTTAAAAACGTTGGAGAACAAAATTTCTACATTTTGAATCATTGATCAAAGAGGGCGATGTTCATCATAATTCAGAAAGATGGGAGAATGGTATCATTATAGAATAGTATTTTCTCTCGTTCCGAAAGAAATTATAATACATTTATAAAATCGCTATGCATATCTTTTTACATATATCAAAATAAATTACGGGACACCACAATAGTGACATATCACAAGTATATAATGGAACCCAGATGATGCAATCAAATAAAATTCTAAACAGTGATTTGGAAGAGAGGTCATTGAACCCAGATTATGCAATCAATAAAAATCTAAACAGTGATTTGGAAACGAGAACATTGGACTCGGATGGTGCAGCCAATAAAAATTCTGACCAGCGATTTGGAAACGAGGTCATTAAACCCAGATGAGGCAATCGATAAGAGACGCTTTTTCGGAACAGATGGACTTTTTTTCATAAAGGTTTCTACTTGGTCATTATACCATAGAAGTATAACGAAAATAAGTCTTTTCGGGGCTATCTTCTTCGATGGCACTACAGCCCTGTGTGGGTTCTTTTCCTTAAGTCTTTTCTAGGCATCTCTTCATTTTGTGCTCCAATTTTCTGTTTTCAAAATATCTAGTCTTTTTCAAGATACCATCTTAGACGAGGTCTAAAGTGAAGCGCGTCATTTCGTTTTTGTTAGCAACATACGAATACATCTTTCGGTGATATTAGAATTTTAATTCTAAAGGTCTTATACTTTTTCCTAGTAAGTGTTAGATTCTCTTGATAATATTGTTTATTAAAAAGATAACGGAAATGTGCTACTTGAATATCAAAGAGAGCTTGATCGCACTATTGGCGATCGAAAAAGGCTACAGGTGGCGTAGAGCGGAACTCTCTACCTATGTGTGGAGAGTCATTGAAGAAGGAAGTACGTTAGTTAATGCCTTGATTTTTAATAGATTAAAATCTTTTAAGTTAGGAAACTATATAGAACTGAAAACTATATTAAACATAATTCTAAACGAAAGCATCATGGAAATTTTAAAAAATATTTATAACAATTAAATACGAAAAATATTAAGAAAAGGAAAAATATCGTAGTACATTCCAATACAACTGAAACGCGGACCAAATTTTGATGCATCCGATCCGATACAGAAAGGTTTATTCATATGTTGTTTACAAAAAAAATAAATTATAAGCTTCACTTCAAACCTCGTCTTAGATGGTGTCTTGAGAAAACCTGAAATTGGAGGACCAAATGTAGAGACGCCCGACAAAGACTTGTAGAGAAGGCTGTTGTGACACTCCAAGAAGAAGATTGCTTCAAAAAAGCATGTGTTATCGAGAAAGAGATTAATTTCTATTGTGTAATGACAAAGTAGAAACGTTTCTGAAAGAAAAAAAAAGCAAATATGTTCTGAAAAAGCATTGCCTATTAATAGCATGATTTGGGCTCAATGACCTCGTTTCTGAATCACTTTTTAGATCTAGGAAGAATCATCTGGGTTCAACTATAAAATTGTGATATGTCTCGATTGAGGTGCCCGTTATTTATTTTGTTATGTGTACAAAAATATACGATTTTATAAATGTATTGTAATTTTTCTCAAAACAAAGTGAGGAAAGACTAATCTATAATGATACTATTCTCCCTTTCTTTATCAAGATGCAATCATCTTCCTCTTCGATCATTGGATCCAAAATTACTGAACTTTGTTCTCCGGATGCACCGTTTTGCAAACGGTTTCTGGATATGTACCCAAGTTGTTAAAATCATATGGACAAATATCGGTACTGCAAATAGGGCTTTTATTACCACCAAATTGGCGCAAGCAAGATGCCTGTAGTACGTACTCGCAAATTGTTAAATGGTACAGAATTTTTTTACCGTTAGAGATTCGTCCGCGCAATACTCTTTGGATAGCCACTCAAATTCGGGGTTTGTACCTCGTTCCTGGTTTTTTGAAGACGTGACATGTTATCGCGGGTGCGTTGCAATATTACAATTAATAAAAAATGCATTTCATCAATATACGTGAAATCGGCATCCACAACTCAACCTGAGAATGCTTTCCTTGAAAAAATTGGGACAGAATAACCACGTTTTTGAGAGGGTCAGAGTGCTCTATTTTTTCGAGTGACTACATGTAGAAAAAAACATTCATTTGGGATAGCCTGACTCGTAGGGTGTTGGTACCCATGACCAAGCAGTCGTGAGTTCGATCCCCCCGCCGAAGACTCTTCGTGTACAGAATGCTGACTGGTGCTCGGTAAATCTGTCGGGGTCGCGAAGTCCTCCAAGTTCCTATAGAAAATCTAAGCCTCTGAGGTTACTGGATCGGGGATTGATCGTGCTCTGGTTCAGGTCAAAATTAGGATGGATGGATGGTGTTTGAATGTGTCCTACCAGTAAAACGGAATGTGACGTCAGTGGTGTGCCGCACTAAAGGCTTGGCTGACTCTCGCCAGGGGCGCCAGCTCTAGTCGGGGCTCAAATATTGCTTGAGCAATGTGGTAAAAATTTTAAATTTGTTGAAAAAAAATCGATGGGGAAGGAATCGAATAATTTTCAATATTTTGCATCCAAACATTTTCCTTGCTTTTGTTTTCATTGTTTACCCTTATTTATCGAGAAATACCCCTTGTTGCCACAGTTAAGTGTTTATTCCTGTATGTGATTTCTCTAAGCAGAGAACAAAAACTAAGGCTTTCCTTTTTCACGACTTCTTAAACTAATTTTTATCTTTGGATCAGTCTGCGTAGGGACCGAGGGTGTGCGGTATTGGTCCTCGTTAAACTGTGCTACCGTAAAGTGCTCGACTTCGCGTGCAGGTCGTCGGGCTACCGAAGCGGGGGTGTCATCCCCTCTGCAGAGGATCAAAATTGTGATGGCATGTCTTCGGATCATCCTCAGGGATGTTTCCCAGACCGTCGCCAATAGCCCATTGTGCAGCTCTAGTGCGACGTAAATTAACAACAACAACCCTCCTAAACGGCAACATAATTCATCTCGTTATTAAGTCTTTTCTAAGTTGAGATAGTTTTTAAAGTGTGATGATCAATTTTAAACATTTGTTTAAAATGTTTATTTATTTATTTTCCTTTAAAACGTTTTTTTAAGATGAAAGTGACTTTTCAAAACTCATAATTGAAAGGTAAGCAATGTTATAAAATATATTGCTACAATCTATTTATAATACAGGGTGTCTATAAAAGAACTCCGGGGTTTTAAAAATTCATATCTCACTAACTATAAAAGATAGCAAAATTTAGTCGATTTCTCTGAAAAGAGTGACTCAAAAAGTTTTACTCATACCAATTGGGAATGTTTGTATCAACTGTTGGCGGCGCTGCAGGGCGTTGACCTTGAAATGGATTTGGATTTTGGATTTTTTCTTTTGGATTCCGTTGGATTTTTTCTTCTGGGGGCATATCAAGAATCTTGTGTATGCAGAGAAAATTCGTGATGTTCAACATCTCAGGAAACGAATAGTCAATTGTGTGGCAACCGTCCCCCCAGACATGCTCGCCAGGACATGGGAAGAGGTAGAATACCGTTTAGACGTCTACCGTGCCACTAACTGGGCTCATATAGAACTTTACTAAGTCTTAAAAAAAACTTGCAAATGTAAGCTTTTCAGTCATGTATAAAACATGTATGTATGTTTTTTATTTCATTAAAATATTTTGCCTCAAAACCCCGGAGTTCTTTTATAGACACTCTTTTATAGACATAATTGGATACCTACAGTAGTACGGGTATCTTGAACCTGATTGATTGTTGAAACGTGGTATTTGTTTACGTTAGCAACTGTTCTTTCCATTTTATTTCGAGGAAGCCAAGCCCGTCAAGTATCAATTCTCTTAAGTGATATATTCTATATTCTTACACAAGCAGGCCTCGCAGCGCTCCTATATTTCCTATTAATCTGGAAAAATTGCTATATTTCCTATTTTTTCCTATATTTTCTGTATTTTTTTCCTTAATTTTCCCTTATAATCCTTTCTCAACGTCCGAGGTCCCGATTTGCGCTAGTCTGATGTCAATCATCAAACCACACCTAAAAATTCTTTAACCAATCATCCGTTTGCAATGTCTTAACCCAGCTGCACCAAGTACAAGTAAAAGGGAATCGTCAGCAAGTGAAGGAAATATATGTGAGGTTTCTGAAATAAGATATAGAATAGAAAGGGTGTGAAAAGAAGGAACCCAGAACGAAGCAATATATTTTAGTGTAGTCATGCGGATTCTATAAAGTGATTTTCGTTTTCAAGGTAAGTTCTTCTGTTTATATTATTATTCTTTTTTTCTTTTAAAAGTTTTTTTATTTTATTATTTTAATGTGATTAAGTGATTTTTTTCTCTTTCTCGAGTTTAATTTGGAAACATATCACGCGACGAACAATCATTACATGAATTACGAATCCGAAATCGTTGGCATTTAAGAGATTTGGTTTTCAAGAACATGATTTACGAATGTCACACTTAATGATTTTGGACTATGAATCGCGATTCCTATGTAGGTAACTTACTTACAAATCATGATTTGCAAAATAATTTGCGAGCTATACTCGTATTATATATAATTCGGTCTGCAAATCGCTATTCATTTTTATGCAATTTAAAAATTCAATTACTTGATTAATATCCAAACAGGTAAAAAAAAAAAATGCATTCATTTTAAAGCATTTATGATAGTTATTCTGTAGTCTAATTTTAAAGTCCACACAGGTGCAATAAAATGTTTGGGAGTTAAAATTAAACAATTTGGTGAAAATAAATAAATTTGAAAATTAATATTATTTCATTTTCATAAATCTTTTTTTTTTTTTAAATAAATGTGAAACTGAAGCTTGCATTAAAAATTCTGTTCTGAAATGTAGATAATTTTTCTTCTAAAAAATATTGTTTAACATAATTTTAAAAAAGTAGGGTATCTGGCTTAAAAATATCTGATATGCTTATACAAGTACAGTACAGAACCACTTATTCGGTATCCAGACCATCGGGATAAATTTTGCTTAATTTTCCCCCAGTTTTGAATTATGTCGATGTGCGGAAATTCTGATTTTTGAAGTTCAGTGAAATAAAAACTTGTGTGTGTGGGAGGGGGGTTCCCCCTGTTTGTTGAAAGAGAAAACTTCAATAAATTTCTTCTGTAACCTTGAAGTTCTTCAGGGGTGGAAAGAAACAGTGATTTTCTGATAAGCTGCCGTCAATCAAACAAAAAGGAGCGGCTTTCTGGTTTCGTTTTCTCTCTGATTTACGAGGAGGAGGGGTATTGCACATGCATATTAGTGAACATAAGTTTTTTATTTTCTTAATTTGGCAGTTTTACTATCATAATTTATATACAGTAGAGAACCATTTATCCGGTATCCAGAAAACCGGGAAAAATTTTGTCCGATTTTCCCGCCATTTTAAACTAGAACGAAAAAAGCGGTAATTGGACTCATCTTGGAAGTTGAGTAGAGGAAAATGTAAGGAAGGGGAAAATTTTTTTCCCCGTTTACCCAGAGAAACCTCATTTCCTCCGTGACCTTGAACGCAGGGAAGGGAGGAATGTTTTATTTTTTCCTTTAGGCCGTCAATCAAACTCAAGGGTGTGGTATGCTGATTTCGGTTTCTGTTTGATTTACGAGGGGGGTGGGGAAAATGCATTGCATGCATATCAGTGAACAGAAAAAGAAAAGAAAAAAATATATTTATTTGACGTCGACTAATAAAAATAAAATCTTTTTCTTTTGAATAAATTCTCATTCTTTGGAAGTGCGGTATCAATTGCAACTTTTTCTTGGTCAACAAAAAAAAAAAAAATAAATAAAAGGAGAATTGTTTATTAATTTAAACATAGGATTATTTTATGAAGCAGATTGCAGTTTTGTTTTTCTGATTCCACTACGTTTCATTTTTCTTTTCTTTTCACGATAAATTTCGCACTCAATAAATTAATTCTTTTTATTCATAAATTTTATCATTAGGTTTTTTTTTTTTAAAAATTCCGTTGATCTTGCCTTGTTCCGGGTTTTAATATTTATGCTAGTGTAAAGTGACCACATTTTCACTAAGACAAAGCGGGACAAATGGGATGAAATGAGAATTACAATTTAGTTATATATATTTTATTGTATACATTCATATACTTGTACAAAAATGTATTTATTATTAATTATCGGTGACTATAAAAATATTTGTAAAAAATAATAATTTGAACATTATGATTTTTAATCAAATTAAATTTTTTATTTAAAAAAAATTATGACTTTCTTTCACGGTCATATTTTTGATCCGAATGAATACTTTGCAATAGATTCGGGTCATTTATTAAAATGTCGTGAAATATTTCACATGAATTGGTCAAATTATATTTTACACTTAATATGGATTTTAAAGTTTTAATGTTCAACTGCGTTTTTTCAGTTGTCCATATTTTATTGATACTAGAAAAAACACGTTCTGTTGCTGCATTTGTTCCAGGAAGGGAGAGCGCGAATTCTACAATTTTCAAAATATTTTGATAAAGAATATTATTCTGTTTAAAATGAAGGAATAACTCCGTCCATTTTTTGTCTGTTTCCACATTTGCAGACAACCAACATTTAATTTTTTCATCTGTAACATATCTTTTAACCAATGACACCTCATCAAAAAGATCATTTTCGCAAATATTATTTTTCGGAAAATGGTTACTAATATATTCAAAAGATTTTTCCACATATTCCCATAAAATCTCCTTTTTTAATGTCACCCAATGAAAATTTTTAACATCTTCGAATTGAACTGTCTATTCTTCAAGATATTCCAAGCAGTAATTATAGAAATTTTTGACATGGTTCAAAAAATCAGGTCTTTTAATGGCACCTTGTTCTTCCAACCTAGTGATGTCTTTTCGAAAAATTAAAGGAATGTAATCGTTATCAATTCTTTTTCGTAATTTTATTTTTAAAATATTGATTTCATTTGACACTTCCGTAATTGAAATTTTGTCCCCTTCAATAATTTTCACAGCATTGTGAAATAATGTAGCTTGGTTGTGAATGAACTGAAGCCAAATTTGTGATGTGTCATTTTCAAAAAAGAGCTGCAATATTCTTAGACATTTATCTTGTGATAAAAAGTATAATTTTAATGGTTCGTATATTTTTAAAATATTTTCTACAGCTGGTAAAAGAGCTAGTTATTGTGTTTTGCTGTAACCAAGAATTCTTTTATATTCGATTTCTGCGCTTTCACAAAAATCCTTCAAACTTTTAACACGCACAGTATGTATATAAAAATACGAATAAATTTTTGCAATAATATTTTCAACATCAACTGGAAGTAAGTCAGATGCTGTTTGAATAGCATTATGTAGAATGTGAGCTGCACAACCTACTCCAATAATTTTTTGGTTCAAATGTTCGTTAAGTTTCGTAAAAACGTTATTGATGCCTCTTCTAGCTTTTCCACCAAAATTTGCGTTAGTGTTATCCGCACAATAGGCAATAATTTTATCGTTCAAATTATTCTTTTTCAAAATAGTACTTATTGAGTCAAAAATTATTTGTGAAGTTTCACCCGGCAATGAAACAAAATCTAATATTCTAATTTTAATTCCTGTTTCTGGATCAAAAAATCTAACAATTGTGGGAAATAATTTTAAATCTTTGTGGTTGGAAGCATCAGAATATATGGATATAAATGAGCATTTTTCTAATTCTTTCTGCAATTGGGAAAACGAATATGGTGAAAAAATATTACAAATAATTGCTTCGGTTTTGGTCCTTGCACATGCAAATTTTTTGTCGAATAATGTTTTGATCATTTGCGACGTACAATCCATTGATCTGAAACTTTGATTGTGGTTTATGGTGTGGAAAGCAAATAGCCCTTCCGCTAATGCTAGCTGTTTTTCCGTGTTGCCAAAGTTAGCACTGCGAAAAAACTGTTCCATTTTAGACGAAGAAGCGGCATTATTCAAAAATCTTTTGTGCCTCTTTGTCGCTAGATGTTTAGTAATATCGTTTTTTCCACCATGTGAGACCGAAAATTCAGCATTGCATTTATCACACAGTACCATATAGTCTATTTTAGTTTTTTTAATAAATGGAAATTCCCTGCTTAGCTCTTCATTAAATTTGCATTCTCTTTTTTTACTCATCTTTTATTCTGTGGGTAAATACTAGAAATAAATAAAAAAATTTACTACAAAGGCTAAAAAAGAGTATTAAATTTTACCTTATTGGCCATTACGTTGTAGCGACTATTGCTCTACCACTATCTTCGTCAATCGAATCGAGTCAAACCGAAAGTCAAATTGAAAAGAACAAACCGCACTGTCTATCGGCAGTCCGCCTGTCTGCACTTATATGAATTAAGCCGAGACGTAACGACAATGATCGAACACCACCGAATAAATCTAACGCGGTACATTGCCTAATTTAGTTTACTCTGCATGCACTTTATGTGTTTTTTTATCTATTTTTTAATTCTTTATATTCACCATAATACTTAATAAATAATAGGTAATATATTTTTACAGTACATTTAAAATAAGAAATACAGATATTTTCTAAAAAGCGGGACATTTCAAAAAATCGGCGGGACGCGGGACAGTCCACCAAAAAGCGGGACTGTCCCGCCGAAATCGGGACGTGTGGTCACTTTATGCTAGTGCCTTTTTCAACTATCGTTTCGGTTCGATAATTTTCAAGTGTTTTTATTCAGATTAATAAGTTTTCCTTTTATTTTATCGTTTCTCCCCGTATAATTAGGTATGAAATTTACTGCGTTATTTGATCATTGGTTTTGTTTATATTAGTTAATTTAGGAATTGTAATTATTTTTAAAAAATAAATATGAGAATTTTGTATTTTTTAAACTTGTTTTTCTTGTCTAAACTTGCAAATTTTTTATTCTTTTAAATGTTATATTTCTGCCATTTTTTCTTTTTAAAGTTAGGAGTACCTTTTTTTTTTCTCTTACTTTATGCATTATTCCTTGTAATTCGGGTCGATAAAACATCGATTAACGACACTTTTTGGTCGATCCAGAAAACCGGGAAATTCAGACATCCGGGATAGCGATGGTCCCGAGCATCCCGGATAATTGGTTCTCTACTCTTTTATTTTTAAAAACTCTCGCAGTTGATACGATTCTTTTCTGTTTTCTTTTATTTTTAAATACGATTTATTTATTATTTTTTTTAAATTTTTTTTTAATCTTAATTTGTAAATGTTTTTATTGATTTAAATGTTGTTTTCTTTCGATTTGTTTAACTAAGGAGAACTTTCCTTATTTATTTTTCATATTTTAAACTATGTTAGTATTTTTCATTGTAATTTGGGTTCGCTGAAACATCGATTTATAATGTTTTTTAGCATATCCCGAAAGCATGCAAATTCAGACATCTGGGATAGCGATGGTCCCGAACATGCCGGGTTCTCTACTGTATTTCATTCCTAATTAAGCAACCCTTTGTTCTGTTAAATGTTTTTGAGTTAAAAGAAAATTTGAAGCTCACTCTTGAAAACATTAAACTTAAGAATTAAAATGGGTATAAATAAATTTTCATTAACTTTTTTTTTTCCTTATTCCTACTAAATTTTTCAAATCTGTCAAATGCTAAAGTTTATTTTAAAATATTGATTTGAAATGCAAGTAGTTTTATTTCTAAAAAAATATGGTACGTAAGTTTAAAAAACTTGTGCAGGTGGCTTTAAAAAATAAATTTAATTATATTTCCTAAGGTTATTATAACTGGTTTATAATTAGTCACCCCTTAAGTCAGTAAAGAAATTTCCTTTTTATATAGAAATCAGTTTAAATAGATTTTGCTTTTTAAAACTTTTTAATATGTTTGAATAGGCAATAATTTTCTGTACTTCTCTTTCAGAAAAATGCCTGCTGGAAAAACTAAATTTCAGCTCTCATGGCTTGAAGTTCTCGACAAAAATGGGGATTTATTAAGTAATTGGTGTCAAGAAGGTAAAGATGGGGATACTGCATACTGTAGTCTCTGTAACAGTTGTGTTCAATTTTCAAATAGTGGAATTTCCCAACTACTGCAACATTCTAATGGGAAAAAGCATCAGCAGGCCGCCAAAG
The DNA here is from genome assembly GCF_982258835.1 of Parasteatoda tepidariorum. Classification (NCBI taxonomy): domain Eukaryota; kingdom Metazoa; phylum Arthropoda; class Arachnida; order Araneae; family Theridiidae; genus Parasteatoda; species Parasteatoda tepidariorum. The sequence goes on from NC_141757.1 coordinate 71,991,936, forward strand.
AAGCTAAAGGGCAGAGTAAATTGTTTGGAAAAAAAGATAGCTCTAGTACCACAACTGGAACCAATTCAAAAGTTGTGATGATGCAGTTGAGCCAAAACCAAAAAGTTGCTAAGGCTGAAGCTTTGTGGGCAATGAAAGTCGCGGTGTCCAATTATTCATTTGCTTCAAGTCAGGATATTGTGCCGTTATTTCAGGCTATGTTTGAAGGTAACTCTATCATTAATCAAATGCAGTTTAGTGACCGGAAAGTTTCCTACATATTGTCTCATGGCCTTGGGCCATACTTTCAAAATGAAGTAATCATCCAGTTAAAAAAGTCTCCTAGTTTGTTTACTTTGGCTTTCGACGAAACCACAACAAGCCAAATTAAGAAGCAACTGGACATATATATCAGATTTTGGAGCGAAGAGTGCGATAAAGTTGTTAGTTCTTATCTAAATTATTATATACTAGAATCAAGGTAAATCATATTTTATTAGGGAGAAGGTGAGGTTTACATCTTGTTACGTTTAAAGCTGAACAACAACTGACTAGCGCGGGATAACAAAAGGTGGAGTTGAGTTGAGTCGCTGCAAGGCGCATTTACACTGAAGATAAAATACATGACAACTCTCTGGCGCTTAAATAAAAGGTTAATTATGAATTATTAAAATTTAAGAGTCAATAACGAATAATTAGAGATTTAATCTGGTGACTGGTCTTTTTTCCCGAGTTGATCTCCTTAACTGCATTGGATTTCTCTGGGTTACAGGACTAGAAACTGGAAAAGAGGAGGGTATGGTGGGTGTAGAGCTGGATACAGGAAGAGAGGAAGGAATGGTGGGTGTAGAGCTGGATACTGGACGAGAGGAGGGTATGGTGGATGTAGAGCTGGATACTGAAAGAGAGGAGGGTATGGTGGGTGTAGAGCTGGATACTGGACGAGAGGAGGGTGTGGTGGATGTAGAACTGGATACTGGAAGAGAAAAGTGTACTGTCCTGGGCCTAGAAAATTTTAAAGAAGGAGTTATTGATTTTTCAACTTGACAAGCTCTTAATTGGTTAAAGTGACGCTTGATCACATAACCGTCGTCTAATTCAATGAGATAGTGAAGTCGTCCAAGTTTTTCAACAACAGTTCCATACTTCCATTTAGCAGATGATGTATAGTTGCGAGACTGTACTCTTTCTCCTAACTTGAAATTTTTGTTAAATTCTGGCTGCAAGGCATTATTTTTTTGTCCTTTAGTTGGTTTGATTAAGTCGAATTCACATCTTAAGTTTCTACCAAATAACATTTTTGACGGGGTTTTTCCATTGTTAAGTGGTGTTATTCTGTATCGGAAAAGTAGTTTGCATAATTTACTATGGAGGGAACCTGGATGATACTTCATGCATTTTAATTTCGTTTTTAATATCTGGACATAGCGCTCTGCTTGGCCATTTGTAGCTGGATAGCCTGGAGCAATAAGACGCTGTTTAATACCATTTGACTTACAAAAATTTTGGAATTCAGCTGACTTAAAAATTGCGGCATTATCAGAAACTAAAATTTCAGGCAATCCATGACGACTAAAAATTTCTTCTAAATAATAAATTGTGTTTGATGATGTAGGAGATGTCTTCATAGCAAAAATTTCAGGCCATTTTGAAAGTGAATCCACAACAATTAAAAATTGATGCTCCATGAAGGGTCCGGCATAGTCGATGTGCACGCGTTGCCAATTTTTCTCAGGTGTTTCCCATATGTGAAGAGGTGCTTTCGCTGGATTTTTTCTTACATCACAGCATTCACGGCAACTCTTAACCATGTTTTCAATATCGGTGTCAATGTTTTTCCAATAGCAGTAGTTTCAAGATAGAGCTTTCATTTTCACAATTCCTATGTGTGTAGAATGTAGTTGCTTGAGCATTTCAGGTTGAAGAGATTTGGGAATGATAACTCGATTTCCTCTAAATAGGATTCCATCTTGAACGGTTATGCTGGGATCAAACTTGTTTCCAATAACAATATCGTATTTTATTTTTTTAAGATCAGGATCAAGCTCTGTTTCTGTTTGAATTTGTTTTGCTGTAATTGTTTCAGTTGAAATGTAATTTATGATAAATTGCTGGAGTGCTTGTGATTCATCAATACAGTTGACGTAATTAACTGGTAGTGGAAGAGGATTTCTTGAAAGGTAATCAGCATTTGTATGCTTTTCAGATTTTCTATGTATACTTGTGTAATCGAAACTCGAAAGAAATTGAGCATATCGAAGAATTCTTGAAGCAGTCATAACTGGGAGGCTTTTCTCTGGATGGAAGATAGCGCAAATGGCTCTGTTATCGAGAATCAAGGTAAATTTTCTGCCAAAAATATAATCGTAAAATTTTTTGCAAGCCCAAACCACTGCTGTAGCTTCACGATCCAATTGACTGTAATTTTTCTCGGCAACCGTGAGACTTCTGGAAGCAAAAGCGATAGGACGCTCTATACCGTTTGGCATAGTGTGTGAAAGAACTCCTGAAAGTCCAAAAGGGCTGGCATCAGTAGCTAATGTTACTGGAAGAGCTGGATTGAAAGGCACTAGAATCTGGTCACTGGTTATAATTGATTTTGCTTTTATGAACGCAGATTCACATTCTGCAGTCCATCGGAAACGTGCGTTTTTACATAAGAGTTTGTTTAGCGGATGAAGTAGGCTGGAAGCATCTGGAATGAACTTAGAATAATACATGACAAGTCCAATGAATTTACGAACATCATCAACGGAGTTTGGTCGAGGTGTTTCGGATATAGCTTGAATTTTATCAGGTGATTTGTGTAGTCCAGCAGAACTGATAACATGTCCCAAATACTGAACTTTTTCCTCGAAAAATCTACATTTGTTAAGATTAAGATGCAAATTATGTTCCCGTAACTTTTCTAATACTTTAAATAAACGTTGCTGGCAATCTTGTTTATCTTTTCCTTGGATGATAATATCATCAAAGTAGGCAATAGTTCCATCCAAATCTTGGACAAACTGATCAATAAATTTATGGAATTCATTTGGTGCAGTTTTTATTCCGAAAAATAATCTTTTTGCTAAGTATGTACCTCTATGAGTAGAAAGAGTCTGATATTTTGCACTTTCTTCATCGACTTTCAAATGTAAATATGCTTTGTGGATATCGAGCGTACAGAAATATTTCCCATCGCGTAATTTATTGAAAATGTCCTCAATTCTAGGAATTGGGTGTCTGGCATTTTGAAGCTGACTGTTGATTGTAACTTTAAAATCTGCGCAAATACGAATTGTGCCATCATGCTTTGGGACAACTACTAGGGGTGTACCCCATTCTGATACGTCTATTTTTTCTATTACACCTTCCGCTTCTAATTTATCTAATTCTTGTTCTACTTTTGATTTTAAAGCATACGGTACAGTACGTTGTTTAATAAAAATGGGTTTAGCATCTGGAATTAGCTTTAGTGTACAAGTATAATCAGGAATGCAACCAATTTTAGGTTCAAACACATCAGAATAAGAATCAATAATTTTCTGTATAGAAAAATCAGTAGAGGAAATGCTGGGTTTAATACTTGTATTTTGTGCAGAAATAATGTGAAGATCATTTAAATTAATATTCAAGTTTCTAATCCAATCACGCCCTAATATAGAATTTTTCTTTATCGAAACAACATACAAATCTTCAAAGCTAGATTTATTTTGATATGATACTTTAATCTGAGCAACACCAAGAGGCTTAAAAATTTGTCCCGTATAACTTCTAAAAGATACATTCGTTTTTTTTATCGGAACATTCAGACATAATTTTTTGAATTCGTCATTATTTATTATGCTAACCTTACTTCCGGAATCGCATTCGAAGCGATGTTCAATGCTATTCAATTTAACTGGAACATACATTTTGTCATCATGATTGAAATCGTTCAAAAATACATCATAAATTTGATTTACGTTAGTACTTAGTTCATTAGAATCATCTGTTATTTGATTTATATTTCGATTTCTAGATCTATTTCTGAACTGTTTTGATATACACACGTTAGCTAAATGACCTCGTTTCATGCAAGATTTACATCGTAATTTATTTTTAAGAAAACAATCTTGAGTTTTATGATTTGTTTTTCCACAATGTAAACATAATCCCTCTAATCCAAGTTCTTTAAAGTTAATACTGCTTTTATTTTTCATAGGCGATTTTGATCTACTTCTGTTTTGATGTTTACTTTCGTTTTCGGAATTTCGAAATTTACTGTTGAATTTTTTCTTTATATAGCCACTTGATATTTTATTAATGAAATTAGGATAATTACTCTTATAAACTTCTTTATTTTCGATTTTAGCAGCTTCAATTGCTAAGGCAATTTCAATAGTTTCATCAAATGTAGCATCACCTAGTTGCAATAATTTTTCACGAATATCGGCATCAGCTAAACCTCTGATAAATTGTGATCGTAATAATAAGTTTAACATAGATTTAGAACAGTTATTAGAATTACATTCAGATTTGAATTCAGCATTTTTTGTTAAATCTTTCAATGAAGAAACGAAAGTAGAAATCGACTCACCTTGATGTTGATGTCTAGAAAAAAATTTATGTTGTTCGGTAAGAACATTCGGTTTCGGTGATAGATGCTTCTTTAAAAGCAATAGCAGTTCTTGAAATGTTTTTGTCGACGGAATATCCGGTGCAGTAAGACTCGAAAGCAGCTGGTATTGTCGTGAGCCAAGACAGTTAATTAATTCGAGTACCTTTAATTCTTCTGTTTCTGGATCATCTGCTGACAGTCCTTTTAATTTGAAATAATTTTCAAGTCGTTGAGAATAACAATCAAAGGATTCGACAGCGGCATCAAAAGGATCGAATGATAAGTTTTGAGAAGCGATGACATCTTTTGCGCTTCGTTTCGATTCTGGTGTTGATTTTACTGATTGAACAAATTCTTGAAGAGTTGTAATTAATTGATTGAGTTCCGTCATTATTATTCTTTTATCCTCGTCGCCAAATTATTATATACTAGAATCAAGGTAAATCATATTTTATTAGGGAGAAGGTGAGGTTTACATCTTGTTACGTTTAAAGCTGAACAACAACTGACTAGCGCGGGATAACAAAAGGTGGAGTTGAGTTGAGTCGCTGCAAGGCGCATTTACACTGAAGATAAAATACATGACATAAATTCAGTCTTTTTGGGACATGCAGATGCTAATAAAATCTGTTGTAATTTAGTAGAGACTTTAAATAATCATAAATTGCCGCTAAGTAAACTTTTAATGCTTAGTATGGATGGACCAAATGTAAATAAATCAGTTGCTAAAAAATTAAACGAGAGACTGGCCCTGGAAAATTCACCAGAACTTGGTCGATTTTGGGACATGTTCCCTTCACAAAGTTCATAACTCATTTTCCAAAGCCGTATCTTCTCTTTCACTTGATTTAGATCAGTTTGCAAATGACCTTTTTGGTTTTTTTTAAATTAAGTGCAGCAAGAAGAGAAGATTTGAAAGAACTACAAAGCCTCCTCAATTTAGAACAAAAATTTCTTTTGAGACACGTTAATTCTCGATGGCTTACACTTGGTCCTGTACTAAACAGGATTATTTTAGTGTATCCTGCATTGAAGGAGTATTTTATAAATTTTTTGCCAAAGCAAAAAAACTTTTCAACAATTCAAAGTAATTCAAGGTATCTGAGAATTGTTAAGGAGTTAAAAGATCCTGCATCTTTAGCGACTATTGAATTTGTTTCTGATATGATTCCAATTTTGGATTCGTATTTAGCAATTTTTCAAACAGAAGGACCTCTGGTGCATCTTTTGTACAACAAAACCAATGAATTGTTACGAAATATTATGATCAAATTTGTAAAAGAAAGCTTAGTTGCTGTGAAAGAAGGCGTGCCTTTATGCAACATTATTGATGACACGGCAAACTTAAAACCGATTCACGACATTAACATAGGAGTAGCTGCCAAAAGGACTGTTTTAAAGCTTAAGGAACCAGACCGTAAACATCTCAGATTTGAATTTAAAAAATTCCTTGTAATATTGACAAATTCTATACGACAAAATCTCCCCATTTGTAATAATTTCTTAAAGGATATGGAAGTGTTGCACCCGATCATGAGGAAAGACTCCTCTGATAATGCTGTAACTAGACTGTGCAAAAAAATGAAACCTCTTCATCTTACAGATAAAGAAGTTGACACAATCGTCAGAGAATGGCAAATGTATCGTTTGGATGGAGATATCAACAAACTCTGTGATCAGTTCACTTCTCTCATTCATTCTGAAAATTCTGCTGTTAAGTATGAAAGAGTGGACAGTTATTGGGCCAAAGTGCTCAAACTAACTGACAAATACACCGGTGTACTAAAGTACAAAAACTTATCTTTGTTGGTAAAATCCTGCCTCTCTCTTTCACATGGCAATGCAGATGTTGAGAGAGGATTCTCAGTCAACAATGCTATTTTATCACCAGAAAGATCCTGTTTGTCTGAAAAATCAATTATTGGCCTAAGATTAGTTAAAGATGCAGTTCGGAGACATGATAATAACATTTTAAATATACCTATAACTTTCTCATTATTGAACTCTGTAACTAAAGCACATTCAGCATATAAAGAAGATAAAGAAAAAGAAGCTTCCCAAGCTAAGATAGACACAGAAAAACGATCTCTATCAGAATCGGAGCAATTGCGGAAAAAACAAAAGACAGATGCAAAAGAAAAGTTGCGTGATTTAGAAAATCATGTGAAATCCTTAAAAGATGAATTAAGTCTTTCCCAGAATTTACTGCAGGAGAGTAATGCCCGCCTACAAAAAGCATTAAAAACTAAAGACTTCAATGAAATGAGAATTGCATCTGCAATCATAGAATCCGCAACTAATCAGGTTAAAATATTAACTGAAAAGCTTGCTGAAGCTAATAAAAAATAATAATTCTACGTATATGTATTGATTCTAACTGAGTTCTTCACTCTTAGTATATTCTAGTGTATTATATTCGTATTTGTTCACTTTGTTCTAAATTTTAATTCCAGTTGCACTTATTGTTTTCGATTGTATATATTGTTTCGATTATGTTCATGTGTTGCAAAGATGAGGAGTTAGATTTTCATATAATATTAATTAGTGTTACCAACATTATTACTAATTAACTTTTTTTCTTAACTCTAATGATGTGTATTAATGAACTTAATAGTTTTTATTCAGATTTTCTATTTGAAACTTTTTGCTCAAAAAATTTTAAAAATATAATTACTTTATTGATCATTCTTTTATAAATGTATAACATTATATTCTGTTATAAGTCTACGCTTTACTCAAATATATTAAGAAATATATTCCAACCTAGTCCTGGACAAGAAAGCTAAAATTTGTCTACAATCAGTGTTCCTTTTTTTCTCCAGTTAGATTATCTAATAAAACATTTAGTTTTAAAGCTAGGATGGAGTTTTGTAGAAATGTTTTTTCATAACATTAGTTTTGAATAACACATTAATAAAAGTTGTACATGTTCTATGCAAATTTTGAATCTATATTTTTTAAACAAAATATTAGGGTTTCTTATATTATTTTCAAAACATTCCTATAAAATTCCTATAATTTCTTAAATGAATTCCTATATTTCCTATTATATTTTTGCTCTGAGTCACTTCTAGGCCTGCACAAGCCGACTAGGTGGCCCAGTGGTTAGCGTGCCTGACTGCGGAGCCGATGGTTGCGGGTTCGAATCCCGCTCAAGGCATGGATGTTTCTTTCTCACTGTGTTCTATGTCCTTTCTCCTTTGTGTGAATGTGACCGCCGTATAAACGGGATTGTGGCTGTGTGCCGTGGGCGACGCTGCTCCACCGCCGTGGCTTCGCCACAGGTGCCCACTGGGTAACGAGAAGAGAGTAGCAATTCTGGCTGGCCAAAGGGACACTACATCCCAAGTGCCCGCCATTAAAAAAAAAAAAGAAATATCCTTACACAAAGAATCTTTCACAAGGATTTTAATTCTTTCACTATGCATTTCTTACTTAACACAAAGACAGGCATGAAGAAGTCATGTAGAATATAAAAAAATTATGCATCGCAGTTGCCAGGTACACAAAACAAATCGAAAATATCACATGGTTACAATAAAATTCATAAGCAAATAATAAGTTAAGTGAAAGACGTAGACGATAAAAATTATATTTCAATAAATTCGATGTGCGATACGGCGCTATATTTAGTTAACTTCACTTTAATTAACATTCTAACTTATGTCGAGAAACTTAACAAGCCATTTTATTAATAAACAATCAGTTGACGTCATGGGTCACATGTGTGGGTATCCGTGATCTTCTTCTTGAAGTGCAAGTACCTAATTGTATTGATTTTTATTATTTAATTTAGTAATAATGAGGGATCGAAACTGTTTAGATTATAAGGTATACAAAAGTTGATATTATGTGAAATAAAATCCAATGTTTCAACGAAATCAAATAAAATCGTCCGAGAAATAAAAATTACAAAAAAAACGGCTTTATTTTTTTTTCATGAACTATTCAACTGATTTAATTATGATTAAATTTTGTATATTGCTATTTTAAATTAAATAACGTGACTTGAAAGTTATGAATTATAATTTTCAAAATTAATAGATTAAATAATAAAAATTACAATTATTAATATTTTTGTGCACAAAATTACTTTTAGATAAATGATTGTCACGCAATTGGTTTAATTAATTTGTGCCAAAAATGATTTAAGTTTAGGAAACAGACACAAAAACATACTTCCAGTGAATAAACATAGCTTTTTCTATGATAGATTTTGAATCATTACCTTGAATTATGGTGATAGCCGCTAACTTTAAATATGGCTCCACTATAGTTAAATCTGAAAAGTGACCAAAAGTTCAACCTTTTTATGTTGATTTTGATTTTTGCTACTTCAGCCTATCTCTGCAAATATATGAGGGAATTTTGCTCACAATTATGAAACAGGTTTATTCAAAAATAATTCAATGTAAAAATGACAATTTTTAGTACTATTTAATTTAATGATAATTTTAAATGCCACTTTGTGAAATAAAATGAAATCGTTATTTTTGAGTAGAGTAAAGAAGTTTTAAAAATGTTGCGTTTTTGAAATTTCAGTTCTCTAATTCAGTTCAAATTTTAAATCTGTCATTTGAAGTAGTATTTGTAAAAAGGTGTATGACTTGCAATGTTTAATTTTTTTACCATTCTTAAATTTAAAAATAATAATTATTAAAAACTATATTTTTAGCGTGAAATTATCATTCAAAAAACAACTTTCATAATTGTGTGCATTTTTTCTTCCTTTAATAGATTTAAAGTTAAGACGAAATATACAAAAAAAGAAATTAATTTTAAGAGCTCTTTATGTTCAACTACACGTCACATTAAATTATTGGGATTACATTTTCTTGATTGCGGTTACCACCATATTTTTTCAGAGTCAAGAAAAGCTAATCGTTCAAAAAAATATGGTTTAACATGGGGAAATACGTTTTTGTGCTTAAATTATTTTATGTACTGATTACTTATATTTTATAACCATCATTGAACAGCAGACCCAATTTTTAGTTTACGACTACCAATGTTCAACTCTGTAGCCTTGTAATTTTGAGCTCAACTAGAAGACAAAAGAACTGAATCAAGTCTCGCGAGAAATTTGTCTTCGTGGAGGACTTTTTTGATGAAACTGACCCGCATTTGCAAAGGAATTCTGGCTCACGATCTGTCTACCATCAACGATATTTGCACCCGCATAGTGATCGATGCGAGCCGGGTGCGGTATTCAAATTGACTAGCCATCGCTGGGATTCGAACCTGGAGCACGTCATAGGGAAAGAAGCACTCTATCCCCTGAGCCACCAGGGCTCGCACATATAAGTTAACATATTAGCACATATATGTAGTTAAATTGAATTCTCGAACCATTTTAGTACGTGAGGAAAAAGACAACGAAGTTATCAAAGTCTTTAAACCCATAATCGAAGTCAATAATCGTAAATGTCAAATTAAAATAATCAAAATCAGTTTATTTGTTGGAAAAAGTTAAATGGTGCCGTTGGTAATTGCTTGGGTCATTTCGAGTTTTACTTTTATCAGTCAAGTCACCTAGGTTTAATTATCTTAATGGCATGTATGCTATGATGGTTCTCAATACTGATTCGTCTGATGGAGGTAATAAGTGCTTGTTATCCTTTCTAACTTAAATATTAATTTAAAACTTTAAATATATAAATTCTGTTGTTGTTGTAGTTCCTTTACGTCGCACTAGAGCTGCACAATGGGTTATTGGCGACGGTCTGGGAAACATCCCTGAGGATGATCCGAAGACATACCATTACAATTTAAGGATAATACTAGACATATGTAAAGGACGACAATAACAAACTTATACACTTTAAAACGTTTTTTTTCTTCCCTTTTATTTTTTATTTGTTAGCATTTTAATAAGTTATTATTAATGCTAGTAAAATTAGTTCAAAGAAAATTAATACAAAGGAAATTAAAGAGCTTACGTTTTGAAACGACGGTTTGATTTGAAAAGGGCTCAAATTTTTATTATTCCAAGGGAGCTCAATAAACTAGAGCCCCTGAATTTGAGGAGCCGTACAATAGGCTAGTTACACCACTGCGTGACGAATGCATGTTATCTCTAGATCATATTCAGGGATGTTTCCCTGACCATCGATAATAGCCCATTGTGCAGCTCTAGTGCGACGTAAATAAAAGTACTGTATTGTACCTTACAATTCTTTTGGGCGATATTAACCATTGTTGATCACTCTTCCCATCGATAGAACCGAAAGGTGATCGGAGTTGCGTGATTGTTGTTGTTGTTGTAGTTGTAGTTCATTTATGTCGCACTAGAGCTGCACAATGGGCTATCGGCGACGGTCTGCGAAACATCCCTGAGGATGTTCCGAGGACATGCCATCACAATTTTGATCCTCAACAGAGGGGATGGCACCCCTGCTTCGGTAGCCCAACGACCTGCACGCGAAGTCGAGCACTTTACGGTAGCACAGTTTAACGAGGACCAATACCGCACGCCCTCGGTCCCTACGCAGACTGATCCAAGTGGTCACCCACCTGCACACTGACCGCAGCCAGTGATGCTTGACTTCGGTGATCTGCTGGGAACCGTGTCTTAACGATCTCAGTCCACTGCGGGACTCGGAGTTGCGTGAATTGCATTGAGTGTGAATAGCAACTAAGTCAAGGAATTATTTTTATTTTAAAGATCAATATCTCTCAACAATCGTGGCCTTTAACTCAGCTGACTGATACTTTTGTTATTGTAAATGGCAACATTTTTTCGTTTTACTTTTATTTTTTACGAAGGCAGACGACGAATGCTAATTGATTGCATATTTACATTAAAAAAATAATTTGTAGTACTTATTTTACTCTTTTTTTCATTGATTAGTGATCAATGAGATCATTCACGTTTGACAAACGCTGCGGTTCAGAGAGATGAATTCTAATACGTCTGTTTCCGCGCCATCTACTCCGACGGAGCAAATTAAACAAATCCACTCCAATGTTTCTGCCAAGAAAAAAGCCAAATGTAGTAATCGAGTTCACTTTCCCGCAGATGAAATACTTGTTACCTGTTATTTAGAACCCCCCGATCCATGGTCGAAAGGTATACTAAGATTATATTGCGTACTAAAACTGTGTTATAAAGATGTTCAGTAAACCTGAGTTTCTATAATATAAAAAGACTATGCATTAATGATAATGCATGAAAGATAATGCATTTTTTTTATGTCTATGCTTCCCTTTAATTACTTAATTTATAAAATTTTATTATAATCTTGATACTATATTTATACCAATATTATTGTTTAATTCATAATGTGTTGTCTGCTTTGATGTGTATTTCATGAAATTTTAGATTTTGTACCTACAGTTAAACCTCTATTTAACGAAGTCGCTAAATCTCGATAAAAAAAGTTCGTTATAGGGAGAATTCGTTAAATAGAAAATCACCTTTTGAAATATTTAAGCAACACAAACACGTATTGAATTTATAAACACTAGACATAATTAAAATAGCAATTGATACACCTTTATCTTGTAAACGGGTATCTACTATTTATTTTATAAATTTTTACCATAAAAGAAATATGCATAGAAAACAAGAATCAAGCAAAACATGATCCAGTGTTACACTATCACGCTACATACAGTTTTAACTAAAAAAAGCTAAATTTATGTATAAAATTATAGCTGCATTTATTATAAAAGTGATTTTAAGTATACATTACCGCATGCGCTCTTAACTTTAATTGCTACTGATAAATTCCTTTAATTTTGTAAGTTTTTCGTTCAAAATGCAAATAAAAAGGGAAAAGGATTTTACTGCTTTCTTTAAAAGTTTGACTTCGAAAATCAATTCAAGGTAATTTCTCTCTTAAAATACACTAACAAGTTTGAAATGTTCTGAAATATTTGGGGAAATAGGGAAAATGGATCTTGAAAAGTTCATTAAATAGAAAATTCACTTCCCTTTTTGAAAGTTATTTTACGAAGAAATTTCCAATATGTTCTTGGTTCCTTGAAAAAAATTACAAAATGGAACTTTATTAAATAAAAGTCTGGCTGTATTAATTTTTTTTTCGGGATAAAAAATTATTTGTTTTTCATGGAATCTTATTTATTATTAGTTTATATCAGAACATGTGGAACAACATAAAGTTTTTATGGAAAGTTAAGTCATATTTAATTTCTAGTTATCAAAAATTTATTCTTTTAAGTTTGTGATTTTAGATTCATAAAATTTTGATTAGGTTTTTTACTAAAAGTGGAGAGCTTAGGTACTGGTTTTAATGTTTTTTCACTTAGTCACAGAAGCAGAACCATATGTTCACAAAATTACAGATAGATAATTCATAATTGCATGAAAATTGAACCTTTAAAAGTCTCGAGTATCTCTTAGATCTTTAATATGAAATCCATTCTTAACTAAAAGATTAGCCATATTTGTCCACCTCATTGTTACTGCTGGAACAATTTTACGAAAAACGAAAATTAATGAATAAATCATTTCTGAGATTAAATTTAGAGAAAAAAATTTCTGAACTATTTATGCATGTTATTTTAAAAATATGGGTAAAAGAATCATAGCATTTCTTACATTAGGTTTGTATTGATTTATATATGAATAATTTTTTTATTTTTTAGTGTATGCTAATACATTGAATACACTGATTTCTGCATACATTGCTGCTAGTGATAAACAGGGAATAAAACCTTTGCCTTGTGTTTTGGATCAACTGCAGGTATTTATTTATTAAAGATTATTAATTAATAAATTGTGACTTATTTAGTTATATTTTCATCATCAAATTTCATCTTATTTACCAATTTTTTTTCCTTCTAATTTTTGTAAAATTTTATCTATTTTACTGAGGTTAAACTTGTTTTTCAAGATAATACATGAAATTTTTTTTTTGCTGTAAGTAACTAAATTTATCAAAAGTGAATAGTGATCAGATCAGAAGTAAATTTTACGAATTTAAAAAATATTTTCATAAATTAAATGTGATTTTAAACCTTTTAAATTATATTGGATTCAAAAGAGAATATGAGACCATTCATATTTTGTAAATTACATATCCTTGTAAAGAAATAAGAATTCAGCATTTTGCATTTGAGGATGTATTAGCTAACAAATTTTTTTTTAGCAAACATTCACATATTTTTCTGAAAAATGCTTTTTAAAAAAATAAAGAAAATTAGAAAAGAAAGCCAGAAGTAGAATTAGGAAAGAAAAATTGCTTTTGTTAATGATTTTTGTATATATTCCTATTCCATACAATATTTTGAAAATGATACCTCATAGTTAAAAATGTTGATTGTTATTAGCGTTTAGTAATATTTAATCCTTGTAAAAAATCAAAAATCAGATTTTTATTTTTGAAAAATAAAGTAATTAAATTTTTTTTTTTTTAGTTGAGTTTTCAATAACTCCATGTTTTAGCTTAAGGTGCTTTGTATTTAAAACTTAGCCTATTCTTGAAACTTTGTTTTATTTTTAGGAATTTGAAAGCAATTCTAACCAACTGGAAGAAAATCCTCGCTCATTTGATCTTAGTATATTAGGTAAGTTCAAAATATATTTGTTACATTTTTAAATTTTGTGAAATGTTTGTAAATATTTTTGCTAAATTCAAAATCCTAAGTTACTTGGTCAAAAAAATCAGAATGATACATTTTGTTCTAACTTTTAAGTTTTTCTGAAATCGTATTTTGTTAAATTAATACTTGATTATTACAAAATGCAGTAAATTGGAAATTATCAATATTTGAATTGGATTTCCATGAATATGTTTTCTTTTTTTACTGTAAATTTGTTATGTTAAAAAAAAAAGAAACAGAAAATCCAAAATTAATGTTCCTATGTTCTAAGAAAAATTAATGTCCCTATGTTTAAGATATTTTTCAAATGAAGTAAAAAAAAAAATTGATTATTTTTTTCTATTTGTCTCTTTAATTAAAGGAATCAAATTAGTTTTTAATTTCCACAGAAAAACTATCTTATGTGTTATACATTATTAAAAAATAAAAATTATATTTGAAATAGCCAAATTTTTTTAATTAGCTATAGTTAATTTTGCTCTTACATTTGGATGGCTTAATGTCTTACATACTTTTTTCAACCATTAGTTTTTTTAGTTTTCATTTTTATACATAAAGCTACATATGGCTATTAATGGCTTTAATAGAGGATCTGCAAAGGAAGAAAGTACTTATTCATAGAATTGAATTTATTTGTAGTATTATGAATATGACTATGTAAGCATTTGAACTTCTACATCTTTCACTCTTTGCTATTGGATTATAAGAGAATAATTTTACATTTGTTTATAACAGGTGAAAAACTTAGCTTGAAACACTGTGAAGCTTTAGAAGAAATTCTTAGAAGACTCCAATTTAACTTAGTTGACTTAGAAGGCTGTTACTTAGATGATGAGGTATGTATTCTTATAATTTATGCTTACAGTACAGGCAATTACAAAAACTGCTGCTATTTCTTTTTTGTGAAATTTAATTCCTTCTCCAATTTAAATTTTTATAAATTCTGAATGATTTGTGAACTACTGAAGTTGAAAGTGATTGTGAAACATGTTTGAAGTTTTTATTTTTCCTAATTTAAACTGATTTTTATTAATGAACAATTTTTTTAACTTTCACATTTACTCCAATTTGTCTTAAATATTTGTACTGGTAACTATAATAGCTATTTGATAATATACTGCATGTCATAAATTTTTATACTCTTTCATTATTTTGGAAAACAAAATCAACGAACTTCAAAAGCTTTTTTATTGTGCTACATTTTAAAACTTAAATCGTCTTCTATATATTAATAGTCTTAGTCTTAAATATATAAATGTACAAGTAACCTATAAATATTTCACCTGGATACTAAAAATAATCCTTAGATAAAATCAATCTGTTTCCGCAATTTTTAACTGCTCTCAAATTATATTTTTGACCAGAATTTAGTATACATTGCTTAAAATTTTGAATAACGTAATGCTCATTCTGTTAATTTTGATTTAAAAAAATTCTCTTTTTTTTTGTCATTTCCTTTGTTAGTAATAATTTATGTTTTTTTAAGAAATTTCCGTTTTATATTCTCTTTCTTCTTATGAGTAATTTCCTTTGCTAATCAACTAAGCACAAATTTTTCTCAATACTGAGTTTATCTCCAAAGTTTAAATATATATCTTAAAATGTTATTATTCTAGGGTGCTGCTGCCTTTTTTGATATGATTGAATACTATGATTCAGCTGAACAGTTGAATATATCTTTTACGAAGCAAATAGATTGCCGTGGGTGGCAAGCATGTTCTCGGATGTTAAAAAAGGTACTTCCCGAACTTTTCTTAATAGAGGTGTATTCAGAACTATTTTTCAATCTCGAACTTTAGTCTATAACCATTAGCTAATATAGAATTTCTTATATCAACTTTAATATTATTGTTTTAACCTTCCCCCCCCCCCTCCTATTTGTCTGTTCTGGTTTTCTCTAGAAATTTCCAATTTTGGCAACTGTTCTCCAATTATTTGCTTTCGCTATCCCTTTTCACACAAACAGTTCACCTTTGTTGGAGTCTATTTTGACTTTTCTTTTATGTTTATTCAGAGATCTCTCTAAAAAATAAAAAAGGGTTTGGTGCTCTTTTAAAGACAAGGGAACTTTCAGTTTTAAAGGACACTTATCTTTCAAATTATATCAATTATATTTAGATAGGTTAGTGCCCTTCAAAACAGAATTCAAAATTTTCAAATAATTATAGGAAATAATATTTTATACATATTAACTTAGCCTAAAAATAATTCGCAGTAATTATGGTTTCCTCGTTCAGTATTCTCTTTTCTTAAAATAAAAAAGAGCATTTTTGTTTTTTAAAAAAAAAGGGGAAGCAACATTTTTCAAAAACGGAAAGGAGTGTGCATTTAACTTTGTAAAAGGTTATATAACCAGCCTATTTGAAATTTTATATCTCGAAGAATATTGCCTTGTCAGGTTCTTTAAATATTTTGTACAGTTCTATTATTTTATTCTATTTGTACGTTTGTACAGTACCAGTTATTCCTATTCCTCTTGAATCCATTGTCTTGAATTTCACCTTATGAAGACTTTCCTTTCAAATATTGAAGGTGCTTTTCACACATTTTTAATATCCATGTCTCTAATACATTTCTTAGTGAAGTTCATGAGTTTTGTTCATCAATAAGTTGAAGAAAACTGATCTTGAGATATTTCTTCAGACCTCACAGGAATTTATTCATTCTTCTCTTCTGTATTTTTTGTATTACATTATTGCTATTAATATGTTTTAAAATTTCCTCTTCTAATGAAAGTAATGTTTGTGCAAATTTTCTGAAGAAGTTTTCTAGTTAAAAGGGTTACTTGAAATTGAAATGGATTAGAAAGCTTTTTACAGGGCTCCCACAAGTCTGTGAGAACAGGGAAAACCTGGAATTGTCAAGGAATTTTATTTTAACTATAAAAAGCAGGGAATAGTCAGGTGAAGTTCAATTTTTACAAAAAACCTTGATAATTCCTATATAATATCTGGAAAATATCCAGTCTTAGAATTGTCAGTAACAGTAATCAGTTATTGAGATTCAAGCTAAATAATTCTAACATTTATTACAATTATTTTATAAAATCATACTTCTTAATGAAACTTTTCCATGGAAACCTGGAAAAGTCAGGAAATTTTTTTTCTGAAATTGAATTTGAGCCCACTTTTTAATACTTTACTTCTTTTTAAATTTTTGATAGTTTAATGTTAATTATCAGTTATTCACAGTAAAATAAAGATGTTTATGTTTTCTTCTTTTTTTTTTTTAGACTCCTTCATTGATTCATCTGAATGCGAGAAGTACTGGTCTGAATGAGCAGGTTCTCTTAATTATTGGTAGGGCTTTGCGCTTAGGATCAAATTTAGTCACTTTGCATCTTGAAAACTGTGGTATTTTTGGAAGATGTCTTGTTATATTAGGTAATTGCTATTAATTTTGGAAAACTTATTATTATACATATTAAAGTTAGTGAAAAGGGAGAAAACAAAAGTAGTTTTAAGAAATTTCCAGCATAAAAAATATCTTTTCTTTTTTTAAGAAACTCTTATGTGTTTCATAAATTTAAGAAAACTTAATATAGAAAGATAAGTATTTGTAGGTGAAATATGAGGAGTTTTGATTACTTTTTTCCAGTAATTTTTTCTAGAAATATCGAAAAGATTATTTTATGAAGAATAACTTACTGTTTAATATTTTGTGGAATATAAGGAAAGTATTTTTCCAATTTTTATTAAAATTGAACCAGCAGTAAAATTGTAAAGTTCTTAATTGATAAAAAAAATTTTTTTCCTTCTATTTCAATATTTGAAATATTTATTTGATTTTGACATTTGAATATATGCTAATTATTTAAAATGTTATTTTATTTTTAAAAAAATTCTCATATCAAAAAGTTTTTAAACCGAAGGAGAAAAAAGTTTTCCTCGTATTATTGACTAAGTAATAGGCTTCATAAAAAATTTAATTTTTTTTCCTCTTTTTCAGTTGCAGCCCTGAAGATGAATACTACATTGCGGGAACTATTTCTTGCAGAGAATAAAATATCCTCTGCAGATGGTTTTCAGTTAGGAAATTTACTAAGAACCAATACTCATCTTGAATTGATTGACTTAAGTAATAACAAGTTGGGGGTAAATATAGTTTTTTGCTCTTCATTTTTTAATTTAAAATTATATTCTTAAAAATTAATTTAAGGAAGTTTAATATGCTTTTTTAAAAATTGAACAATACAATACCTATCTGTTTATTTAATCATGGATTGTTACCTGGATCCCAGGTTTTCCGAATTTAGATAAAATAAGTCCTTGGAAAATTAAATTCTTAATTGCTTTTTCATAATTTTAAATCTTGATCTTTTTAATGTTAAACATTGTATTGTAAATATAGATCTTAAATTTCTATATTTTTCAAATTTCTTAAATAGGTACTTTCTATATTATGGCCAAATAGTATAAATTTCCTCATAACAGACCACTTATATGAATAAATAATAGAAATTTGTTCAAAAGAATACCTATTATTTATAGTTATATATTATGAAATTTAAACAATTCAATTGTATTATGTAAAGGTATTACATAATGTAGTGGAATATTTATTTTTCTATTGAAAAATCTTACACTTTTTAAGACAAGATTTCTGATGGTGATAATATTTATCTTTGTGAAATTTGTTTTTATAAATAATCAATGAATATGTAATTAAAAACTTTCATTGTATTTATGTAGTTTGATATATTTTTTATTCCTAATTTCTACTCTGATTTTTAGGATGAAGGGTTAACTCATGTGATGGATAGTCTTGGACAGCAATCTAATACATCTGGCAGAGGGCTCAGTACTTTAATATTATGGAATAATGAAATCACTATTAAAAGCATGGCATGCATTTCAAGGGCACTGGTATGGCTTTTTTTAAAAAAATTAAAATATTTCTTTTAATGTTAATTGCTTTTAAGTTCTATTTTCTTATTTCTTTTGTATTGTTTGCAGACTGCAGCACGGGCTCTTCGAAGGTTAAATCTAGGCAGTAATGAAATAACTAGTGCCGGTATTTTAGATTTGAAGCAGAGTTTTATTTGTAACAGGACAATTGAAATCTTGGAGCTGGAGAATGCAGCCATAACATCTGATGGTAAGACATATTTTAAAAATTATTTTCTTTTGAGTGTATAAATTGTTTTGTTTGACAGCTGTGTGGTTAAAAAGATAATAACAGTATATTTTAAGCAAATGTTAAGTTTGGTTTCTCTTTATCAAAGTATCGTTCTCAGTTTATGTAAGTAAATTATACCTAAATCGATATTTATTATATTTACACCTAACAGTTTAGTAATTAAATAATCCGGTCCCTTTTTGCTATGAAATCTTATACAATGACATATTATATCTCTAAAGTTTAATTGGGACTTGATTCAATAGGGATAGTTAAATTTTTAAATAAATTGCTAAATTAATGAAAAATATTTATTTTCTTTGGGGTGGGGATTGCTCTTACTATGTCAATTTAATAATTATAAAAGCAAGTTTTGATTTGTTAATAACTTCTCACCACTCACACAATTATTTCTCTGATTTTGTGCCTTGCCTTTAAATTTGAATTTATTTTAGTTTTTCAAAACTAAACAAACTTTTTAAGCCTCAATTTAAACAATTAGGGGAGAGTTGGGTAGCCCCGCTCACTTAAGGAGTATTGCTTATATTTCTGTATAATATTGAGTAATAATCAATATTTTTGTATGTTTCTATTGTTTTATCATCTAATTAAATAATGCAAAAAGAATAAACCAAAAAAAGAATAGTTTAACTTAAAAAAATAGAAATTTTAAAAAACATGTTTTTCAGCTCGTTTCCAAATGTGTCGGGTAGCCCTGCCCAGTTACAAAAATTATGTTTTTTGACTGTTTTTTTTTAAGTGTAAATGAAAATGACCAATGTATTGACAATAGGTAAACCTCGTTTATCATTTTTATCACAAAATTATTTTATTTATTACATATTTATATACTTTTAGTCATTTCTATCATTTAATAACAATCATTTAATAAAACCAATACTTGTTGTTAAAAATGCATATAACATTCAAATTTGAAGCAATAAAATAATAATCTTTGCAACCGTACATTTATCGGCGAAATAAAATTGATCGTTAATACCCGACATTCATGTAAGCGGGGCTACCCGAAATCCAATTTTTTTTGTAAATTTCTAATTACTCGAACAATTTCTCACACATAGACTTCTTTCTTTGTGCAAATTAAACTTAAGACTTCATACTTTAATGCTGTATGTATAGAAAAAATTATTTTTTTAGTATTAAAATGAAGTTTAATCGAAACATTCAACCAATTTTTCTTAATTTCATGACTACTGTATTCAACATATTTTCAAAACTATTGTTTACCATGTTAACAGCTGCATAAATACTTGAAACTTTGAAAATAATTTTTTTTAAATATAACAATTAATGTCCGATGGCCCATTGACTTGAAAAAATATTCTATACATATGAAATTCACGTGGGCGGGGGTACCCGACTCTCCCCTATGCTTTTAAATGTTTGTGCTTTTAGTTTAAAGTTTAAAAGATTATTATATTTAATATTTAGTTTTAAACGTAAGATAATAATATTCCTTTTCTGTCATTTTATATATGTATACCTTCAGCTATTCACTGAATGAAAATCTTCCATTTTTTCCAAAAGATCTCCAACTATATAATTTAGATTCTTTGATTAATTTTTTTCCCCGGTGTTATTATTTGTTGGTTAATTTTTATCATAAATAAGTGAATGTTACTCTGTACTACTTCAATTTTTATTCCTTTGATTAGGAATTTCTTAAGTTTTCTTTTTAGTTTTCTGAAAGTTTAATAAAAGTTTTTGAATGCTAGTTTCTGATAAATCATTGGTAATTTCTTCTAGTTGGTCAGATATTCTCCATTTATCTTAATTTCTTCTTCCAGAACAGCAGTGAACAATTTAAATAATATTGTGGTATCTTAGGCATATTACTCTTTCCAGTTTGGTTTTTCCTTTTTTAAATTTTTTTTTTTTTTACCTATTCTGATTGTTAATGCTAGCTTTGTTTGTTTGAAATGATATTAGTGTAAGCTTTTTCGATTCCATTTTCTACGAAGTAAGCAGCATGACAAACATGTTAATGTTCTAAAAAATCTTTTCAAAGTCAATAATCTGAATGCAAAGTAAATACTAATGTGAAAAGCACTTACATTGCTTAATTAGTTCTCTGAAATAGTTTGAATGGGTTCTATGATGCTAAAATTACTTCTTAAACCTGCTTGTTCTTCAAGATCTGTCGAGTCTAAAACTTATTCCAATTTGCTGGCTAATATTTTTATGAAGATCTTATGGAGGACTGATATGATGTTTATCAGTCTATAATTCTAATATTCCCTTTATTTCTTTTCTTATATATATATATATATATATATATATATATATATATATATATATATATATATATATATATATATATATATATATATATATATATATATATATATATATATATTTGTGTGTGTCTGATTCTTTTAAATATAAAAAGGGAATGTGTAAATTAAATATATGAATTTAGATTATGTTTGTTTCTAAATTGATTGTGTATCATGCTTCATTTATGATTGTTAGTAAATATTAGTATTAATCTAGTATTTCAGTATTTACTATTATTCTACTTACACATATGCAGTTTAACTATTCACATGAAATTGACCATTTGAATTTATTTAAATAATTCAGAACTAGTAAGTATTTTAGCAAATACAGTTTAAGAGACATACCTAAATATTTCATTTAAGAATGTAATTAAAAAAATGATCTTTGTCGAAGTAAGTTTTTTAATTGTTGTTATATATATTTTCTCATGTGTTATCTTATGAAGCTGATTTGTGATTCATAACATTATGCTTTTTTTTCAGGAAAAAATATCTTCAAAGCTTACTTTAGTTGTTTAACTTATGCATAATTTTTGAAATGTATTTTCTTTTTGATGATCAGAGATGTAACGACTATTTGGCACTTTTGCCGAATATTCGGTTGACCAAATATTTGGCTGAATTTTCGACCAACAAAATATTTAAACAAAAATAATATTTTTTGTCACATTTTTTTTTTTTTTTTTTGAATTTGAATATATTTAGTAAAGAATAGTCTAAAATCATAGATTTTAATATACATTATTAGAAAATTGTTTTTACGCATATTTGTTACATTCTAAAACTTGTACATGGCTTGCAAGGATACAACCTAACGGACTATGATCTGTCCGGAAGCTAGTCCGAGAGCTCAAAACAGCTAGTTTAAACTTTCTGAGAAAGGACCTTGGATAAAAATCTTATAGAAAGAGCAAAATTCACAGACATTCATAATCTGTTTAGATGAAAAAGATGCAAAGGGTGGAAGAAATTCTTGCATGGCAAGCTGGGCATGAGTTGGTCTTTAAAGACGAGAAACTATTGTTTTACAGCAAAGTCTCAGCCTCCAAAATGATAGAATTTGGTCCATTTTTATTGATCTCTAAGACATCTTTAACATCTCTAAAAGTCAGCAATGTGTCCTGTATTATCAAAATGCTTCATCGTTGATGATTTGGGGAGGCAATTTCAAAAAGAGGCTAATTCCCATTAGCTTTCATCGAAAAGGAAGTAAAAATCAATGCCCAATATTACAAAAATAAAATTTTGGAAAAAGTTTCAATCCCAAGGGTCCAGAGTATGTATGAGATTAAATATGTTTGCTTCCAACAAGAAGGTGCTCCTGTTCTTACCATACATGTGGTTCAGAAGTGGTGCTGCAAAAATTTAGCTGACTTTTTGTTGAAGAATGAATGGCCTCTAAACTCCCCTGATCTGAAATCGTTTGATTGAGAGCCCCGTGGCAGAATCGTGGCGACACACCGACATTGGTGCAGAATGTTACCAAGCTCTTACAGAAGGATTTTTCCTTTAGGAAATAAAAACTTGTTGCTTTTTTTTCCTGCAGAAATTTTCAAAAGATTATATCTTTTCTTCAGAATTTTATTCAAAAGATGCCTTTCTCGCGCATCGGAGTGTGAAAAAAAATGTTAGTGATTTTTTCTATTCTAATTTGAGATGAGAATAATGAAAAGTAAAGAATAATGAAGTAAAAAATGTTGGTTTTCTTTTCCATAAAAATTTTTTTTCTATTTTTTTATGCAGTTATTACTACTAGTTTCCACATAGTTTTTAAAATTCAATATTATTTATTGCAACTGAATCTCGAAATAAAAACACACATTTTGTAACCTCTTTTTGAAAAATCCGATTCGTGTGATTTTGCCGATCTTTTTTTTTTTTTTTTTTTGGTAGTTATTGCTGCAGATTTCAAAATTTTTATTTTAAAGTTATGTTGAATTACAAAATGCGAAAAAGGAAATAATTAGTGTGTTATCTTTCTACAAAATGTTAGAATATTGCTTATAATATTAGAATGAAAAAATATCACATATTCCATTAAAAAAATATTTATTTGATCCAATTTTTTTATTTATTTATTTAATTGAATTTTTTTTAAATTAATGCATCTTTTAATTTAAATTAGTAACATATATATTTGTTATTTTTAATTATCATGCAGAAAGATATTAGTATTAGAGAGGTATGTCTCAGAAGGCCCGAAAAAATTCTGCCACAGGGATTGAGAGTATTATTAGGTCATATATATTCTCCCAACTTAATAATTATAAAATCACCACTTTGAGCTAATTCAAAAATTTAATTCATAAAACATGGCAGGAATTTCCGATGGAAGCTATTTGTGTCGCATGTGGTGGATTTAAAAAAGAGACTTCAGCTCGATAAAAAAGTAAAGGGTGGTATTATTCCAAATCATTTATTGTAAAGATACTTAATGATTGCTACTTTAATTTCAGGCAAAATGGTTTTTGCATATTTTGTTTTGCATTACTGTAATAAAAATTTGAAACTGTATGAGAACTTATTGGTCGACATGTATTTATATATATAGCTGTTGGTCAGTTTTTTATTTATCTTAAATATTTCTAATGAATAATTATTATAGGTTTCTTCCCTTTACCTCATACCAATAATATAGCAAAGTTTTGATTAATTTTTAATAATGACTAAACTTATTTATGTGTAAAAAATATTATTTATTAATTATATTTTTAAAAAAAATGTTGCTATTTGGCCGATTTCTTTTTTCCGACTGAATATTCAGCCAAGTCACTATTCGTTACATCTCTAATAAGGATATGCTGCAAATACGGTTAGTTTCTCTCAATTACCTTTTGGCATAATCTTCATGTTGAATTAAATTTTCAGTTATTGCATTACTTATGTTTATTATAGTTTTATGTTTTTTTCTCTTATTATTTCTTGTTTAGCTTTTTTTAACCATATTTTTTATCACTAAAATTAACATTTTTAAATATATTTTCTGGAATTTTGATTTTTTTTAATGGG
The DNA here is from genome assembly GCF_982258835.1 of Parasteatoda tepidariorum. Lineage (NCBI taxonomy): Eukaryota > Metazoa > Arthropoda > Arachnida > Araneae > Theridiidae > Parasteatoda > Parasteatoda tepidariorum. The sequence goes on from NC_141757.1 coordinate 72,016,491, forward strand.
AAAAACTGTCAACAACATTGATTTCATCTTGAAAAAATGCTTTTTTAAGTTGATTTATTTGCAGTTGTATGCCAAAAGAAACTAAAAGTGATGCTCAAGTTGTTCGTGAAAATACAACAATTTTGTTGTATTATGGTAATTAGATCTTGGTATTTTTTGTGTTTTTTAAGTCAGTTGGTGCTAAACTGTGCTGTAAACTAAAAACATCCTGAATAATTTTTTAGGGGCCTGTGCGTTAGCTGAATATATATCTCAAAACCAATTCATTCAAAAATTGGATATTAGAGGCAATGATATAAGATTGGATGGACTTGAAGCTTTAACTAAAGTAGTGTCAAAAAATTCCAATATTATCAGCTTGAAAATTGATCCAACGTCCAAAGACTTGGTAAGTTTTTATTTTCCTGTTTGAATGCAGTTAATGTTGGGATTAATAAAAACATGCAGTTTCAACATTATTATTTTAAGTTTTTTATTTTATTGATTATTTTATTAATGTTTTATTAAATAAAGGCTGGAAAAAATTTTCAAAATGTTTCAATAATTTAATCAATTGCAATATCAGAATAATTTAAAGTATTGCATTACTTACAAGCTTTGCTACTTACAAGCATATACTTACAAGCTGTACTACTGGCTACCTTTTCCACTTATGTTTCAATTTTGGCAATTATTTTTACATTTCCCTCATGATGGAAGCGTGTGTTAAATATTCCTTAAATTAGAATGGTGTTATGGCAGATTTAATGAACCTTGTAAGATAACTTTGCACCATCTATTTTGTAATTCCCCATATTAAATTATTCCAGCCTGTAAATGAAAAACCATAGAGATTTGTGAAGGAATCTGATTTGTAGGTATATATCACATGAGGAAGTGATTATTTAAATATTTTATCCTCGCAAAGGACAGTTTCTGATTGTTAAGATAGTAATTGAATGTCTCCACTTTTTTATAAAAATTTAATGATTTATCAAATCACTATCTATCCACAAGGATTTTATTGTCAATAAGTCAAAGAAATAATTGAAAATGGAATTAATATAGTTAATTAAAAATATTTCCAATTGAACATATTGTTTCTTTATGTTGATTGCAGTTTTTTTAAAACTATTTTTCTTCTTTAAAATGTTAAAGTATTACATGTTGATTTATTATGTTACGTTCCAAAAAACTTTAACCTCAAAGTTGGTTAATTACTACAAATAACATTTGAAAATGTGTATTATTTTAGAGTGAACCCCTGGTAGAGAGACAAGAGAAGATTCAGGAAATAATTAAATGTTGCCAAAGAAATAAAGAAGCCAAAGATTCACTTCCCCCTCAGGATGCTCAGTTAACTACTTTATTTAATGGAATATTTTCACATGTTCTTCCTTCTCCTCAACCAGGTGATTCTCCAAGTCAAAATTTCAAGCCTGATATGGAGAGAAATGATAATACTCGAAATTCTTTCCGAGGTCGTTTCCGAGTCTCAGTTGTTGAACTCAATCAAGAAAATATTTCGAAATCTTCTCCTGGAGTTGATAGATCATTTTCTTTGGATTCAACTCATTATACAATTAAAAATGAGGGCAAAGTTGAAACCGGTGATCCTATTGTAAATAAAAGTGTGAAAACTGTCAATTTGGTGTCAGATCGTATTAAATGGCTGGAGGACCTTAAATTGTCTGGTATTGAATATAATGATCTGTACAGCTCGTTTTCTCCTAAAATAGAGAAAATTGATGGGGATTCCGAAGTGTTCATGTCGGCTGCAGAGATGAGAGATAGGTTTCAACCAAGAGATAGCCTCTGTCTAGAATTGCATGATGGTTTAGGAACCAGCACTGAACCAGAACAAAAAGTAAGGCGTTCAAGCTCACCTACGATCTCTTCTACACCTTCTGTATCTCGCAAAACTCGAAGCATCAAATGTTGCAAGGAACTAGAGGGGCTGGACCTTCGATCAACAGTTCCTTTGTCACCAACTAGACTTCACGAAAGTTTTGGTAAGTTTATGAAATTCGTTGTAGATATTACAGTCTTATATATTGATGTTTGTTTGCCATCTGATAAATATTTAAAAAATATTTCAAATAAATTATTATTTTTTATTTTGTGTGAGAGTATGTAGGTTTTAAATTATTTAGGAAAAATATATGTACAACAGAATCTTTTAATATTATTTTACAGGTTATTTTACTGATGTCTTTTTTTTTTTTGATATTACTGTAGTAATTTTTTTTTTGAGAATATAATAAGGAATACCCTATTATTGGGCTTATGGCAGAAGATAAATTTTAATGGTGGAAATATTTTTATTGCAGTTTTTATGATGAGGAAGCAAGATTATATTAAATGCATATTATATATTGCACTTGTGAGGAATTGATAGTTCAGCGATATATCAAAGCAATAATTGCTCTTATTTAAGTAATACTGGCCATAAAATTAAATAAAAGACATAGTAGGCAGAGGAAGCCTATAATATGGATGAAGTGATGCATCTTCGAATATGATGAAATTTTCTAGTAAATTAATAACAGTCGGATTGAGGGTCCCTCGAGCATCCAAAACCCCCTTGTCCTAATAACTAAAATTGTGAAAAAGTGAGTGAATTGTTCCTAACGGACACTTAAAAGTACAGGAAGAAATCTGTAGTTAGCGATTTATCGAATGTTAAAATAACCAAAAACAAAGCCAACCTCGCATTATTAATTTCACATTTTAATTCATTTGGCTATAACTTAATCACCGAAAAAGACAGGGAGAATTAATATAACCCTGTAACTAAAACATTTTTGTGGTAAGAGAAATAAAGTAGCTTAAAGAATAAAGAGTTAAAAATAGATTTTAATGTTGATTTAGTCGTGACAGTGAATTAATGACTGTTTTGTGACAGTTGTATTGAATTAAAAAGTTAGCTGTTATATTGATTGTTAAGAAGAGAATAAAATATTTATATTTGTTTTGTATAAAATGTTGTTAAAAATTAAATAATTTGTTTAATTTAATTAAAGTTATATTAAGAATGATTTGAAAAATTGAAATTATGAAATTATAAAAATTTAAAAGCTAGGAAATATGTAATGCCTATGATTGTATCACAGAACTGAATTATTAGACAGAAACTTCTTGCAAAATAGTTACAAATCAGACAGTGTTTGTTTTTATATGCTTGTATATAATGTTTATATATGTATAAAACTTCAGGATCTTAGTTGCAAGTGGAATTGCGTAACTCCATGTTTTTTTTCTTCCATGAGCAGTTAGTAAATTCTATGAAAGTTATTGTTCGTTTTTCGTGTTCTCTCTATGAATTTAATTTTTTATATGAATTGCCATATATTTTCTATATATCACCTATGTATTATATATATATATATGTATATATATATATATATATATATATATATATATATATATATATATATATATATATATATATATATATATATATATATATTCCATGAATTTTCATATATATCATGTCATATGACAATTCATAGAGGAAACATAAAAAACAAAGAATAACTTGCACAGATGTCACTAACTGTACATGAACAAAAAAAAAAATGAAGTTGGGCAATTACATATGCAATCAAGAGTGTGAAGTTTTATATAGTACTGTAAATATTTAGTTCTCAACATCAACTATTTCAGATTTTCCATCAGTTTTGGTTTTACTAAACTAAACTCAGCGGCGCGACAGCCCTTGCGGGCCAAGGCCTACTGTGCCCATCTCAGTTTTCTTGACCTTGGGCTCTGAGGTGCAGGAGCAGATGTTCCGGTCAGGTGGTCAGCCAGACGCAGAACTCCCTGTGTTTAGTTCCCAAGCTCGGTACTCATTTATCGACCCACTGAAGGGATGAAAGGCTGAGTCAGCCTTGCCCGGCCCAAGGATCGAACCAGGGACCTGTGGCACGACAGCGCTACCGCTCAGCCATCGGGCGTCTTTGGTTTTACTACTGAACATTAAAATTTATGGAAAGACTGATTTCCTGGCTTTTTTGAAATAGCCTCATGATTTCTTACCTTTAATGAGGAAATAATCTTTAATTGTATTAACTTTTTAGTAATTTGGTGATAAATCTATATATTTTTTTGCATAGGAGTAACCTTAATTATTTAGACGTAATTTAAATTTACAGCAATATTTTTGATATTTATAATTTTTTGTTGATGTTTATTATAAGTGAGGGGTTAGATCCAGGTAAGTCTAAATTATAAATTTTTATTTTTAATGCATTTTTGACTGTGGACAGTATAGCTATTTCGCTTAGTGCAATAGCCAAACAAAAATTTAATATCATTCCTCTGTTGTGGATTGAATAGTGTGAGAAAAGCTACCTTTTGTCTTTTTTAATTTTAGTTGACTCTTACCAACAATTTCTGAATCTTAACTTACCTTGTTCTTGCACCAAGCCATTCAATTTCTAATTGATAATCTTAAATAATTTAATTAAGTGTACTAATTAAATTACATTTTGCACTTTAACATTATCATGAAAGAATATATATGCTATTACAGACCTGCCAGCTCTCAGGCTTTTCTGTCTAATTCTCAGAACCCAAAAATATCAAATTTTGATTTTATCCTACTAAATGTAAGAATTTGCAAACCCATGCACTCTTTGCTTACAATTTTTAAATTTCTTTATCTCTAACTCAATGATTTTGTAATTCAAATGTATTTGGTTTATAGCTGATTCCTTTTTAGTATCTTTTTATAAAAATATTTGAAATGTCTTATAAACCAAAAATAAGTATAATACTGTATAATTTATGCATATAATTTATGCATTTATGCTCATTTAAGAGTGATATTTTAATTCATGCTGAAACAGCTAACTTGAGTAATATTTCAATTGTTTCTTTTTCAAGCTCCAAGTTTTTTGTTTATAGCCAAGTTTTGTGAAACTTTAACAAAAAGGTGGCAAAATCACATTTCTTGATATTCTAAAAACTCAGTTTTCTGCTATATAGTTCAAAGACAGTTTTCATTCTTAAACAGCATAGAAAATTTTGATTCTTTAGACATCATTGATACAAAACGGTTTAAAGTTAGTTACAGGAAATGTAATCCCTACAGTGTGTTGGCCAAATTAAAGTTGGTTGCATGAACCATTCCTACTGAATTAAATTACTTAAAGTTTTGCTTTTTTGTACACACAAAATCTATCTCTCTTGTTTTATTTATTCCCCCCCCCTTAAATTTTTAACTTTGGCAGATCTGCACAGTTATCAAAAAGTAGCTCAGCTAACTTCATGGAAGTTTTGTCACAGCAAATTGATTTTCCTGCAATATAACTGTGTCTTTTAAATTAGGAGGAATATTTCATATTGCTTAATATTATATTAAATTTTATGCTAAGGACTTTTGTTTCTCTTTAGATTTTCAAGAACCTCAAGTTAAAGATGTTCCATTGAATGATCAAATGAACATCAAGTCATCTCATGCTGTATACATGGTTCATTAGTTATGGGATTAACTCCTCAACTCATATAATATTATGGAAATGTTAACCATTAAAATATTTATGTGAATGTTTGAATTTATGAAATAATGTATATTAGCATTGTTCCTTATGTGATTTGTTATTCTTGCCCTGTTTCATTTGTGTAATGTCTCACACAAAATTGGTTTGATTGTTGAATAATACTTTTAAATCTTTTTTTTTTTTTTTTTTACTTTGTGTTAAGTAAATAATTCTATTAAAAGGTTTGTTTCTATAAGTTATACATTTAAGATTAGTGCTGCATTGTGCCTTCCTGTTACTTATTTATTAGCATTTTTTCTTCTTTGAATCGTGTCTCCTAATTTTTGTTCATTCTGCAAATTTTATTTTAACAATTGTTTTAAATTGTTGATTTCATCACCCTAGAAAGAAAACAAAAGGTTCAATTATTTCTCTTGTGTATTTTGATTGGGTTGAAATTGAAGTATTAGATTATTATTTTAAAAAACGTTTGAGGGAGGAAAATGTAAGAAAAATTAATTTAGCATGCTCAAAAAAAATTTTCTGCAAAAACAGTTATTTTAAACTTAAATAATTTCATGGCTTATTTTTTGAAATATTAATTCATTTTGACATTAATTTTTTTCTTTGTTACAAAATATTTTTATTGCAAACTTATGTACTAAAAAGTTAGTGTGACAAATATAATATTTTTTAACATATCAAGATTTAAACCCACCCAAATGGAAGTTAATTTTATTTAAAATCACAAAAATTGAATTTATTACTAAAAATTAAAAGTAAGCTCTCTAAGATTTTTAATTATTGTTTTATTGCAAAGCAAATTTTAAAGTTGATACTTTTTGCCAAATTATTTTACTTAATGACTTAAGTAAACTTTTTCAATTGTCAATAAATTGATCTAGTATATAATTATAATTGGTGGATTAGAATGATATTGATTTCATGGTTTGTCAGTTTTGATTATTTATCAAGTTTATGTTTTATATCTTTTATTCTCATTCTTTCATTATAGCTTTATTATGGGTAAGCATATTGCACCGGTTGAAATTAAGACAAAAATAAAACTTATTATAGGTTATTATGAACAATTTTTTACTACATTATTTTTTTTTATTGTGACTGCGAAAGACAATCACTTTTTTTTTGGTTTCATTGTATATTCTTCAATTTATTTTGTTTTATGATTGAGACTCAATTTTATTAGGTTATTATAATTTTTATGGGATTTGAAATTTATGAATGCAAAATGCATAATAAACAAAAATTTTAAATATTTTAAGTAATTTTTTATAAAAAAATTCTCCATTTTACATGTTTAAAGTGAAAGGTATTGTTCGTAATAAATCAATACTTGTATTTTAAAACAAATCAAAAAAGTTTTTTTTATATACATCTTCTACTTCCATTGCAACCCAGTTGATGAGTCAAACTTAGCATGGATTTCTTAAACTTATATTTTAGTACATATTTAATAGTGCTAGAAATTTTACTATATTTAATAATTTTTCAAAAGTGCTCACTAACACCATTAAATTAGTACTTTGCTCTATCTATCCATGGGTTGAAAAAGTAATAGTGATCACTCATTCAATAATTGCCTGTAAAGTTAGTGTTAATAACACACATTTTTCCTATAACTTCTATGATCACTTAAATTTCTAACCTTTGCTTTACTACTTTCTAATTTGTTTTCTCTTTCCTTTAAAATTAGTCTTTCTCTGTTGAAAGTATATTTTAAAGTTTGGTAGCTCATAGAAGTCTCTAGTTATATTCTGGCGTTCCTTTTATATAGTTCAAGCCAAAGTCTGAGGACATATGAAAAGATTTTTTTTGTTGCCAGTTATATTTTTACATTGATTAGTAACTCCTTGTATTATCTGTACATAGAACAGAAATGTAAATTTTATTAAAGTTATATATATTGGCTACTGTGTAAATAATCTACTAGTGCTAAATATGAGTCAGTATCTCTGTCTAAAATTTAAATGCTGTCTTTCATTATTGATCTTTCTTTGCGTAAGGTTAAAAGTTATTTGACAGGTAAGACTTAAATGTATTATTAATTGGCTTTTAATGTTCAGATGCTCTTACATAGCTCATTTATTTATAAACTTTATTCAGTTATGCCTAGGGACACATAATGTTTTGATTATCTGGTTGCAAACATTGGGAAATATTTTGTTGAATGATGTAATGTGCAGGGGTTTACAAATCCAGGTCGTCATATCAACTGAAAAATCGTAGAAGGTGCAAAATATTTTAAACTTAAAAAAGAAAAAAAATCTCCTGAAAAGTTGAAAATTTTTTAACAATTTGTTTTCTAAACAAAACATCTGAACCAAAACATTATTAAAACATCTCTTGCCTATATCTCGACCTATTTGTATTTGTCATTAAGCTCCATATTAAGCTTTGTATTCAAAAACTAAAAGATTTTGATTTTATGCTGACATATTATATCTTAATATAATGCTGTGATTTTAGCTTGCATATTTATCTACACGTTAAAAATGTGTACCAAACTTCAGACTATTTTTTTTTAGATATTAAATTCAAAACAATAGTTCTATGTAATTTCGAAAAAAATAAAAGGTGTTATGCCACTTTCCATTGCATTACATGCTGGCTTCAGGAAATTTTAAATATTCTAGACCCCTGGTAATGTTATAATAATAAAAATGCAGGATTTATATATATATATATATATATATATATATATATATATATATATATATATATATATATATATATATATATTATTTAATAGTAACATGATTAACATTCATACCTTGTCTGCCTTAAAGCTGACATTTTTATTTGTACATATCAAATTTCACATTGGATAGTATACATTGTATATATTTTTTTTTTTTTTTGATGTATAATGTTCTAGACTTTGACTTTACATTATTAGCTATATTGAAGGCATTAAGAAAATTAAGGTCTGGAGGTTGTGATAAAACTAAGTCAAATAAAGCATATAGTGTTGTGGTTGTTGGTGCTCTTTGTTGAGAGTATTGCTTGTCAGAAAGAGTATTTTGAAATGATTAATCGGTGAGATATTTGTAAGAAACTATTTTTTATGCTAATCTTAAATATGTAGAAGATTTGTTCCTAAAATAATATATTGTATATTTTTTTTTCTGTTGTTCTAAGGTATAAAATTATTTGACTTTATTGAAATTGTTACAATTTGATTGTGCATCATATGAAGTATTTAACTTATCTTACCTAAATTAGCAATAGAAGTAAAATTAAATTTAAGCTATCATATAACTGTTTAAATATGTATGAAATGGGTAGTATTTTTTTTAAATGTAATGCTGTTTATTTTTTTCTCAAATTGTAACTGTTCTTCATTTAAAAACTATTGTGCAATTTTTTAAATTCTTATGAAAAATAATAATTTCCTGTTACGATCAGTACCATAATAAGAAAAGGAAGACTATTTAATTATTAAAATCATTTTAAGTAAGAAAATATGGTTAGTTTTAAATGTTTACATTCACATAAAACAATAAATTTTTAGCTCTAGTTAGACTAGAATTTATTGGTATTAAATGTTTTTTAGTTTTTAAAATTCATTTCATTACCCATATATTTTTTTATCTGTTTTGTTTTTATCTTTGTAAGCAAAATTGCAACAAGCATACTCCATAAATGGAGAAAATAAAAAAGTAAAGTTTTTTTTTAATTATTTTCTAACTGTTTTACTCATTTTCTGCTATTTGCTATTTAAATTCATTGGATATTAAAGATGACAAGTAACTAAGATCAAAGAAAAGAGCATTACTTTAATATTGTTAATCTTAAAGTTAGCTTAAAAATAAATAAATGATAGTGTTCACCTGTCGAATCTGAGAAAAACAGTATTAAAAAAAGCTGTTTTCAGTATTATTAAGTTTTAAGCAATACAAGAATATTTTTTTTTTTTTTGATTCAAATAATTTGGAGTAAAAATTTTTTGTAATTTGACCATTCTGCTTTCTTGTGTCATGGTAGTCAAGGAAAAGGGCTTTATTTAATTCAATGTTAAAATAACTTATATTTCAGCATTGAAAGTTTTGCAGATTTTTCCAAGTGTTAAACAGTCAGAAGATGCACTTTTTTTTGAAAAGAGAAAAAATATTTAAAACTTAATTTTAAGTAATAGCTATAATTATAAGCATTGAGCTTTATTATTTTTTTTTTGTAAAATTACTATGTAGTTGAAAAGAATTCACATATTTTTTATCGTAATTTTTTTTATATTTTAATTTATACATAAATAATTCCGTAGTCGGTCATTATATAGCAAAATCACTTGCTTTTTCTATTACTGAATTTCCAGAAAAGTTTTGGTATTTTTTTTTTTTTTTTTGCAATAAAAGCATTTTTTTTCCAAATATTTTTACGTAAATAACAATACGGTAGTCCCTGGTTATATTTTAAAATCAAATACTTTTCTATTTCTCAAAATTTCAGAAAAGTGCTGGAATTTTTTTTTAGTAAAAGCATTTTCAGAATAGTTTACTAGGGATAGATTAATTTATATTTTAATTATTAATAATTTTTTGTTTGTCTATAGATTGCATAAGAATAAAATAAATTTATAAATCAGTGTCAATGTTTAATTTTCTTAATAAATTTGTCTTGAATGTTATTATTTTTGTTATATTCAAACCGATTTTCATTAGGTTGTATGTTTAGGTATATTGCACATTTTCTTATCCCCAACTAGGACAGGATATTGTATTAATTAAAATATTAAAACTTTAAAAAAAATGGCTTGATTAAATAAGTGATTTAGAAAGGAAAAAAAATCAATTTTTTGATGTGATATACATATAATGTTTAATGCTTTTTAATCTTTTTCTAATTTTTTAAAATTTTATTAGGTGAATACAATTTTTTAGGTGATTTCAAAATAAATTCTTTGCAAAATAATTTCGTTCAGTGGATTGAATTTGAAAGTCAAAAATCTCTCCCAAGATTATGGAAACTTTTGTATGCATATTAATATTATGAAAGATAATATTATAATAGATTAATGTTATAAAGACTTGTAAAAGATGTAGATTAAAATAATGACCCACTCATTTTTAGATAATATGGTGTGAAAACTGGCTAGCTTTGGTAAAGAACTGGTTGCTATAAAAAGAATAAAAAAAAGGAATGAAATGGAAGTTCCATGTACCGATTTCAACAATAAATTTTCACTTTCTATGCTAAATAGGATTGATTGTTTTATATACGTATCTAATTTTTAGAACATTATCCAGATAATTACATGTACGAATGACTATTCATTTTTTAGGAAGCAATATATCTTCTATTTATATAAAAATGTAAGCTTTTTTATTTAACATTTATTGATTTGTATATTTTCCTCATTTTATATTTACTTTTTATAATAGAGATTATTCAATTCCTTTCAAAATATTTGTAATGCAATTAATTATAATTAATTTTTTAGTACTTGTGATGATGTGCCAAATATATCTCACTTAATTTTTTTTAATACAATATATATTTAGCACTTGTCAGCCTTATTTTGGAACTTAACAAATAAAATTCAGCTTATAGTCTTTTTTATTTTTATTTTCAGTTTATATTCCAACTCAATGTGAAAACAGTATATTTATTCAAAGCTAGAATGGTATACACAAGTAATATCCTATTCTTCATTTTTCATTTATTATTTTAGCATTTAGTGAGTTCCTTATTTTGTTTTACTATTTCTTTATTTGAATGAATACCAGCTGTCCTACTTATTTATGAATTGCTGCAAATCATTAGTCACATTAACGGAATAAACTTTTTTCTCACACGAAAAATTTGAAAAGTGATATTGTGCCAGTGTTTCATATCTTTTTTTTAAGGATTTTCTGTGAAGATAATTTTTAAAATGCCAAAGAAGATTTGATAATTATAAAAATTTTAAAATTGTTTTTCAATGATGAAGCTGCTCAAAATTGCACTTTTGTATAAGTAGCTATTTATTTTGCTTCATTATTATTTATGTATGTATGTTATATAAAGTTATTAATCTAGATTAATTAAAATTTAATCTTTAATTAGTTTTTCATTTCAAATTTTATAAATTATGTTAATTCTTTCATAACTGTACATGAATTAATTATTTTTTAAGGAAAAAAATTGTATGTGTCTTATAACAAATTATTATTTATTATACTTATACGGATAAGTTTTATAATTTATGTGTGCTTACTTTAACTGCAATTTAACAAGTGTACAAATGGTATTTAGTTTAACTTTTGCATTGAATATCTAGTCTTATACTATTTGAATATTGTTTAGAATATTTACAGTTGTATTACTACCATTGTGTGTTCGATGATTTTTGTAAGTTTCAATAACTTTGATTGTAGTAACCATATTTTAGGAAAAAAGGATAGATCTTTTAAAAAAATTAGCATAGTTTTTGGCATATAGGAAAAAATTATTTGAAAAAAAATGTGAATTTCTGTGACAATACTTATGATAAATCAATACATAAATATCTCTTAAATAAAATTGTAGAATTTCTAATATAATTTTGTAATATTAATTATATCAACAAAATTTTCCTCCATAACAGAAATTTTTTTTTGGAAATAAAGTGGCCTACTATTTTGTGTCATTCTGATAAATAGTAGTTACTATATCTTTCTTATGTTGTGAACTTAATCACTCTTGGAATTCATTTGTGTATATTTATTTCTTTCTTTCTTTGATTTTAGTATATCTTATTCTGTAATACTTTCTTATCACTGATATAATTTTGTATTGTAATATTTTCTTTTGCCGTAAACTTTTCTGGTGAGTATTCTGCATAAGTTTCGATTATTTTGTTTTTGGAAAACTATTTTTTTTTTTACATATTTCTATAAATGTATAGTATTCTAACTTTATCTGGTTATACAAAATTTTGTTTTATCAAAGTCACAGATGAATATTACTTTTATATACTTTTTTTTTGTAGGTTTACACTCTTTTTCCCTTTCCAAATTGCTACCACTATTTTTCTGCTTGGGCAAAAATGATATTTTTCTTGTAAGCTATTCCAGTAGTTAACAATAGTCGTTTGCATTCATAGTGAATATTCTCATTTCGAATTGCATATTGTTCAATATGTATATTTTTTACAAAATTCAAATATTGTCAATTTTTTTAATTTATTATAGTTCTGGTTTAGTCTGCATTATTTTATGCTTTAACAGGGGGTTAGTCTGCATTATTTTATGCTTTAACAGGGGGTTAGTCTGCATTATTTTATGCTTTAACAAGAGGATAAACATTAAAACTTTTTTCTCTGTTTCAGAGTAGTTTTTCAAACTCGAAATTTTAGTATGTGGCTCGGCGGGTATTTAAGATTATTGGAAAGTCTTAATTTGCTCTTTGACACAAGTTACTTCTTTTTAAGAAAAAATATTTCTAGGATTCACAATACGATCAAGATTTTCAAACCGGTTGTTCAATTTTTGAACATTATGAACAACTCTTCAATTAACCGAAATTTTTTTTTCTCAATTAATCTAAAATTAGTGGGATTTTCTGGCTTGCCTTAGTGACGAAATCCTTGTAATTTTTCGCTTCTTGCTATCTATAAAAAGGGATACTCAACCTATAAGCTCCTGTTCTTAACATATTTTTCCAATCTCCAAGCCTACAGAGAAGTGTAACTGTAAATTAAATCGCACTAATACATTTTCACAACTTTTTTAATTAAATAAATTTTGTTTTAAATTATATGTTTTAATTTTTAAGAATATTTTCTGATTTGAATCATGTGTTGCTTCAGAAAGCCACTATTTTTTTTAATAAATGAGTGTTTTTGTTTATGAAAATGTTGTGCTCAATTTTTTTTTTATTGTACTTATCCTTTTTCCCTTGCCAATTATTGGGACCTCTTAAAGTTTGTTTGACTTATTTTTTAGTCATTGCTGTAGTTACTGCATTTGACATGAAAAATGGAATTTTAAGTTAAAATAATTGATATTTTCTCAAAATTAAAACCAATCCTTCAATTCACTTTTTGTTCCTATAAATATGGAGTTGGCAAGTGAGACTTGTTTGATGTTCAAAAATGTTATGTAACTTGCTTAATTGTTGCACATTTTAGTTTTCATATTTGTCAAACCCTGTGCATATTTGTATTTAGTAAAATAAGTATTAAAGTATATTATAGATGTATTATTGTTGTTTTTTTAATGATTTTTTTACATTTTTCTTTCAATCATTTGATTTAATTACTAAGTTACCCTTTATTGGCCACCATTAGTACCTAGAACTATAAGACTGGCATTTATTTTAGTGAGGAATCATTGCTAGGTCTAAGTTTTTTTCTCCAATTTCTTATAGAAAAATTTTAACTGATAAGGGGCAGAAAATTTTGTACAAATAAAAAAAAAACTTTCCATAAAAGAAAATTAACGACATTTTTCGAATATTTTTTAGAATTACAAATAACAATATCTCGAATTGTTGCAAAGAATTTTTAATAAAAATGTTTTACATACTTTTTGCATTTTTTGTATTATTAATATCAAAATAAAAGAAAAATATTATATTTAGAATTTTAATAATTTTATAGTTACTAAATATAGCATGAAACACTGATGTCTTTTTCTGACTTAAAGGTAAAATCTTCCAAACACGGCTCACTATCAAATAATAAGTTCTTAAATTTGCAGTTATTTAGATATAAGACGATTATTTAGATATATATTCATCATTGAAATTTCTTTAATTTACAAAATCAATTGATAAATCTGTGAATATGAATGGAAAAAAAAAATTCCAAACTACTTTCTTTTTGGATTTTATATTTTAGTACAAATATAATTCCGATAATGTAACATTTTTTTAAAATAACTATTGAACTGTTTTTTATAATTAAAAAATATCACAATATATTTTTGCTTGTAATTAGAGCGTCAGAAAACAAAATATATACCTCTACTTAAAAGAGCTAATAGAAATAATTTCTTTATTAAAATACGTTGTCACAAAACTGGTGTATTTTATAAATGTTTAAATTTAAAAAGCTTCTTCTGGTGATGAATATGCTTCCGCCCTATAGTACAGGCATGGCTTTAAAATATATAAATAACAGTATATCAAATTAAAACAAGGCTGTATTTTTTAGGGCAGAAGTTGTTGGTGATTTTTGGAAAACGAGGATTGAAAAAGAGTATGTTAATGAAAAAAAAAAAAAACATGTATTAGTTATGTATGAGTTATTAAAAAAAATAGAAAATTGGATTTTTTTTCTATACTTCCTAATCGAAATCCCCCAATCGCTATTTAAAATCACCCATATGTGGAAATTAAAATAAAATGAACGTGATATATCGAATAAAACTTAACAAATGGCACAGCGGACATGTGAAAATTGTTTTAGAATGAGTGAGTTCCTGACTTAGACTATTTGGAGCTCACTCCAATATGCTCTTCCAGAAAAAAAAAATTAAAGTTTAAATGCCCTTCACTTGAAGCAAAGTTATAATTCAAAACTATACATGTCTTCTTGCCATGAAGAATTATCTAGGCTTTAAGACGGACAAATTACTGAAATATTAAGTAGATTTTTAAAAATGTGTAATCTATTTTAAAAATCGCCTATTTGGTGATTTATTTCCACCTAGATTAAAATTATCAAGATCAATGACTTATTCTCAGCTTTGCAAATTTTTATGAACCCAGATATTGGAGTAAGTTCTTAAACATTAAAATAAACACTATTTTAATTATCACAGTGGCTTTTCTCTACATTGATGCTTTGCGTCATTTTCTGAATAATTATAGAGGGCGCTGGCTAAAGATAGACTAAATTTGATCTGATAGTCACAAGTAACTGATATAAACTCACAGTAGCATATTACTCGCAAAACAAATGATTTTATGTTTGTTTTTAGAAAAATTTCAATTTCTTACATAATATTTTCCAACACTCTTCTGACTATATTTTTCATAGTAATTTTTCATCAAAATAATATACATTGAGAAATTGAATATTTGATTAATATTAAGCAGAACAATCAAACCAGAGTCAGTAAGAATGCTCTCTAAGTTTCTAAATTTCGTGAATTGTATTTTATTGTTTTTTTAATTATTTTTTTTATTGTAGTTTGTTTTTCTAATAGAATTATTTAAAATATTGATTGTATTATTACATGTCAATGTAATACGATGTTTACGTGGTTGACTGCCGAACCCAGAGACCTTAGTAGAAAAAAAAATTCAGATCTTTACAAAAAAAAAGTATTAAATTATTTAATTATAAAATGAGAACTTAAAATAAAATAAAAGATTATTTTCAAACAAACTTTTTTTTTCTATCATTTTGAATGTTTAAGAAATATGACAAAAAAAGCAAACGTTTTTTTAAATTTTTTGTAAACCATATTTCAAACGATATTTCTGAAATTAAAACACAACTACTTTTTTCTACATGGAAATAACTTTGATTTTGTGATTCATTGCATATTCTACAATGAAATGTTAGTTCTGTGGGTAATTTGTTTTCTTTTTTCCAAGTAAAAAAATAAGAAAAAGTCAGAAATAAATGGAAAAATATGTGAATCGTCGTTTTCAGCATCATATTTTAATTAGCAAACAATTCATTGCGAACAGAAGAGGGATGACCAAAGAAATGATTCGATGGTAACTAATTTTCAATTGAATTGCTTTATTTTGTAATTTTAGAAATATTTTAAATAAGTTATACATTTGAGAATGTTTTAAGCTACTCAAATGATTTAAAAAAAAAGTCTAAAGCTGCTATATCTAAAAGCATTATAAAGAAAATAATTTCACGTTGCGAAATTTGAAAAACACTACTTAGAATATCATAAACTAAGTAATCACACAAATACGAGTATATATATATTATGATACACATGGAATAAGTATTATTTAAAATAACGTCGAAATTATGTATATGCTACAATATTATTTTTTTAAAAATAATTTTTGTTATGTTTTTTATTTTCTTATGGTTCGTTAAATATTTCTCTTAACTATTTGTATGCACAAATAGCTTTTCATTTATTTATTTATTTTATGTGTTATTCGAATTATTAATCTTTTGTTCAACTGCAATTATTATTGATATTGTTTAATTTGAAATACCATAAACTTTTTTTTTAGTTCCTAATGGGAATGTGTTCTTATTTAAAGTATAATCTTTATGAAAACCGATCAAAAATAAAGTTAAAAAGAAAAAGTTTGGATTTAATTGTTTATTTTAGAATTTTCAAAAGCTATTCTGTGTGATTGAAAAAACAACTTTAAGTGCTTCACGATTGATATTTGAGAAAAGTGGCTAGAAAACTATTTTCTTTCCATTGCTATTGCTATAAATGCTAAAATAGAATTTAAAAAAGCTGATAAAAATAAAATTTATTTATTTATTATTATTTTTTTGCACTTTGTAACTTATTGTAATAAGTTGCCAATTATGCGTTTTTTTTAAGAGAAGAATAAGTAACTTAAAGAGAAACACTGAATGATTATTAATTATGATTAATGTTAGATTAATGATATTAATATTAATTCATTATCCCCATGTTGCAAAACAGGTTCATTTCTGAATGATTCTACAGAATAAGCCCAAAAAAATCTATGTGGCGTAATTTTTTTTTCTTTTTTTGGGAATTGCTCTATTAATTTCGTCTAAACTTTGAATATTGTTATTTAAAATTGAATAGTTTAGAATGATGCACAAAATTTTATAATTTACAATTCAAAATTGTTGCGATCAATTCAAAATGCAATTGAAAAGTTTGAAAAAATGGAATAAGAAGCAACGAGGAATTATTTAAAATCACAGTTTTCATGGTATTACAATTTAGATAAACAAATTTATTTGTTGCATTTGTGTAAAAATGTTTTAATTCGTGCAATTTGTTTCAGAGATATACCGAAAAACGTAGCTGCTTATAAACGAAGGGATTTATTCAGATACTAAGAGTATGGTATAATTTTAAAGATGGAAACGAGTAGAAGAAATTTATATCCTAAGAGCAAAAGTTTTGCGCTGAATATTAGTAAACTTTTTTTCGTTCAAGTTTCCATTCTTCCATTACTTAAAACATTCAGATGAGTAAAAATTTAATTTCGACTACATTATATAGAAAATTTTAAAATTGAGATACAAAGTGTAAGGTTTCATCTGAATTAAAATTAAAGTTCGGCGATGTAAATTTGATAAAATAATTTTTTAAGTTTGCATTTTAAAATTAAATTTAGATAACTTTTACAGCAAAATAAAAAAATCATTTTTGACTGCAATTTTTAGAAAAATTTACGAATATGATGCAAAATATATGATATTAGTTCAAAGATGAATTGGATTAGAAGATATTTATCGCATAAAAATAATAGTGGGATAAATTGCTCTATTTTTGTCTATGATTCCTAGATGGCAGCACAAGCTGAAAATTACACCAACCTTGGATTTCATTTTAAAAATGACACAAAAAGTTTAATTTTGTTACAATTTGAATTTTTTTTAAAAATTCACTTAGCCTTCAAATGAGTCACAAAATCCAACTAGAGTTTTCGGAGTAAAGTACATCATTTTAATCCAAAGCAATCGTTTGAAAAAAAAATATATATAAAAATAAGTGAAAATTAGTAAGAAAAACGGATTAAAAATTGAAAAAAAAATACCTTTTTTCTTTTAACTTGATCAATAGATCGAATTCTTGTAGCGTCTAAATTGCCCCTGTGAAATGGGTTTTGTTTTGGTATTTTAGCACTTCCATCGCGGCATGGTGCGCCTTTGTTCCACTCTCTGAGTTGAAGTTTCCCCCGAAACACTAAAATTGAAACAAAACGAACGTATCTTTAAGACTTGTTTATTTTATTTCAAAATATAAAAATCAATTGCAATTAATTATAAAATTCGCTAATACAACAATAGCGCACAGTCGATCTTCCTGGAAGGCGAGTTATCTCGTCCTTCGCGATGAAAGAGTTAAATAATTGCAAATATGTTAGTAGCCCCGAAAGGGATACCTTGCTAGGTGGTGGATATTTTAGCAAATGTACGTTCATCTTACATTATGTTCCCTAAAGTCGTCTGACACTTTCAGTATCTTACATTTTTCTTCAAATTTCTCTCAAAATAATAATAAAATTCGTTTTATGAACCCTATTTATATGCTCATAGAGCCGTTGACGTATCTTAAAAATATTGATTACATGTTCTTCAATAAGTAGCAACTAATTATTAATGGTAATTTAGAAAAAACTTAGTGTTTTAAAATATGAACTAAACACGTTCGAAATTTGAAAAATTACTTCGTTTGCGCGAAAAAGTCTTTATTATGGTAATTTGGTAATCATTCGTATTATACAACTTACGTAAACCGTTATATTTGAATATTGTAGGAATTTAAAGAATGTCTCGTACCATCAATACGATTTTTTGCATCACATTACATCACACTTTCAATATTTCATTAAAATTTTCTAAGAATTAAGAATTAATAAAGACCATTTTTTACATTTTTTTCTTTATTTTCTCTTTTGCTTAAGACTGGAAATTATATGATTGCTACAAGTACCCTAAATATTCAAATGCAATTAAGTTTTATTATAATAAGAGGGAAAAATTTGTAGCACTTCCATAATTTTTAGTTTTTCTTCATTTTTCTTCGAAATAAATTTCAAAAAAATCTCATATTGATTAGAGACTACTCGAGTTCATAATCATTAGAAAAGAAAATATTCGATCGTTTACTTGAGGTTTTTTTCATAATTGCTTAAAAGTGTATTCCTAAGTAGAATTATTTAATTATTTTAAAATGATTCTTCTACTTTTACGCATTATAAGTAGAAATTTATATCCAAAAATTTTAATTTTAGCAACATTTATTATTAAATATTGAATGCACCTCAAATTACTGGTTTTGAAATGTATTTGTTCAGAAACTGATTCGCTGATTTACTTACTCGCTTTCTTTTTTTTTCTTTTCTCTTTCTATTTAATTACTCATTCATTCATTTACTTATTCACAGCTATTACAACTATCATACTTTTAGGCTGACGTTGGGTGATATATTCATACCAGTATCAGTGATGCTGTCAAGGGGGTGGTAGTTTGGGAATTAAAACTCCTCTCTAAAGGAATAATCTAAAATAAAATCCTTTGCCGACTCAATAGCTATTCCATTGTACTTAGAAACACAATAAAGTAATAACGCAAAATTTAACACGATGCAAATGAAAGCAACATTTTAGCAGTATTCCAATAAATAAAAGAGTAAATGAAGGAATTTCAACTGCTTACAGTATCTATTACCTCGATTTTGATATATCATATATCAAGTTACTACCAAACTACTTGGTCCCTTCAGTTATTCAATATGTTGTGAAATATACGTTGCTTATTCTTGTTGTGAAATCTGCGACAAGTGTTAGATTTTCCAAACGAAATGTGTGTGGGGAGGTTGTTGAAAAGTTCTCAAAAGTTTTCGTCAAAATTAAAGAATTTTGCAATGAGTTTAGCACTAAAATTGCCAAACCACATACTACCATTTGGGAAACATTTATGAGATACCCTATTCTTGCAGATAGGAACAATATTAAAGCAGTCAATTTTATAATTTTATAGCTGAATTTTTAAATGCCAAATTTGCATAGTAATCAAAGTTACTACAGTCTTTTTAACTCTTAGTAAAAACTCAAGATAGTAATTAGATCAATGAGACTGAAAATATAAAGATATTATGTTATATGAGAACACGTAATAATGAAACCTCATTTTCAATCCTAAGAATTATGAAGTCATTTTTTAGAAATTCCATATTTGAAGACTGATTAAGCTGCTTAGCTTTCATGCATAACTCACGGGGAGATAAATTTACCTAAAGGTGTTCTATATTACTTGACTAAATTAAGATGAAAATCTTCATCTTCATTTTCATCTTCACTTGTAGCATTTTATTAAATGAAATATTTCATATTACTATTCATTCCCAATAATTATAATTTATGGATGCAGTTCAAGAATTGTATTTAAAAGTAGCTAATTATTTAAAAATTTTCCTATTTATGAAAATTTCTCAGTTTTTAAACATCACCCAGAAAGTTTTTTTTTTTTTTTTTTACCACTGACCCATGTCCTTTAAATGAAGGCCCATATGTAAACCAAGTAAATATTACTTAGTTCAATGTAAGCCTTTAAAATTACAATGAGTACTAACTAAAGCAAAGGCATGTAGCAAAATATTACAAATGAGTGAGAAAAAAGTATTAAAAATATTTATGCAAATGAATGATTGATTTCTTAAAATTTATATTTTCGAAACTATTACGTATATTATAATAAATGATACTCGAAATAGTAGTAAAACATACCATTCATTGTTTTTAGGTCCTGCATGGATGGTTCGTAAGCAGTGCTTTTGAAGTTTTACGCATCCTCATAAAAGGAAATCCTGTGACGTAAGATCTAAGATACTGTTTATGAACCATTGATGCTGAAGACGCTGTAAAAAATTAAAGAACACATCTGTGCAGCATTAGGAAATATTTATGCTACGAAAGTACAAGAAGTGAGGATTAAAAATGATTACGGATTGCATGTTTACTGTGCAACAAATGGAACATTGCTAACTAGAAGGGAAAAAAACTTGGTATATTTTTTCTTAATTTTGCATATCATTTATTCCAATGCTACGTAATGTGTAATAGTTTAGAATATAAATTATTTAAAATTCTGTCATTCATTTGTCATGCATATTTTCAGTATAATTTTTAATCAAATTAAAAATCTTATTTGTAGGGGAGAGTGGTGTCAATTGTAACATTTTTTACTTAACTATTTTTAACTAACAAAAAATCCAATATATTATTAGTATTAATTGACAGACGAGTAAAGTAGACTATCCTCTACTAGAAAAAAAATTAAATACCTGATTTTAAATATTATTATATTAGTTATTAACAATTTTTGACAGTCGTGCACTTGTTACAATTGTCCCCACTTACGGGGTCAATTGTAACAGTTCATAAATTCAACTAAAACATAGTTAATTATACATATTATCATAGTTGTGATATATTTTTTTATTGATCAAAATAGTAGTGATATTTTAGGAATAAAAATAATAATGAGCAGAGACCTAAAGGGTTAAACTTTTAACTTTAAGGGGTTAAAAATTTTAATTTTTGCTGTGAAAGGTGACAAATAGAATAATGCACATGCAACATAATATAAATGCTATAGGAAACTATTGGTGGTTCTTAAAGAGTTAAGTAATGGTTTGTAAACATAAGATTATTTATTTTCAGCTGTTACAATCGTCCCTTTACTTATTGTTACAATTGTCCCCAAGACGCCATTTCAGCTTCATTTGTTAAAAACAATGCTAGTTAATTAGCAAAACTAATCTTTTTTTTATTGAAATGTAATTAAGGTGTCCACTTACATATTCGGTTACTAATTTTTATTTGTTTAAACAAAATTACTTTGTTACAATAAAATATTCTAATACCAAAAAAAGTACTTGCATGACGTGAAAATATCTTTTGAGATGCAACTCTTTCAAAAGTACATAAAAATGGTTGCCATCAGGGGTGTACATGTAGATTTGTCAAATACACCTTGTGCACCACCTAGGAACCAAATCTAGAACCCGACACTCGAAATTTTTGCTCTGTTACAACCGTACCCTGTTACAATTGACCCCACTCTCCCCTACTGAATATCAAGTTTTCAGACGTTAAAATGTTAAGGGTTGTCCTGTTATATACTCAACCTCCACTTTTTTCCCCTTTAAGTACCCCTATTTCAGTATGTGTAATAAAAAAATCCTTCGAGCGTTTTGACAATACTAGTGCTATTTATAATTTTTGTAACACCATGCTAAAGTATAAGGACTTCTACACATACGTCATTGAATTTTAGAAAATATAACTTTAAAAACTTAAAATGCTATTATGGTATTTTTTTGCAGACCCTGTAAGTTTTACGCACAATTTTTTTAAATATTTGGAGTTTGCGTCAGATGTCCTGAAAGCGCCTACTCATTGGTCACAGGTAGGCCATGTTTTCAATAACTATATAGTCTAAACTTTCGATCATTTACTTTACATAAAAAAATAATTGCAGTCACATTTTCCAGCAGATGACGGCATATGACACGATTCAATAATTCGATTCCGTTAGGAAAAAGTTATGTTTGTTCAGCAAAAGTATGACTGTATGACATGCACATGATATGTCACATTTTTAATTTAATCACTAGTTAGTATTAATTAATAAGCATATTTAAAGAGGAATTAGGAAAAATAGTATGTGAAAATCCGGTTTTTAAATTCCAAGTTATTTAGAATGTCTCGTAATCGTTTTTGTGTTCACTCGCCTGTGTTTATTTTCCCCCAACACACGGAAAAGTGTGCCCTGTCCAGGAAGCAACTTTTCTCTTTGCCGAGCTCAACAGGGAAAACATTAATAGGCAAATAAGGAATCCTTCGCAAGAGCAATGATTAAACAAATCAAATTTTCGGTTTAATTTTTGCTCTAATTTTTTTATTTTATTGTTCTTAAAAATTAAAATTGAAATTTCGTCCTCATATTACTTTGTAAAACTATTTAAAAAAATTAGTCTTCTCTCAATAAAAGAATTATAGTTGATTTCGATTTAATACTCTCTCTCTCTCGAAAAAGAAACAAACATTTTCGCAGTATTTTTGTTTATTTATTTTTATACTGAACGTCTTTTATTGTTATTTTTTTATTTTAATAAACATAATTTTTTTAATATAACTCTCGTTAATATAAATTTTTAAAGACATGAAAGTCATTTTCGTCACATTCAATATAAATAATAATGTCCAAAAAACTGTTATTGCATTCAATTTGCTACAGAAAATTTAAGAATAACTATAAAATATAGCTTGTACTTTATTTATTTTTATTTTAATAGAGCAAGAACTTTATTTTCACACCTTTTCAAATGAAAGAGACACAGATAAACCATCAAGAATGTAAAAAAAGGAATTTATCCATGATGAAAATATTTTTGTTTTGGCAGACATATTACTAATATAACACTCATTGACACATTTGAACTTTTTGATTGTTAAATGAATTTCAATAGATGTTTTTTCTGGAATATTTTGCACTGATTTCAATTATGTATCAGATTTTCGTAGCAAACAAGTTTTTTTAAAGGAATAATTAAAAAATTTTTTTATTATAAAAACATAATTTTATTTAAGTTACCTACAAGTATTAATCTAAATCAGAATGCAATTTTTAAAGATTCTCTACTTGTTTTGTTTGAGAAATAATTATTTTTATTGCGTTGAGTAATAAGCTGAAATAATATTTATGTTCCATTTTCTTTAATAATAATTTTCTAAGGTTGAAATATCTTGGCGCAATCACTCCTTTTGTTTATCTCTCACAGTGCCGAGATTTTCAAAGAAAAATTCAAATGAGAATCTTGAGTATGCTAAATTCCAGAGCTTCAAAATTTTGGAAGAGTTTAGAAATCAGTTCTTCATATTCTCAGTTTTTCTATTGCCAAGAAATTTGGGTGGCTTTTCACAATAAAATAAAATAATAATAATAAATAAATAAATAACAATTTCTTATATTTTAATAAATACAAAAGAAAAATACAGAAAAGAAGAAAATATAAGCCTAATGAATAATTTTTGTGGTTTTATTAAGCTTCATAGAAAAGTACATGAGAAAACATTACATTTATCTTTTTAACGAAATCACTGTCGACCAGTGTGGGTCACTTACATAGCTTCAAATTCCAAATTCTGAAATATTTCTCCTTTCTCTCGTAAAAACTTTTAAACTTACCTGAGAAAAAAATGCGCAGGGAATATTTTTCAAAAGTGTTGAGAAGTCAGGTAAAAATATAGATGCCATTTCTATTTTTTCCATGTAAGGAGCTTGAAATTCATAATGAGTGGAAACCATCGTATGTGTGCATGCTACACTTCTTCAAAATATATTTAGAATAACGTTTGTGTCTAGAATAATAATAGATATATATGTATACTATTTCTCTGAAAAGAATTAACAAGAATTTGAAACAGACAAATATTTAAAACATTACTTTACTTTCTTAAGAAGAGAAGATGAAAAAAGAAAAACTGCAGTTTAGCAATTTCTTACAAGCTAGAAAGAAATCATTGAAAACAATGAATGATTTTCAACTTGTGATAATTTTTGCGAGTTCAGACAATGCTTTGCTTTCTATCAATATTTTGCACCATTTTTATAATCAACACAAAGAGTGCTCTTTGGAAAAGGAGAAAACTTCACTTAACAGTCATAAATAACTGTTACGAACTGACGTCATGACATTTATAGAAATTGTGTATTATTCGGTAAAAAATGTTATTTAATAAGGCGAAAAAAAACCTTCGAAGGACAGCATGAAACTTAGTTCCAAGAAGTATATTCTACACTAATTGTTAGCATAACTTCTATTCTCTTACAAGCAGAGTTCGGTATCTGTTTTAAATCTTGAAAACTGTGTGTGTGAGTTTTATTAAACGACATGTGCCTTTTCTTAAAATAAGGCACTCAGTTCTATAAATTTTATGTATAGGAGATATTTTATATAATGGAGAATTTATTCATTTCGATTTTATTTTCAAAAAAAAGTTTCATAACACTAAACTAAACCCGGTGAAAAATTAAGAACAAAATCCTCCTTTTATGTCAATTTTCTAAAATAAATTTTCATATAAAAAATTACCAAATTGCAAGTAAATGTATAATTATTTTTAAAAGCAACGTTCCCTCTAAGTTGCACGTAAGATTGTAAACACAAGATACAAAATTTATCAATAACATAAAAAGCGTCAATTGATTTAAGATTTTTAAAAGTTCTAAGAAATTGAAAAGATATATTGTTTCACTAATGTTTTTGGTTTGGATGCATTTTATGTAAGTTTTCCCCTATAAAAATTCAGTTAATAGTTGAGGCTATAAAAATTATATCTTTTTACCATTAAAATTGAGAATAAATTAATAAAAATATTTTTGCCACTCATAAAATAATTTTCATATAAAAGCTGTTCCGATAGTTTTAAACATTCATATTAAACCCAAGGTAAAAGTGACTTCTTTTTCTCTTATAAATTTCAGTTTCACAAAAATAATTCAAAATCATTGTAGCGTGGAAAAAAATGAACCATCCTAAATAATTTTTGAATTAATAATTGGATCTTCACTTTTTAGGACTCAATCTTTATGGTTCAAAGAGATGACTTCAAATATGCTAATTAATTAATATAGGCGATATTTTAAGTTACAGAATCCGACACAAAAACCTACTTTCTCTGAATAAACATACCTTTTTTTGTTTTGGCGGATTCGGATTTCTGTCACCCAACTGTTCCAATCGTTTGGTCAGGAGAGGGGTTCAAAGTTTGGACCACTTATATGTTAATTTTACTTTTCACTTTACTTTTAATTTTACTTTACAAATATGCTAATTTTACTTTTTGAATATTTCTTTAAGCATATTGAAAATTTTTCACTCACAGTTTTATAATTTTATTATCTAAAAGATGGTTACATGCAAAAGATAACTTTCAGTAAATATTTATTATTTTATTTAACAATAGTCGAAGAAAAATTTGAATTGTAAGGTATACAATTTTTCAAATCATTTTAAATAATGTAATTTTGACTATGCGAGTCAATGAATTTCATACTTAACTGTTTTATTGTCAAAACAGAACTAACTTCAACTGCTATAAATTTAAGTTTAAAGAATGCACAGATTTCAAACAGTAAACAATGCACTTTAAAGCAAAATATAGACTTTTAAAAATAATTTAGCTTAATGTCGCTGTTCAAGAACCATAATTGTTAACCAAGTAAATGAGCATTTACGTTGAAAGTTGAAGTCAGTCTTTACATTTATTTGAGACATTTAATTAGTAATTGAAATGAACAAGCTAACCAGTTTTATTTAACTTTTTCAAGCCTAGGTGAAAGACTTTAGCTATTAAAAACACAAGAGTTGAGACTTAACTGTTATAATTCTTAAATGTATGTACTCAAATATTTAATATTTTCGGTATCTGGTGATCTGTGTAAATCAGAATATGGTGTTGCTTTACTTGTTGGCGAACTTGGTATCATGGTACCAGTAAGTAAACGATTAGTATTGATTTATATAAATATATATATATCCAAAAAACAAATAGACAAACTTTTTCGAAATTTGATAAAAAACAATGGATGACAAACTAAAGTAATTAAATTCTACATTAAATCATTGAGTTAATTGTATATTATTGTAAATAAATTTACTAAAAAACTTCTTTGTTAATTTATATAATTTTTGCCATTTGCAAATCTATGGCTAAAATTATGTGCAAAGCAGGCAATTCATGTTTCTTTCTCTTTTCTATTTTATTTTATTTTTTCTTAAATAAAAGTTAAGTTTCTGAAATTATTAGATGTTAACTTTAAATTATCCAATATAATATTACTTTGCGCACATCCATTTTCGTGCCCATCCTTGGTAACTAACAAATCAAACGCACTTCGGTACTGCAGTAAGAACGCACTATAAAACAAAACTCTTCTATTTACGCTTTTACCTCAATTTGCGCTTTTGTTTTCATATTTTGTAATCTGGCGATCTTATTACGAAAATATTTTAAATCATCCTTGAAAAATTTCCCGTTCATGTAAGTTCATTTGAATTCGCTACTTGCTTTATAGATTTCGTTTTATGTTTATTCTGTTTTTTCTTTAGATTTTATTTTCTGTTTTTACTTGATATTTTTACTTAATGTGTTCTATTTTATTTGTTGTAAATTTCTTGCAAAATTTTTTTGAGTCTTTTTTCATTGTTTTGTAATTTTTCCATATTTTTTTTACATTTTGAACTTCAGTAACTTTTCAATAACGTTTTAATAACTTTTGTTAGCCTTCATATTTGCTTCTAGCACGCTTTGCTTTTGCACTGAAACTATGAGTTTAACAAGCTTTAAGGATATTTCATTTTTTTAATGATTTCATGGACTTCTATTTTTTTATTTTTTTTATTCAAATATTTCATGAAAATGCTGGTTCCATGACAGCGCGCGTTTTAATGAAATGGAATGGAACAATGGAATTTTGTCATCGTCAATAAAATTTTATATTTTTGATATGCTCGAACCACGTAAGGCCGGAAAGAGACAGCGGTTTACAGACCAGCCCTTGAAAATTTTTAAACTGCTGAAAAAAACACGATCCAAATCGCTACCCCAGTTCTCGATTTATTAGCGCGAACATACATCGAGACAGATGTTCGCTTTTATGTATATAGAGAAGAGATGTAGTTCTCATTGGCTTTTCTTCTTTTTTTCCTTGTAATGGAACTTCAAAAAGTTCTTACGTTTAAGTTTTTGTTTTATTGTTATGAAACTTCTTTTCAGATATTTTTTAAGGTGTTTCGTTTAATTTTAAGTGAATTTAACTAATCCATTGTCTTAATTTAGGGTAGGTCTTGGTTAGATGGCCTTATAAGAGAGATGGCCAGTCTGAATATCTTCGTTATTTGTTAATAGATTGCAGCAGATGCAGTAACAGAAGAAACAGTTTAACTTGTTTAATTATTTGAGCGAATTATATTTCCTGAGGAAAAAAATGATAGAAAAAATTTTAATGCATATTTTATTCATTGGTCAAATATCTTTCATGAATTAAGCACTTTGTTGTTCTTCGATACGTAGGTTATAAATTTTTTCAGCTAGCAGGACCTTTAAGATATATATGTTGTTCAATCTTTGTTCCTGAGTAAAAAGCAAATGTATAAATAGCGAAACGAATTTACGAATTCGATGGCCATCTCATCTTCTGCTTCGGGAGAGATGGCCAAATAAAGTCGAAGAGGGGCGGCCACTTTTCATTAATATGTAAAGACATATCACTAGCAAGTCGTAGTGTCTTAAAAAATCTTTTTAATAAAAATAGAAAATAAGATGCATTTTACTGAATTTGTATTCACCACCATGCTTAACTCTTTATGAACTCACCCATTTTGTTGGGGGCTATCTTTGGTCATTTGCTTCACAGCTGGCAAGAGTATCCCCCACGTCACTAATAAATCAAAGGCGTGCTGATCTTGACAGTGGAACTTCCTGGCATTCAAACTAACAATCGGCTTGTGAAGATCGCTTATTTTTCCCCCCATTGAACAATTTTCTCGTTAACTATTTTAAAGCGGGAATAAAGAGATTTTTATATCTTTTTCCCAAATCTCCTTTTTAATTATTATTTATTTATTTTTCTTCATTTTTTTTTAAGTTTCTGTTTATTTTTTCTTAAAACTGATTATTTTGAATGGATATGTCATACAAAAAAAAAAAGTTTTATTTTTAAAATATGTTGAAAGATCAGCTTTCTAAAAGTAACAAAAACATTTTAAATTTTTTTATTTTTTTTATGAGTTAATATTAACTGAACTCGCGTTCTTTTCAGTTTTAAGAATCAAATAAAGCTTCGATTATATTGAAGTTCGTTAATAGAAATGTTTTTGTAAAATATTTATTTGAACTATTTTCCTGATTTGAATACGTGGAAGAATAACAGAAATAACTTTCCAAATGCGTAGATATTTAGGTGTAACTGTAGCAAGAGACGCTGAAACTGGAAATTACTGTTTATTAATTACTGTGAAAAGCCGATGACTACCCATAATATGAAAGTATGATTATCCATCACTGGAATTCGAACCTGGTTCCCCTCAGCGAAAGGCGGATGTTCTATAGCCTGAGCCGCAACGGCTTTACATCACATTTTTAGAACTAATGATATTATGACTACAATTTTGAGTAAGGAATATCATAACGAAAAACCAAGTTTTTTGCAGTAATTGGATTTTTTACCGCTTGTTAGTAAAGATTTAGAAATCAACTGAAAAAAGGAAATTGTAATACTTCTTTTTAATATTAATTATAGAATTTAAAAAAAAGAGCATTTAGCATTTTTTACAGAGTTCGTACTATTTTAAACGAAATATTTTTATTCATTGATCTATCAAATTAATCCTGCCGCCGAAACAAATAAAATTGTTTAACAAATAAAATTTACTTAATTTATTTTCTTACGTAATGTAATATAAGCTTTTTAAATAATAAATAATGAGTTCCTTCATATATATAAATTTTTTTTTCTTTCTTATTTTTTTTAAAAAAAAAAAATAATAAGGAAACCTAAATTTCTTGTAGGTGGTATCTTTGGTATTATTTAATAGTATATCTAAATAATGTTTTTTGTAATGCATATAAATGAAATATATGAATCAATCTGAATTATTTTGATTGATGTCTGGTTTTATCCATAACTATGCTACCTACGCCTTTAAAGCCATATTTTGCTCAACATAAAATATCTGAAATATCTTGAAACATGAAAATACAAGGTCTGGCTATTAATTTCCAGGACTCATGGAATAACTCAGAAGAAAAAAAAGTTAAACACATAGCCATTTAATATTATTCGAAGTAATCCCCATCAGCCGTAATGCACGTCTGTGCAAATTTCGGAAAGAAGTTTTAAAGTCCTCTTTTGGAATGCTCTTTATTAGTGACGTTACAGTTTTCGTGAAGGCTCCGACATCCTGAAATCTTGTTCCCTTCAGTGAATTTTTCTGCTTAAGAAACAGGAAAAAGTATGTGCTAGGTCTGGCGAGTATGGTGGATGCTGCGACTCAACGGCACCTTGCTGAGCTAAGAATCGCCTCACAGGCAAACGCAATGTGTGGACGCGAACTTTTTCAATTGCTTCCGGCTTGCGTACGAACTGCGGCCGAACTGTGTGCGGATCATCTTCCACGCTTTCGCGTTCGAAAGCGATTATTAAACCATTCAAAAGTTCTTGAGCGAGATAATGCTTCCTTGCCGTAAACTTGCTTTAACAATTTGTAGGTTTCTACAGCTGTCTTGCCCAATTTGAAGCAAAATTTAATGTTAATTCTTTGCTCCATTTCACTTCGACAACAGGAATTTAAGAGCTCCGTTTTAATGCGCCTTTCCACGAGAACCATTCACTTCTGAATGGCGCCGATTGCACTGCACATGCGCAAGAAAACACAATATGCAATCATTAGCGCCATCTTCCGGCTTTTCTTTCTCCCACAGTTACATCAGTCCTGGAAATTAATAGCCGGACCTTGTAGTTTACTTATACTGCTCTTTACATTGTTAAATTCATTTATGGTGACAAAAAAATTATTTTCGTAAACAAATAAATATCGGATAATTCAGCAATAATACTGTTTTTAGAATAATAACAAATCAGACAAAAAAATTAACGATTAAATAAGGTATGGTACTTTTTAGCTGGTGGTTTTTTTTTATTTTCTGAGATTAGAGATTATCTTTTAAAATTGCTATTAAATTAAATTACTTATTTATTTGAATAAACCATTACTGGGTGAAATTTATCATTGCAAATGAGTGTATTGTCAATTCTATTTAACTACCTGCACTCAATTACACACTTTACCTACTAATCACATGAGAGTACTACGGGATGGTTGCAAATAATAGCGGCGTATAGTGCTTGGAAATAGATTCCTAGTATTTTTCAAACAAGATAAGTTGCTATTGTCAATGCCTATCTATTTACTTCACTTTTCGGCTTAGTCACAAAAGAACACAAATATGCCATCCTTTCGCCGTTCAGTGACCAAGGAAAATCGCTTTCTGCACTTCTCCTGACTGATGGTTTTTCTTTTCGAAATCTTCTATTTGTTGCATTCAAACTCGTTTTTAACAACTAATGATTTAAAAGGCTCATTATCACCTAATTCTTTTCTCTAATAAATCAGTTAATTTTGAAATTTTTCCATAAATATATATTAGATATATATTGAAACAATTTTGTTCAATTTTTAAGTCAACTAAAGTATCTAACAATTTGACTTAAGTAATCAAAAGAGTGACTAACAATTAAAATTGCACCATTCAGAAAACTCCAGATAATAGATACTTACTATTATGTATCGTGATTTGAAGATAATTTTTTTACCTAGATGCTTTTTGCTGCTATCTGATCCAGGACGCAAAATTTATTATATACATAATTTATTCATTTATTACATAATTTACTATAAGATTATTCAATTAAATTAAATTCTTATCATCAATGTAAAAAAAAAAACAATAAACTTATTTTTAAGCTGATTTGGAAATTGTAATAGTAGTAAAAAAGTAAATAATGATTAACAGGCTCTGGTTTACAATTAGAATATATAACTTGTTTTGTTTCTCAAAGAAAATGTATTCGAATTTAGTAAGCTATTTTCATAACAATTAATTATTTACAAACATTACAGGTGAAATCTGAAAAACCATTTCATTCAGGAAGATCTACGATATTGTTTGACCATACCTAGTGAATTACTGATATACAATAACTGCATTATCAAAAATGCTTACATAAAAGTGAGATAACATTTAAAAAATTCCCTTACATGAAAGTAATTTCCTGTAAACAATAATTTTATATAATTTATTATCCTTAATAAATAATTCATTTTATTTTGAAAGCATTTTAAGTATAAAATCACTGAAATTTAAGACCCGAAAGTAATAGGAAATCAATACCAAAAAGAACGAAATTACTACAACACAACGATGCAAATATAATAGAATAAAACGAAATTGAAAAAAAAAAAGAAAAAATTATTATTTTTTTTAAATATTTGTATAGTATTTAAAATTATATAAAAAGGCATTTTAATGTATGCATTATATTACGTTAATCATAAATTTAGATAGAATTGAATTCAGTTTTCCTTAATTGAGCATAAAATGGAAATTTTTATAGAAATTTTAAGATTTAAAATTTTTTTCGCTGCAGTAAAACAAAGTCTGAAACAACTTTCCTCGTTCAAGTTTAAAAGATACATTATTAATATAATGTATTTTAAATTATTTTATCTATTCTCTAAAATTCACTAATAAAAAGCACACTGTAATAAAATTGATTACTGAGAAACGCCAAACAGCATAATAGAGAACAAAACGGAAATAAATAAAATATTTAAAAAGAAAAACCTATTAAAAGTTTATTAAATGATAGAAATATTAATCTTTTTTTTTTTTATTCAAGAATCAAAATTTCTATGAACTAATGATAACATTATCATTAAAATATCAGTGATTAACAGAAAGCATTATACATCATTGGCTTTATCCAAATTTTTTTCAGTAATTTCGGTATTTATGATGGTGCACTTTTAATTATATAACAAATTTGCGTTTGGTAGTCAACAGTTAACACATTGCAATTTTATTAAAAAGATATTTGTTTTAGTGGACGCGGGGATTTCAAAAAGCCCGCCATTCCCGAATTTTTAATTCAACAAATCTGTTACAAATTAAGAGGATTTTGTGTTTCTCTAAAACCACAGGGGAAAATGTTTCTAAATAAAGCGTGAAGTTCGCACACCTCTTTCCTTTTGACTGTCAATGAGTTCCTATGCATCACTGTCAAGCAGCTCACCCCCTCCCAATCACTACTACCCATTCACCCTTCAGAGTTCCCCACTTACCCCAGACGGTCGTTAAGTAGTCCGCACTTCTTCAGGCCACTTGGTCTTTAAAGAGATAAGATTTCCATACACAAAAAAATAAATAAATCTGTGGTTACAAATTATTAAGTTTAAGGTGAAAGCTAATATAAAGAAATTCGTGATATTGCTCCCTTTCTTGCAGTTAGTAAGTCAAAAACAGTATAAAAAACGTATCAGAACAGGTATCTATGGTTTTAATTTCGCCAGAAAATATTGAAAACGGAGGAAAGGATTTTTCCAGAAACGGAGAAAATTGATAAGTAAATCTAAAGTTATCAAAAAGTCTAAACTTATAAGCTCACGGGGGAAAAAAAACAAAACAAAGCATGTTTAGCAAAGCAGATTAAATAATAATATGGACTCAGAATTTAGTGTGTTGACTGAGAGAAGAGTATTATGCGTAATGAAGAGCACAAGATGTGTAAGTGCATGTGGTGGTTCCAAGAAACATGTACAATCTTTGAAAACTTTTACCAAAAAAGTGGTTACATTTTTCGAAAGTAATGGAATAACTCTCTACATTAGATTTTGCGTATTAGATTCATTTTACTTATTTTTCATGATAAAATTCATTCTTGCAACCTATCGTGAGCGATAAATTATATTATTTATTACGTTTAACTGCATGAAATTTGTTATTTTCCATGTTTTAATTTTACTTTTTTTACTGTATTGGATGGTAGGTTTTTCTCAACTTCAAGGGAAAATGGCCTCTTGTAAGTTTAATTTAAAACTATCTTTTTCCTATTTTCTTTTCAATGTTACATTATTGTTTGCTAAAAATATGTTAAGTACATGTACGGGAATTTTAAATCTACATAAACATTTCTTGCATCTCTATTCTCACTACTTTTATTTTTATTGGGAAAAAACTATGTCTCTCTATCCTAGACCTACTCAAATATTAAAATTTTTGGGCAATTAACATTAAAGAGTGTTTTCGATATTTTGGTAAAAATGTAAGAAAAAGATTGAGCCTCGTTCTCAAGGAACTTTTCAAATATCGGAAATTGAAAAACTTATATGTAACCAGAAAAATAATAATTATTTATTCCTAAAGCTTTTGTTGACTTATAATGCTTTTAACATTGTAAAATTTCAAAATTATCGAATAAAAATTGCATTTTCTAGTTGTGACTTCCACTGTCCCTAAGGTATCAAATCTCTTTATAATAAAAAATCGTAATGGCTGCCAACCCTGTTTTGGGTGTTCAACTTAACGTTACACTTTGTTTTGCTACGCAAAAACTTTAAGACATAGCAATTTGAAATTGCGATGGCGTGTAGAAAAATGTATTGTGAGTTCAATGGAATAAAAATTCAACATTCGATAATTAGTTTGAAAATTACTAACTGTTAAACTTGTAAAAATACCATACTGGTCGCTCTACAAGACTCAAAGTTGAAACTTGTTCTGTGCTTTTGTGGAAAGTATTGCAGTTTAAGGGGAAAAAAAATAGTGAATGAGGAGCAATTACGGGAATTGGTGAGCGGAGCGACCAGGAGAGCTTCCACTTTCTTAACACAAAGATTTTCTTTTGAGTTATTACAATGATTATAAAAATGTCCTGCATTCAAATTTATTACTGGGAAATTATAATTAATCTGTGTCTTTTTGATATTATCTTTATATTGGAAAACATATTTTTTTATTCAAATGGATGGAATACCGCAAGGATCTAATTTTTCGTTACTTCTGGCTAACTTATTTTTGTATTAATAAGAACAAACTTATATACTAAATACGAAATATGCTTTTAAATTTAATTATGATTTAATTATCTTTAGTTTTCACAATTATATAATTCTGTTAAATAATATTTACCCCTTCGAATTAATATTGCTTCGCAATCATGACGATTATATGAATTTTTTTCGATTTATGTTTTTAAAAAGTAATATATATCTGCATTGTTGACGTATACGATAAAAGGAATCATTTTAAGTTTAATGTAATTAAATTAATTGCATGGTATTCTAATGTTTCTAAAAACATTTATTTGAATATTATTTTTACTGAAATAAATAGAATTAAAAAAATTGAAGTAATATTTATTTATCCAGAAAACAAATAGACATACTTTTCGAAAATTTGACTTAATACAGCAATTATTCAATAAGTGTAATTAAAATTTATACAAAATATTATTAGTGTATTAAAATTAATAAAATAATATAGTTATAATTTTTTTTTTCCTATGTTGATTTATATTTTTGACAAGTGCAAATCCAAATCGAACCTTAAAAATTAAAATTAGATCCATACTTTATAGCAAATTGTTTAAAATTTTATAAATAATCAACCACCTTCTCTATAATTCAATTAAATAATTAATATTATCCAGTAAATGTTAAAAATTTCTATAAAAATTGTCCCACTACCCTTTAATTTTATATTTTGTGATCTGGCAACTTAGCTGAAAAATTATGTTTAAATCATTTTGACAAGTTACTCGAAAGTAGAGGAAAAGGAGGGGGAGGGGTTAGCGTGGACGTTTTTTAGAAATTCGTCAAAATACTGTATTGAATATAATTTTTAATTCATTAAGTATTTGTTTTAATAATGATTTGAACGTTTTCCAGTATTCTTTCTTACATCTGGAATTACAAAAATGTTTAGTTTTTCCTTAAAATTTAATTAAAAAAAGGCTGTTTTTGTCCCCACTAGCAGGACTAATGTGGACAAACTATGGGGCTAGTAAAGAAAAACTTGATAACTTGATAATAAAACTGGATCTAGAGCCAAATTGAAACTAATTGTAATCCAAGTCTTATTGGAGAGTAAATTTTAACATATATTAATTAAAATACAAATATATAATAGAACATTTCATTTTACTAATAAGACATTTTGAATGCAAATCAATTCCTTCGAAAAACCATTATGCAATTTGCTTTATTTGATAAATATTTTGAAATTAGTTTTTTATTGCATCAAAAAAATTATTTGTCAACTTTAAACGTGTATTGAGATGAGAGGCTGTTGTGATAGTTCCACCAGTTACCGGAATTTGCTAATTATTTCTTCTCTTAAAATTTGAGAAAAGTTATTATTATTATAAATTTTTTTTTTGATAAAAAGAAAGATTCATGATCAAAAGAACTATGTTCACTTCTCTTTTTTAAAACTTTAATTAAATAGTACATATTAAATTGAAATATTATTAAAAATAAATCATAACAATAATACATTTCAAATTACATTACTGCTTTTCTCAGAAGCTTTGATCATAGAACTTGAACAATAGTTACAACTACGATGCTGAAGCTTTCCAGAATCTTCCATCGCTAAATTTGCAATAAATCCGAATAAAAAAAAATAATGAAGATAGATATAAACAATGATAATAGGCACTTGCTAGAATGTTTAGTGTAGAGTGACGTCAAAAGTAATGATCGTCAGCTACAAGCCTTTTCTGTTGGTTGTGATGTCATGCAATTTAAAAGGCGTTTTAACCATAATTTGCTTGGTTTAAATGTGATTTAATTGGGATGTTTCAATGTAGCTTTTCAAGTTCTTTCATTTTAAATGATTTTGAAAATTATGCATATTTTCTGTTATAATTATTAATAATAATCTCGCAGCAATCTATTTAGCAATTACAAACCGCTAGAAATGTAAAACCTATTGCTTTTAAACGGTTATTAACCATTATTCTTTAAACAACGAAGAGCTTAAGTATGTCGCTTTACTTAAAATGTACTGTCTGAGGTTGCAATTGTTAATGTCCTGCGGAACTGAAATTTTCAATCGAAATTTGCTATTACGGAAAAGTCAAACGTGAGCTCCATCTCTTATTCTGTTATTCTCTCTTACAACCAATAAAATACTTGCAATCATGACTGCATGAAAGCATAATAAAAGATTAAAATTTTAATCGTAATTATCAGCAAAAAAGTTTCATTTATATACATTAAACTGCAGTTATAAGTTAAATAGTGCTGTTACTAGTTTTAATGAATGTGATAATTAAACTTTCCTCGTTTTATCGCTCCTAGTAATATCAAAGTAGGGTGAAATGAATGAAATGAAATTGGATAAAATGAAATGTTAGGTTACGCGAACTAGTTGTTTTCTTAAGTACAATTTTAATTCAATTACAAGATTTACAAGTAGTTATAATTAAAGACAACAATTTTAATCATAATTATAAGATACCATAATTCTTCATTTACAAATAATAATGATTTACTATTACAATTATGCTTGCATCAGATCTTAATTACAACTGCATTTTGTTGGTAAGTAATAGTGATTATGAGTAATTGCTTGTTTTAAATTACTTATTCACTTTTGCTACAATCATAATATCGTGGACATAATACCATAAATAGAATTTACAATATAAATTTTCATTCGAGAGAAATATTATTATTCGTAAACTAATGACTTCGCGTCTGCGTCTAATAAACTCTAACGGCGGGATTTAATGAGCAACAAGTAAGAATTTCTTGCCAATAACATCAATTAAATTTCCATCTTATTTTAGATATGTTTACATTAAATGAATCGATTTTAAAATTATTGTCTGATAATTTCTTAATAAAACATTTTATTTCATATTTTGCCTGTGATACAAAATTTTAACGGTGAATTCTTCTCGAAACAACTTCTTGAAATAAACCTATTTTGATTTGAAGACAAAATTTGTGTCGTGTAAAAGTAAACAGCAATAACTCATTTTTTATTTCTCATTATATTTTGAGGTTTTGTATTGAATAATCTTATTTTTGATCAAATCATAAAAAATACGTTTGCATATTTTTTCACAAAAATTGACATTTAGATTGTTGGTTATTGTTTTCAGGCATATAAAAATGCAAATAACTGTAAAATTTCTTATAAATGTGGTGATTCTAAACTATTTTTTTATTATGAAAATGATAAAGAAACTTACAATAAAGAATAACGCACCGTATTTGATTGTAATTTTCATTTCAAAATGATAAAGTCAGGAGGGGGGAATGACAGAAAGAGAATAACAAAGCCTAACCTTTTAAAATTGAAGAAAGAAGCATGGAAATGTTGAATAAAAAAATGAGTTAAAGAATAGATTTTTAATAAAAAGAATTGTTCCTCCAACTCCCATTCTCAGAGGGCGTGGTTTAATCATACAGAAACCGCCTACTGAAAAACGTCACTAACGCGTAATCCAATAATGTCGCTTTTCTCAACAAGCATGAATTGTAAGCAAACGATGCCGCTCAGTGCCTTCCTTGGCTTCCAAGACGCGAAGGTGTGTGCTGTGAGACAGAAATTTCTCTTGTTTGTTGTTGTTATTGCCTATTATTTTGGCACGTATAGATTTCTGAGTGCGTGGACAGGTCCGCTTTGTTTACTTAAGTGGACCGGTGTTGTCTCCATGATCCGTGGATAGTTAACTCGCAGATGCTGGCAAATACTTCAAATATTCTACAGATGTGCAGGTAATTTACATTTACTTATTCTATTAAGGTAGATGTTAAACGATTTTGGGGTGTGTTGAACGTATTGCGTCACTAGAAAGGGGAGAGTCTCAATATTTGACAATATGCTTGTTAATCAGGGATTCCCAGCCTTATTCTATTTATTTATTTACAATAAAAATTCTATCTCGCATCGCTTTTGGGACTCGAGGATCTATTTTGAAATTAGTATTATTTACTAAATATTTACTATTGCTTAGTGAAACATGAGGTAATGCAAATGCAAAATAAAGTTAAGGACCAATTTCTCTTTTAAATTACATACCCATAAAATTTAAATTTACAAAAAGAACTTTAATTTTTATTTGAAAAGAAGTAATAGAAATTTTTATTTTGACGAGTTAGGAGATCAAAACTTTGTTGAAGAGCAAACGAACAGGCAAAAAACTTGTCTCTCAACAGGCAAACTCCCCAACCCAAATTCGGGTCGAGAGTGGTAGATTGGTAATTTCTGTCTGAAAGGTTAGTTATATGAGTGAATAGTATTACAAAAAATGTGAATTGCGAAAGAATATTTTAAATTAATTATGAAATGCCAACTTAGACTGTTCAACAATTTTTTGTTCTACTGCAAGTTGATGTTGTGCTTATGAGTTGTGTCAGTGTTTTTCAACAGTGTTTAAGGACACTAAAAATAACTGTAATTAGTTGTGGCACCGAATGAAAGAAATGAAAAAGATATATGATGAAAAAAAATATTAATTTACAAAATTTATTCAATGAAATGATTGAACACTTTCGGCCCATAAGACAAAATCTCAAGAGACACTGATCTAAGTTGTAAAGTTTACCTCTGTGTATTCTTGATGATATAAAATTTCATTTGCTGCAAAAATAGGAAGATAGTGCTAAAAGTTGACACGTTTTGAGGTCTCAAAAACAAATGCTCATTCTCAAAACTCGCCAATTATGAAGCAAGTGAAGTTTTTTATTATCAAGTATATCTTTCTACTTCTTTTTTTTAGGGGGAGGGGGAATATTCATTTTCCTATGCCTATTTTTACAAAGATTTTATAAAATCAATTAAACTAAGCGTTATGCATTTTTTTTTTGTTACTCTATTCAGTTTTGTAAAGCAGGGGTTCTCTTTAAACACTATATATAAAAAATTAAAATATTTTGCATCATGCAATAAATAGTGATCATAGTTTTTTTCTGAGATTATCCATTCTGCTGTTATAGATCGCTCTAAATGCATTGTTGAGAAAAGCACTTTCATAAATTAAGTTAAACAAATCTCTGGTGTAGGTATGAGAATATTTACTGTCAACAGAAATAGCTTCTTACCTTATTTATTTCGGTTGAAATTTAAAATTTAGGAACATATAATTCTTAAATCAAATTTTCGGTCATCCAATCAAAGAATGGTTGGCACAGATGTAAATTTTTCAATGTGCTTTTTCTGAAGGTACTGTAAATAATGAAGCATGCTTCTTTCAATTTCACACAGTGTAAAGGGAGAAAAGCCGCAAATTATGTTGCTTAAACAGACTGTCTGCTTATGTGACATTATGCTTTTTTTTAATATTGTTTTGATTTTAGGATTCAGTTAGTTCATAAATAAGTAATTGATCATCATATTAAATTAAAATTTGCATCTTGAATTCAAGAAAACAATTAGAGTTAATTCTTTAAATAGACTTGTGACTTCATTAGAAATTAAAATTCTAAAGTAGTCATGAATAGAATTTACAGAAAATAACACTTTAGACAATTTAGAAAATGCAAATTCTTTGGTTCGTTTGGTAGATTTTTAGATATTTATTTTATTTTACATATTTTTCACTTTGAAAATAGTTCCCACCAGTAATTTTTGGACTACAAATGCTAACAATGAGATACCAATGAGATACCAATGATTATGAAGTCCTATATATTTATTAGTTTATTATTATACAAGAAAAAATATAAACTCTATGATATAAACTATTCAACTCCGTAGACACCGATACAAATTATTCAGAGTGGGCTTTTAATGTCATTTTTGTGGCAAAAAAAGAAAAAAAAATCTTTTTTTTAGAATTATTAAGCAATGTCAAAAGGTTGTAAAATTAGTATAGCATTTTCAGCATGAATTATTTGCAGAATTAGGTTTTTGGAACAAGGAAAGATCCTTTTAATGTTTTTTGTACGTTAAAGGAGCAAAGAATAACAATGCAAACTGTATTGATCAGATAATGTATAGATATATTACTCTGAAAATTAATAATTCTTTTTTGAAACTTCTTTTCCAAATATGTATAAATATTTTCTCCCACTATGTATGAGCAAATAACTTTTCACGATAGGATTTTAATAATTCTATTATACGCGGTCTAACACAACGATGCTTAAATATTTCAGAAGAAAATTTTAAATTTACTAATTTTTTTCTTTTTCTGATAAGAATGTTTATTAACATATTTTTTGATTTAAAAACAAGCAGTTCACAGTTCTTTTATTCAAGAAATATTTGTTCATAACAATCTATTTATCTAAAACATGTTCTAAGTTATAACCAAGGAATTTTCAAAGTTCAAGGATTGGATAACTTTTGATTACCTAAGTTTGTGCAATAGTACTTTTGAAAATTTCATCACATAAGTGATTCAAATTTAATACGGATCTTTTTTTTCACAACCAAGAAGATAATAGATAAAAAAAATTATATATATGAAACTTATAATTATAAATAGAAATTTTTTTATTATAATTACACTTTTGCATTATTAACTTCTATGCATAAATATAAAAATTGTTTCTTCTGCATCACTATACAATACAATAAAACTTTTACCTGCTTGACTCGACTTATATTTGACTGTATTAAGTGGGTGTTTTATTCCTTTAGCTACAAATTTTGTTTAAAAATGTAACAATTATATGATTTGAGAACCAAATATGGATTTAAATATAATTAAAACATTTTGCTGGATGCCAATGCCAGTCTAAGATAAATGCTAATAATTTAGTAATTGAGCTACTAGTTTTCATCCTTTCGAAAAAGAGACATAATCCAAAAAGAAACTTTGGTGTTTAAGTGGTTAAGCAACAGCAATTTATTGTACTTATGCACCAGTAAAAAATTAAATCATGTAGACATAGACAGTTTGTAAACTCCCTGATGGTTAATAGAAGCTTATTGTCATTAAATTTTCACTAACGGAATCATGTATACA
This sequence comes from Parasteatoda tepidariorum, assembly GCF_982258835.1. NCBI lineage: Eukaryota > Metazoa > Arthropoda > Arachnida > Araneae > Theridiidae > Parasteatoda > Parasteatoda tepidariorum. The sequence goes on from NC_141757.1 coordinate 72,058,138, forward strand.
TGATAACACTGAGATTTCTTCGGTTATCTGATTAACGACTGTCGATTATTGGAATCAAAAGACTTTTTTCACTGATGGAAATTTATTAAAAGCGAAATAAAGTTGTTGAATCGAATGGTCAGACGCATGTAAGAAAAGTGCTTGTTTTATTTTGTTTTCTACCTAAACTGTTTGGAATAAAAACACTTTTTAATTTATTTAAAGTTATCTTTAGTAATATTAAATTTGTATAAAAATAGTTTGACTCACTCTAGTAAAATTCTTAGTTAAAAATGAAATATATTTGTTGTAGATGAATTCCATTGCGTATCTAAACTAATGATGCTCTTACAAACTAAGAAAATGTCATCCAATTTTTTAAGCTATAGAGAAAATGATGATTATTAGTGAATTCCTTGGAATCATTGGAATTGACTCATTAAAATGATTAGTGAACTCATTAAAGTATCGATGCTATTACATTAAACGACGGACTATAACAATACTGTTGAAAATTTTTCTGGCGCTTTTTTGGTCTTCGATTTTTTGGTCCTAGAGTATAGAACTATGTATGTATTTAAAAATTTTTGAAAAAATCTAATGGCTTATTCTGTTTTGTTTATTAACTTTCCTTAATATAATACCTGCAAAATTATCAAATTTGTAATTTTAATTTCTGCTCATTTTGATTATTTGAAAATCGTTAGTTCTTCGAATTAATAAATACCTATCTTTCTAATGGATTATATTTCCTCATTCTTAAGCTCCGTTAGAAGATAGCTTCCGTACACCACGGTGTGTGTTGAGGGTGTCCCGCCCTTTGTCGTGCATGCGTGATTTCACGGTCCGCCGCGCGTGACAACATCGGCATCTTTTTCTTCTCCACCCGCACTCATCCGATTTCTCCTTAGCATGCTCCTCATCTCTGCGGGCATCCTAAGATCCTCACCGCATCCAGAATTATTTTCATTTCATTAGAGAAAGTGCAGTAGCAATAAAGTTCTTTTTTTTATTCTGAAAAAAGATTAAACATGTACAATGTTTTCAATATCCACAATTATATTTTTAACTATACTTTCCAAAAATTTATTGTACAAATTTATTTCACCTTAATTAAGTGTTAAATTAATTTGTTTCACCACAGCTTAAACTATAATATCGAGTAAACAAATCCGTAAAATGTAATATTTTTTTAAAGCGCAATGTGAAAGTTGTAACAAATAAATTTGAAAGACATTATTATTCAGCAACGATCCCAAGTTTCTATAAGAGGGAAGCATTTTATAAAAGTAGCATTGTTTTGCCATTATTTGTTTCATTTTCTGTCTCTTTTTAAATTTAAATCTCAAAATTATACATATATATGTGGTGAAATGCAAAATAAAAAAGAGAAGAAAAAAAGAAAACGTAATTAATAATTTTCAAAACTCTTAAAAAGCGAAAGAAAATGAGACAGATAATGGCAAAGCAATGCTACTTTTACGAAATGCTTCCCTGTTATAGAAACTTGAGAGCGTTGCTGAACCATAATATCTTTCAAATTCATTTGTTGTAATCTTTACATTGCGCTTGAAAAAAATTGTCGCACACATTTTACAGATTTGTATACTTGTTATTATGGTTTAAGTTGAGGGGAAACTTCAACAAGGGGAACATATATATATATATATATATATATATATATATATATATATATATATATATATATATATATATATATATATATATATATATCAAATTTTTACTTTAAAATTTTTTTAATAACTATATTTGCAAAAAAAAAGGTATCCTTTGGAAGGCAATGATTTAAATTTTAAATTTAATAAGCTGCTGTACCCATGAAAACTATTTCAAGTTTCCTTATAAGAAGAGAGAATGATGCAAAAGAATTTGTTTATTTAAATAAGTGATGTATGTAATTAAATGCAATATAAATATGATCGGAAGATGGCGTTCATGCATATTTGTTTTATCTCCTGCTGTTACGTAATGCAAACTTAAATTCGTCATTTCTTTAAATCTTACGTAATCAAGTTTAAATCTGTGTTATTTTGTGTCCAAACATTACCTGCGAATGAAACTGCGAATTAAACTGCGAATTAAAAATATGATTATTTTTATACATCCTTTACTAATGTCTAATAAGGCAGCGTGGCCTAAAGGAAATACTCTTGAGTTTTATTACAATACAGAGAAATAGTTAAATTTAGCATTTGCTATCTTGACAAGTACTAAAATTTTAGAAAAAATCTCGAATATCCAAAATTGGCAAAAGTCAGTAGTCTGAAATCAAATACTTTCAAATGCAGTTAACTGGTACACCTTAAAATAAAGGATCCACACAAAAAATAATGCATAAAAGTATGCATTTGTTTTCTTTATTTTGTAATCTCTGTATTCATGTCTTTACTTTTAATTGCATAGAATGTATTGAAATGTGAAATTTGAAATTCGCACTTAGGTTACTTAACAAAGTTAAAACAGTAGATAAATTTCATTCTCTTAAGAGATTTAAATAAATATATATTAATAAGAAGCATTTTATTTTCTAAATAATATTTGTGCTAAAAAATTGGAAGGGGAAAATATAATTCAAAATCGCCTCTTCAGAAAAATAATCATGTACTTTTTGGGAAGGAACTGAAGAGGAGTCAAAATACTTCATGTATATAGTCAGTGCAACATTAATTGAATAAAATAGAATGTAATAATGAAATTTTTAAATCCAAATTATTAAATTAAATTTTAGTTATTAGTTACAGTTTAATCAATTTATGGATTTTTGCAACAATGTTTTGATGATGATATTTGTTATGTCTCATTGGAAATAACTTAAAAATTATTGTACTTGAAAATAGTTGCTAAGTATGCAACAAATGTCAAACATATTATTGATCGTTTCTTATTATATTACAAAACTTTTAAATATTTGATAGTAATCGAAACAAAAACTCTGTGGATTTCTTGAATTCATTCCAACCTCACTTCTTGTTTTAATCTCGATATTAGATCTCGATTTATGAAAGTAATTTGCCTCTCATTTATTTATTTATTTATTATTATTTTTAAATAAAAAAATCTCTTTAACGTAATAGCAAACTTTTCAATCTCAAGGGAAAAAAATATACAAAGTTAGTATCCTGAAGTTGTGTAAAATACAAATTTTAAACAGATTAATACTCTTTAATTTTCTCTCTCTCGTTAATATAAGTTTATATCATATCCATGAATTAAACTGTTATATAACGGTTACCCACTACAATCTTTTAATGCATAAATAAAGAAGACTCTATCCTAAAATGTTTCAGTTATTATGAAAAATGCATTATCAAAATAGAATTTTGGGAGCTAGGATTGTTTTATGAAAGTTGTTATAAATTGTGAGAGATTGTAAAAATATTTTAACATGTTACTTAAAAAAAATTAAATTTAAGTATTTACCCATGATCCATGATCGAGGACAAATATTTAATATAATACTTTTTTATTTCCATACATATTTAAAATGGTGCACTAAAACATGTATTATTAAAGTTTCAAATTTTTAATATAAATTAATATATAACAGAATATATTTTGATTAATTTTACACGAATTTGTTCCGTAATTCAAGTTTTTTTTTAATGTAATTAAAAGTTCCGAGCGATTATTTTTATTGAAAAATGAATGAAATTACCTACAAAAACTACATTTAATGTGTTGATTAACTGGATTATTATCGAATTTCCTGCTTCGAGGATATGAAATAAAAGGTTCTAGATGTATTAAAAACATTTTTTTTCAACATCTTATTTAAAATACACAATGTACAGAGTGAATTTTTGGAAAACATAGAATACTGAAAGCACTTTTTATTGAATGTGTCTTCCATTTTTAATTTTAGTAAGTATCTTAACGAGGACTCGAAATCTGTGAAAATACGAACTGTTTTGAGTACAAATGTTTATTAGTTTACAGGTTACAGTCTTGGAAAACAATTTTTTATATTTCTCTGCAACTTTAATATAATTTTCAAAGACTTCTTTAAAAGGAAAGTCAAATGCTACTTTGAATATTCATTTTCTGTACTTGGATTCATTATTATTTTACTTAAACTTATAAATATTTTGAACTAAACTCTTAAATTAAAAAAATTTAAAATGGGCGTTTGAATACAACCTTATGAATTTTACTAACACTTAAATAAAATTTAAATTCATACTGCACTTAAACCTACGAAAATACATTGATGAAATTCTTTTTATTTATGAGAATTGGAAAATTTGCATATTTTATGATCGTCGAATACAATGACGACATTTGTTTGTTTGTTCATTGGAAGTTGTACTCCTAATTCTTTTTGAGAATTTAAAAATCACACACATTTTGGGTTTTTTAGAATCATTATTATTTGCCTTAAACTTAGAAATATCATCTTCTTGACTTAATCTTTTTTTCAAGAAAAAAGCTGCTCTTAGGATGCAAACTTATAAATATCTCTGCAAATAGAATAATTCATGTACCACTTTCAGAACTTAGTATGATACTTTATGAAGCTATTTCCTTTATTTGCTTATTGTATGTTTTACTCATAAAACTTGCTGAGAAATTGAAAATTCACAAGCATTTTGCGTATTTTAGAATCATCGTACCTCAACAGATCGATGTAGTCTTTTTTTACCTTAACCTTTTTAGGTTAAGCATTTAAATAGACAGCTTTAAGAAAATAAAAGTTTAGCTCATATTAGGTTTAGGCATTTCTGAGAAGATGGATTTAGATTACGTGCATGTGATATGAACATTATTTTAGCGCAACTTGAATCGAAATCATACACAGTTTTAAAATTTAGCATAAACGAGAAAAACATTATTGATTTTTGTCAGAAATTAAAAATTTACATACAGTTTATGAATGTAGAATACAATGATATTTTTTTCTTCTTATTTTTTTCTTAATGAATTAAAAATTTACATAAATTTACGGTTTTTGGAGTATATTGATGATATTTTTTTAATTGAAAATTTCACTCTTATCCCTTTTGATAAATTAAGGATTCGTATACATTTTATGTGTTTAAAATATATAGATAAAATTATTTTTAATGATTTTTTAAAAGTCTGCTCTTAACCCCCCTTTTGATCTTTTAAAAATTCGCATACTTTTTATGTATGTAAAATAAATTGATGAAGTTCATTTATTAGAAATTTGCCTCCTATTCCCTTTCGAGAAATTGGAAAATCACATGCATTTTGTGTGGTTAAGAAACAACTGTACTATAGCAATATTATACAATTTTATATAATTTTATCATATATGTTCCCCTTTAACCCATATAAGTGAAACTTCCTGAACCACAGGTGAAACACCTGTTGCTAGCAGAATAGCCGTTTTGTTCATCAGTGAGGAGATTCTGTAATAGGTGGCAATTTGGGGGCGGGTGTGTGCTGGATTTATATATTTTTTTCTTTTGGTGTGTCAGGTGAAAGTTTAGGTACCCTACTTACCACCTGTCGATAATTCTGCATCGAAACACTGAAGACTGATGATACCCTTCGAATTTTATGATTCAGGCACTGATTCATTTGCAATAAGTTTGGAAATCAAGGTCGAACACTAATTAATAACTTAAAGTGGATCATTGAATTGTTATTCTTTACTGCATTGTTAAAGGAAAATTTCTTTTGAAAAAAAGTTTCCTTTTTTTTTCTTTTCTCCTTTTTGTTGAACAATATATTCTCAGTTAATTGTACCACACCACATAATAGAATTCAATTTCATTCTCAAATGTTACATTTATTAAATAGTTTTTTTTAATTGAGTTTGTAAAAAAGATTTTAATATACAAAATGGGGAAATAAGAAGAAAAAAATCTGAAATTTATTTGCGAAAGCTATTTTTAAAAAAATCGTATAAATATGATGCTACACATTTACCGAAGAAGCAAAATTTTCTTTTGAAAAGTGCTTCATTAGCATTCAGTGTAAGTGAAATTTCTGATGTTTCTAAGATTTACATCTGTTTCTAAAATTTTTTAAAGCAGAGTGTCCACCCACCGGAAAAACTAAAAAAGTCAGGGAAATTTTTCTGTTTTTTGTTTTGAAAAAGCCAAGAAAGGCCTTCGAATTTTAGCTACCCATTTTTCTTCACTTTCCCCTATTTATAAATTTTTTTTCTTCACAAATTAAGGCTCAATTATATTATATATAAATGATATGATTTAATTTCATTCTCAAATGTTTTGATGCTTTAAATTTACATTAAAGTTTTCTTTTTTTTTTGGAATTTATTCTGAAAGTTTAATGACCAAAATAGAAAAACAAGCAGAAAAAAATACACTGAAATTTTAAGATGAAAAGATGTTATTGTCGATTTCTATTCGTTAACAATCCTTTAAAAGTTATTTAAGGATGGTGATAGACATTTATTAGCGTGAAATTTTTTTTTGCGTATTAATGAAATTATTGGTGTTTCTTGATTAACTTCAAATGTTTAATTTTTTTTCTCATTAATATTTTTTTTTTAGTCTGCTATACTAAAAGAGACTTAAAATGATCTGCCTACCAGAATATAAACCAGCTCAATTGTAGAACAAATACACGTGCTCAATTATATTACATATACATTTCATGATTTTTAATTTTCTTTCTCATGGCTTTTTATGTGTGAAATGTACTTTGTTTTTTTATAGAATTTGCAGTGAAAACTTTGCCACACTATACGTAAAAAATGAGCTTAAAATAATTCAAATTTTTGGTAAAACAAGTGCGATTATCGAATTTCATTCATGAAAACTACTTTGTTTCGTAAATGTGATTTCAAATAAAATTAGTGGCAAAAGTCACAAAACTTTCATTTGTGAATTCATAAAGTTATTGGTGTTTCTTGATTAACTTCTGTTTTTAATTCTCTTGAAGCTGATCAAATTTTTACTAACATACTACTCAAGAAAATCAAGACATTTTTAGCACTTTTGAATTACTATCAAAGTGGATTTTTAGAAATTTTTGTTTAACTATTAAAAAAATTGAAGGAAAAAATAGGGTTTGCTTTGCTGATAGATTTTTAATTAAAATTTTCATTGTTTTTAAGTTTATTATGTACTCTGCTGTAAATGATAAACAATGATAAATTTCAAGCTTCATATTTAAACCCTTTTAAGAAGTTCCCATGTATATTTTACTAATTTTTATCATTAAACAGATCTGATTTTAGTTATATTGAACCTCATCAATTACCGGCATCCTAAAAATATATTATGAATTTTGTATTGATCATCAAGCTCCATAGACCCTTTATTTTATCTTTATTTTGAAAGGAGCACGAGGAGATTTCTCTTACATCATATAACTTTCTTCTAGAATTTTAAAGACAGTATTTTTTGTTTACTTATTCGGTTGCTTACACTATATACACTTTCAAAGAAATTTGCTTAACGTTAAACCATAATATTTCAGTATGTTTTAGTATTATCCTGTGTATGCAACTTCAATGTTTTAAATTGAACTACTATATATCCGTTGAATAATGCCTGTTGAGTATTACCGATACAATATATCCGTTGAGTAATGCTTGTTTTTAAGTTTAAAATGGCTTAAATTGTAAGAAAATATGGTTCAAATCCGTATTAGGGTAACAGCAAGTTGGCTTAATGTTGTGGTTCAATGCGTTACAAAATTTCTAACACTGTAAATATGGAAGTATATAGATGTGTAGAGTTTGGTAGTTCAATATCAGATACTAATTTAGTGACCTTAATAACAAAAATAAATATATAGTACAATTTTATCTACAAATTGTATATCATACTTCAAATTATTATATTAGCTTTTTTGTCAAAGATTTTGTTTCGATTTCATAAAAGTCATAATTTAAAATTACTTACAATATTACTACATGGAAGAACTCTGAAAATTCTTTTTGACTATTTTAAATAGTTGTAGTGTGTGAGATAAAACATAAAACTTTATCCTAAATACGTGAGCCCCTTTCTGTGCAGGCATTAGGAACGAGGATGTGTTTTGTTAAGGGTTGTTAGACTTAATATACTTTTCCTTCACGTATTTCTGGTAAAATAAAAATGTTAAAATTAGTTTCCCAATTTCACACGTTTACTTACTTTAGACTCTCTCTCTCTCTATCTATATATATATATATATATATATATATATATATATATATATATATATATATATATATATATATATATATATATATATATATATATATATATATATATATATATATATATATATATATATATATATATATATATATATATATATATATATATATATATATATATATATATATATATATATATATATATATATATATATATATATATATATATATATATATATATATATATTGTCCAAAAGTGTTATGTTTACATATTTACACAGTTCATTTTATTAAAAATAGTAAAAATAGTACATTAAACATATTTAAGTAAAAGCAGATAATTTTTTGTAGCAACTAATTTACAGATCTCGTTTTTATAACTGTATTGTATTTTTTGACGTTAATCTCGTCATTTTTAGTAAGAAATGATTTCTAGTAATAATAATCTCTAGGAGTATATAGATTATTTAATGTATCTATAATGATTGTATATATTTCCTATTGGAAAGATACTGTTCGCATAAGATATTCTGTATACTACAATATACTGCAAAAACTGTGGTGCAATATCTGTCCTAATTTTGTGTTGAAAAAGTCAAAAAATTGTGTGTTATTTCAAGTTAATGATCGAATCGAGCATTAACACACAATTTAAAGAGTAATCTAAACTCTAATAAATGATAAAGCTCATACCAAGTTCACTACACTCATAAATTCTTTTCACTAATCTTAGGGAAAGTTTTTCAACTGTCAGAGTATCGATATTTTTTGTTTAAGGAATATGAAAGTATGATTTCACTCTCACGGTGATAAAAATTCCTCAGAAACCACTAAATTGTGATAAATAGGTATTTGTTCTCTTAATTGAATAGTAAAGATAACTATATTCTCATAAAAAGGTCAATTGTATAACATATTTTACAATATTTTATTTCCATCCTCTTCGATTTTGTTAAGTTTTGTTTGAATTCGTATTAATATTCTTTTAGTGCTATGCAAATGCTTTATTAACAATAATGTGTCATAAAATAACTGACTCTTACATGCATTATGTTTTATTGTAATTATAAATTTTAGTGTTATTGAATAATCAAAATGCTGGCGGTTACTTTACACCAAGTAGTGTAAAAAAAAACACTCTTGGTGTAGTGAAACACCTAGGTCCTAAGAATTGTCGCTTCACTACACCGCCGTGGAGTAAATTAGTTTGTGTTGGTAGCATTTTTGGTGTTGAGATACACTAAAATTTTTCACACTGCTTTTGTTTATAGGATTGGAATTCAGTTTTCAGACTGTACATTCGAAATATGCAAAATTTTGAAATTTTTCACAACTCGTGTTTTTGAAAAGGAATTAAGCATTAAATAATTTTTGTTTAATATACTTGGAATAAATTTCGCATTTTTACTGAAATTATTTACCTTTTCTAAGAGCTTTCACAATTTCTAAAGTTAAGATAAATAAGTAAAATATGTTCCACTTCACAATTTTCCGGAATACAGTATGCCAAAATTTCCTGTAAGTGTGAGTTTAAATTATATCTATAGCTTTAGGCATAAATGCATAATAGTTAATAAATCATATGATCTAGTTCCTAATTCTGAAATGCTAAAACCTACAATTAAAAGAAAATTATTTAGCGTATATATAAAAAAAAGAATAAAATTGTAGCATCATAAATCTTTTGAAGCAACAAATCTCGTTATCCCAACAGCAATTAATTGCAAATCACATAAAACAACAAATTTACATTGTCAAATTCACTTAATTGATTTAACTTTGAATTAAATCAGTTTTTTGACATTTTATTATTTTCCAATCAATCAAATAACATGTTTGACTATTGATGTAGGTATAACATATTCACGCTATCCTTTTAATATCTCAGTATATAGCTGGTTTATGTTCCACTAATCAATTAATGAACAGGAGTAGCAAATCGTTTGTCATTTAATGCCTATCTGTCGAGTCTTCTTGTCACGGTGTCTGAATGATCGTGACTCACGATCATTACTCCTGTTAAACTTATTCTAATATTTATTAGACAAATGTTTGATTTCTTTACACTGATGCTTTGGGAGATAATTACGTTTATTTGTTTAATAGTTTTTACTATTAAATAAAATTAATGCATTTTAAAGTATTTAAAAAAAATAAACTTAAGTATTCATTTTAAAATCATTATTTCTTTCATGATGATAATGATAATTCTGATTCCTTTACATTGATGTTTTTGAAGATGATAACGTTATTGGATTAATGGTTTTTATTATTAAACAACATTAATAACTTTTAATCTTGATAAATAATTTAAAACAATCAATCATTTAGAAGTGATATTTGAAATCAATTGAAAGTAACTGACAGGTCTAAAAGTATTATTTCTGCTGTAAAACTTATTCTTTTAAAAGACAAATATTTGATAAGTTTAAATTGATGATTTGGAGAAACTATTTGCTTTATATCTACTAATAATTAAAAGTATTTAATTAAATAATACTTTCAAATAATTAAAGTTAACTGAATAAATAAAAGTGAGGTTTTCAAAGAGTGGAAAGTAATTAATAAGCTTATAATCACTCAAATATTTATAAAATAATTGTTTAATATGGAGTTTCAACCCAAGACTGTTAAAATAAAATTGAAACAAAATGCTATATCTAAATATGTACAAGAGTTAGATGTTAATAATAATAATAAATTTATGAACCTATAAATTTATATCAGTCATTTAATTTACTACACCCACAGAATTTCGTTAATTTAAAAGCTGAGTAGAGTAACAATTTTAATCAACAATTTTATAAAATTTAATTTTATAAGATTTTTTAGGTCTTCTACAAGTATAAAACACTAATTAATTGTGTCTAGACTTTACATTACGCAATTTATAGTAGAAAAAAATATGTATTTAAACCATATATCTATCATCATATATATATTTTAATAATATAGCTCTTCATCATATATCTTTCAAAATGCATTGATTTACATTTTAATCATTTAATTATGTACACTTTTATTCATATATTTATAAACATTTTTATTCCTATATACTTACGTATATTTTTAAACATATATATTTAAAAACTTTAAAGCTAATTGCATCTCAAATTTAATAAGATATCCCTCATCAGTTTTGCAACTGAACTCTTGAGCTACTAAAATTCAGTTTTTCCTCCCCTTTATATTGAAAAATATTTAATTCCTTTGACTTTGTTCAATGTTGAAAGTAATGCGTCTTTTAAAACATCGATGTTACTTACATTTAAAGTGTAGATTAATGAAATGTCTTTTTATTTTAAGAATATTTCTTATGTGTAATAACTTAAATATACTTTAAGACCGTTAGATCAACAAAAACGTTACTTTGCTATAATAATGTACACTGTTGTGTTTAATTGACACTTAAATTATTAACTATTTAGTATTTAAAATGAATTTTATAGTAATGCAATAACAATTGCGTGGATGAGACGCATTTAAAGTATTAAACACCAGATTGCCTAAGGAAGTCATTTTGACTGCTTTTTAATTTCAATTAGAAAAACAATGATGACATAATTTCTTAGAATTTTGTGACTTTTGTACAGCATATAATTTTTTTATTGTTAATATTTTCTAATAACTTGCTATATAACTGAAAAATAATATCAAAAATATTAAAAATTAATTAAAATTTATTTTTTTATACATTAGTTATTCTTTCACAATGCAGTCATTTTGACTGTCTTTGGGCAATATAGGTATTTCAGTCTTTCTAGTGTTAAATAAAACTTTCTTGTAAGAGGGAAACGATCTATTTTATTATGATAATTTATGTTAAATTGTAATAAAAAGTTTATTTTTCTGTGTTCAAACATGTTGAAATAAGTTTATTACAACTTTTTAATTGACTTAAAGAAAACTATTTTTATTTAAATTAGTGAGAAGCTTAATCTCCGAAAGCATCTTAAAAGATGTCTTATTGATTAGCTCGTTCCGTAAACCTTTTTTTCTAATTCTAAGTTTGGTTAGCTTTAATCATTAATAGACAGTTAGAATTTATTAATCATTTACTAATTGATTAAAATAATCTTTGAAAAACAGGCGTTTTTAATTAACGGGTATTTGACTTTTGAAAAAGAAAATTTGATTCATTTCAGTATTATTTGAAAAAAATATGCTTTGAGCCTTTTTAAACTGTAGACAAAAGTCTTATACATTTTAGAAGCTCTCATCAAGGAAAGTGGAAAACATTAAGGACAAGGAAAAGAACTTTAAAAAAAAAAAAAAAATCTTTTTTTTCAGCAAGATATACCATTAACCTCAGATTTTATTATTTTTCTTTTCAAATTCTTGTTTTTCTTTCTGTGGTTTTTAAACTAAATTATTTCTCCTTTTGTTCCATCCTTAATATCTAAGACTTTTCGTTATTGACTGAACTCCTTCAAAAATACCTATTCGAATTTCACTTCTTCAATTGATTTTATTATTTTTTTCACTTTACTTTTACATTTGTTATTTGAATAATGTTGTTGTAGTATATAATATAGACTACTTATCCACACTGTTGGTACCAGACAAACTAAAGTGATTGCCAAGTTTTTATAGTATTAAGAAAGAAGGATAGTTACAACTGAATGTTGTAAAGAGGCCTCTACCCTCGCAATATTGGATTTTAGGTTAAATTTGTAATTTGTGTTTTATTAATATTTTTGCTGTACTTAACAAACTTTTAATGCTATAATATTATTAGACAGCACAATTCCTTAAAAAGAAAGGGTAGAAAACAAATGAGTCGATTTATCCGATTAAAAGAAATAGCGCTTGTTAATTTTTAGAACTTCTATGAATTTTTCCTCCAAACTTTAAAAAAAAAAAAAAAAAAAAAAAAAAAAGTGTTTTTATGGTTTTGAGTAAGTAATTTGAAATTATGAGTTTTTTATTTTTTAGATTTTTAAAATCTAATTTTGTTGTAGTTTAAACTGATGAAAATTGATTTGAATGACATTAAAAAATTAATTTAATGTTAATTGCATAAAAACAAAGATACTTATCAAAAATCTAAGAACTGTTAACTGCATTCTATTTAACTACTTTTCAAAAACTGTTGATAGCAGAAATGCATTGGTGAATTTGATCGCAAAAAATTAATAGAAAATCTAAAATACCGCACGCTTTATATTTCATATTGTGACTGTGGGCCGGTTTTTTATTTTGCATGCATCGAAAGATACTGCCAAATAAAGTAAATTTCCATCGTTAATTTTTTGTGAAAATTTAATAAAAAGGATAAAAATCATATTTGGAATCATCACTCCCCGTCTCTACCTCTTCGGCAGTCGCGTTCGATCGGGAGAAGGGCCTCTTAATTATCATGTAATGTTTTTATTCTATATGTTTCATTTTACTTATGTGAATGAAATGTTTTCAAAACAAGTCCACTAGGATAAAATTAATAACCGGCTGAAGCATTGAGAATTTTCAGATTTTTGTTAAGCCCCGTCTGATACACAACTAACGAATGTGTGCCTAATATAGAACAAAGTAGTTATAGCATAGTTATGTTTAAAGTTACAAAAACGAATAATTTAGAAATTATTAAATTTTAAATTTTCATATTTTTTTCTTTAAAAAAAAAATTATGTCTGCCGCGGGGTGAATCAAGCAAACTGAGTCACCAATCAGTAACCCAAACTCCAATCGCGGAGCGCTCAAAGAAAAACGTCTGAATTCCTCAACGTTACCTGATTTTTCTTCCTGCTTTCTTCAATGATTTTTCACTCAATTTTACCTAGAAAAAAAGAGGTACAGGAAAGGTAGAAGAGGTACTTTGCCCCCCTCCCTCTCCATCTCCTCTACATCCTTTTTGCTGAAAAGATCGGAGGTGTGTGTGGGGGGTATTTATGATTTTATAGTGGCGGGCAGTGACAGGCGGCATTCTCTCGTATTCATGAGCCGGCAGTCCCAGACAAAGCGTCAATATTTTCTAGCGGCCGCGTAACTTTGGCGTAATTGTCGAGAGGCAGATGCGCTATTGTTTTATATTAGGCCCTTACGGCAGTCCAATGCATTTTTTGTCTCTTCTCGGACAATCGTTTGTTTCGCCGATTCTCGGTAATGGAACAGGCAGGACACAATCATCGCTTTTCCAAAATGTTGTCATTTCCTGTGCGCACACCACCCTTCCCTCGCCTCCTTTTCTTTCAGCATCTCTTGAGTAAAAAATTTGATGCCAAGGATGACCACTGCTCAGTTTTAATCAACTTCTTTTTTCCCCACTTATTTTTTTTTTTTTAGATTTTTTTAAAAACCATCTACTGTCCATAGAATTGTAAGGCGTTCCTTTATTTCATTCCTTGAATTGTCACAAATGTTTTATTGCAAAATTAATGTTCCCGACAATCGATTACGCTGTTGATTGTTACAATAGTGGCCTATTTATTGTAATAAGTTGATATTTTTAAAATTTATAATTTTAAATTCTACTTTCATAAAAATGTCATTACAAGATGTTCGTTTGCAGTGTTCGGCAGCAAATTCAAATGTCGTTACGCATTGAAGGTGACGAAATCAAAAGGCTTGGTCAAAAGGATAGGGAAGAAACAAAGTTACTAGGAGGAAAGAGCGCCTAGGTCAGAAGAAAATTTTTTTTAGAGGAAGGAGGGAACAATTTAGAAAGTTTTATAGAAATTAATAAATCTGTGCATGTATTATAATTTAATATTTTTAACACCAAATTATAAGTGCTTAACGAATGAACAGTTGGAGTATTTGATGCCTATTATTATTTTAAATTCAATTTATTATTTTGTTAAATTTATTAAAAGCAACAAAAGAAAAAAAATGTCAAATAAAATTATGTTACGTGAGAAAAGTTAAGAGGAAGTGTATATTAATAACGCTGTAAAACCATCCAAATTATTGGGCAATGATTTTTTTACTACTACAAAAGGCAGTTATTTTTTTTCTTCTCCATTCTGTCGGGTCATGATGCTTCCGAACTATTTATCTCGTAAATGGTGGTTGGTATTCGCGGTAAACCCATAAGTTACCCAGCTTAATAGTGGTTGATTTTAACAGGGTGTGGTTACAAAAGTACAATTCAGTGGAATACGCACAAATGAAAACTGGATTTATTTACGAAATTTGTATATATTCCGTATAGGAATATTTCAAAAAAATTGTAATTCCACTGTTTTTGTTTTTAAGATGCTGTAATTTTTGTTATATTTAGACATATTCATTCATAAAACTGATAAATATTAAATTTTTTTTTTAAAAGAAAAATTGTTATTTTCAAAATTATTTGGGAGAATCGGCAGTAATAATATTATTTAAATATAGTACAAAAATATTTTTTAAGAAAAAACAATTCGTTAAAATTTTTTCAAGTATTAAAACAATGCAATGTAAGTTGATACTTGCAATTAGAATCTATTCTTAATTTTCTTTATTCAATACTTTTAGTACTTCCGAGTTCATAGAAAATGCACTTGTTCTTCCCAAAATGCTTGTTACTGTTTTTATTATGCTGTACATTTTGTAATAATAAAGGAATATGTTACTTCGCTTAGCCCAGTGAAGTAAAATCATTTATATTGTTTTGAATAAAGATAGGTCGTAACAGCTACTTTTAATTAGTGATGTTACTGTTTATACCAAACAAAATATCTAACACACATATTTGTTTCAAAGCGTTGGCATGCTTGTTCTGATTGTTCCTCTCGCTCTTGTAGAGCTTTATGGAACAGTTGTGACATACACATTTATTGCTTGAATCGTAAAAGCAAAACAGGCTCAACATTAACAATTTCCACTGACTGAAATGTAACCGAGTTACAGAACCTTTATCAAAGTTTTCATTGGGTGGGTGAAGTCCAGTATCAGTAGATTTATTCCGTACCACTGTACCAAGTGTATTTATCGCCTTACTTGTAACAACGAAATAGAGTTTCCCTTAACACTTTTAATTATTTGGAAAGTAACAGATGCTCTCTCAACGTTTTGATTGAATGAACAACGTAACGTGTGATTGTTAAATCAGTCGTAACAGAAGTCTTATAAATTCCATGTTCTTCTCTAGGCCCGATGAGAAGCTTGAAAACAACATTCAGGCTAATGTTAATCCTTAGATGGTAGGCAAAAGTACAAGTGTTTATAATAAGGTTGAAAAGCTCCTCGTTTGTTTAGCCTGGATGAAAAGATGCATGATCAACAAGGAGCTTCAAAACCCTTCTCATATCACCAGCGGAGGAAGAATTTTACAATATAGCTCATTTACTAATCTGAGCAACGTCTGCATCTTAACTGAAATTCTGTCGAACAGTAACCATGTTTATTCACAACTAATGATGAGTACATTTTTTAACATAATTAAAACATTTTAGTAAAACCTCCATTTTAATTAAAAAGAATAACTCATGCTGTGAATAGAACTGAAAGTGAGATAAAATCGTTAGCCTAATAGATTTATTTTGTTGATTTTAAAAATTTCAGGATTACATTGTTATGATATAAGAAGATTTAACTCGTTTTAATTTAGTAAACGACCCCCTTGCACACCTGTTGCATCTTCTCATTGTTCAGTAGCCAGTGCTTCATTTTCTGCAAGGTGTGGCTCGAGACCACGTGGGATGGCGCGTGCTCAACCGGAACTATTTTCTTCTGCTGTTTTCTTTTCCTAAACCGTTGTCCTCACTAATTTGATGTCCTCCATTGGGGATCCGCCCTTCTCTTTCGCCCACTATCGTATTAACATTCTAGACCTGCCGGACCTCGCCCCTTTGATAGTTATAGTGGAGAATTGCATAAAGGTAATTTCTCGTGATTTAATGCTTCACAGTGTACATAATGGTACTTGAGTTACATTTAAATATTTCCATAGCAAAAATCTTATCTAACTTAAATAAATATAATTATGTAATCCTCTTTAGACTGTATAGTGACACATATAGTATTAATAATTTCCCTTTCTTCCTCTCTCTCTCTCTCTCTCTTTTTTAAATCTCATATTAAAAAAAAGCTCAAAAACTTTTCGAGATATAAACTTGAAAATTTTTACTTTAATCTAAAATATAGATTGTGAGAGCTTTTTTACATTTCTATGTCTGATTTCGTAACTAAAAATATCGTCTGCATTAATTAATTAGCATATTTGAGGTCGCCCCCTCGAACCATTGAGATTGAGTCCTAGAACTTGAAGATCCGATTATCAAATTAAAAATTATTAAGGGTGATCCGTTTATTTATTTATTTTACCCACTGCACAATCTTTGGTAATGATGCAAATTGGTAATGATGCTTCAAAATTGGAGATGATTTTTATCGACCTCAGAACCAAACAAATTTGGAAATTAATGGAACGATAATATGCAGATTTTGTCTACAGAAATATTTACATTTATAATGAAAAAAATTTAAATTAATATTTCAGAAATATTATATAATGTTGATTTTAATACCCCAGAAGCAATGTACATTCTCAGAAAAATGAGTCAAAAGTTGAACCATAATAATATCACCTTTAACCATAATAAGGTGAAGATCTGAAGCCACCTTGATATGGTGGTGAATTGAAACCAAGTTATTCACTTAAGTTGAATCATACTATTGTGTACGTAATATGCATCTTTAGTGAGAAGTAATAAATAAGAAGTATGATAGTAAGAACGATAACGAGACATATTAGTTAGAAGTACGATAATATGCATCAACTTAGCGTCCTTTAAAAGTTGCTTAGATTTGAAAGACATTGCGGCTCAATATGCTGAAAATTTTTTATCAAAGTAAATTGTTCACAAGAGAAGAATGATGCTTAATTCATTGTTGAATAGAGGAATTTAATTTGCTCTTAAAGCGCAACGAATAATCTAAACATCCATCAGTTGCAAACGTCTACAGAAATAATTTAAATAATTTCTAAATCATCAAATCGTTGCAGAGAACCAGGAAGAAGCTTAATGAATGGGCGGGCAATGAAGATACTAGAAGTTAATATAATAAGAAGGTGGAAAAATAAAATTATATGGTCTTGAAGATGAAACCGAAATATCCATCTAAGGGTTGTTTCTACTAAGGGAACGAAAAAGAGAATGATAGGACGAGCGGGCAATGTGGTCTCATGTTCTCTATTGTTTTCTTCATCTCATGAGGTCATGCCTTGATTTGCTGCTGTGGATGGGAACTCTTTTTCCGTGGCGCCACACGCAACTGCTTTCGTAAGAAACAAGCTGATTAGGAAGTGTATACTAAAATTGTTTATAGTACAGATGCATTTTTGAATAAAAATTAAAATTGCAACCAACAATAAAAATGCAATTGCCTTTAATTGCTATAAAAACACAGATTAATTTAACAGTATTTGCTACAAGCTATAAAATAAAAATTAATGAGGAAAAAATTAAAAATTTTAAAGAATAAAATGAAATCAAATTGTTTTCTTTCTATTTTTACCAACCATCAAAATAGGGTATGAAAGTTTTTGTTGCACACATTTTAAAACTTTTTTGAACTTTATCAGTGTATATTTCCTATTTTTTCTTGAATTAATCTATACAACATTTTGCATGTCTATTTTAAGGAATTTTTAATGTGTCGTTTCATTTTTTATAAAACGTATTGTTTTATTTCCTTATAAAGAACTTTGTATGCCATTTTAAGGGGAAAGTTTGCATTTTATTCTAAATGTGTGCAACAAAAGAGAAAAAAAGTTATATAAAATTGGAGAAAGAAAGGAATATTTTTTCCTTAAATATCTGTTTCAATATAATTGAATGCTTAGAGAAAAAGTAGTGCTTAAAAGTGTTAAATTTCCCAATTTTTAATATTTTTGTTAATGGTTCTAAGTAAAAGTGGTAAAATTTGAAAAAATTGGTTATAATAATATAACCAAATGCTATCCTCTGATGAAAGCGAATTCCGAAAATTCATTCATTGCTTAGAATTAATCGTATTCACCGATTAAATATCAATTTTTCTTAATTAAGTTTTGGATAACTAAACATTCGTCCAAGAGAATTACCGATTTTTGTGAACTTTGGGTATTGAGATGTTACCATAATACAAAGATTGTGTTCATTAATTGTTATTAATTATCAAGATTATTGCGAAAAGTTAGGAGTATTTCTATTAAGATGAGCTAATTCATTTGACTTAAATAAAGGGCGAGTGTTTGGTTCGTAGAATGATTAATTATAGTTTACCACTGATTTAAATTTAGTTTACCAAGATTCATTTCATATAAATCTAACTATGTACACTATTGTAGATTTGATATCAAAATTAGGGTAGGAACTAATGGGATCAAAGATTGCCATAAATACATATATAAAAAGAAAAAAAAAGAAAATTATTTTTTTCTTTTTTCTTCTTTCTTTATATATATATATATATATATATATATATATATATATATATATATATATATATATATATATATATATATATATATATATATATATATATATATATATATATATATATATATATATATATATATATATATATATATATATATATATATATATATATATATATATAAAGGACGAAAATGTCAACTCAGGAGGATATTGGGGGGGGGGGGAGATTGAATCTAACCTATATCATTTAATCTGATATTATTTTGAGTCTCTGATTAAAATGAAAAGAATATTAATAGTTTCAATTAAACTTATGGAGCGAAATGTTTTGCTGATGTTAACGCTTGCAAATACGACATCGGCAAGGAAGGTTCCATTTGCAATTACAAATGAAAGCAACAGAAGCACCAGTTTGGCGATTATCGTTGAAGAATAAGAACTAAAGATCACTTCTTATGATGAATGATAAGTAATAGCTGAAACAATGGACTCGACAAAGATTTTGTGGGTGGTGAATCGATCTTTGAGTGATCTGGGCCACCGGATGTCGCGATGGAAAGAATGAAAAATCTCCCACTCTTCTTCCATTTTCGTTTATTTGTTTATTTGTAAGCATTAAGAGTTAGATCATTTCGCTAAACTGACCAGCAAAGCGGCTAATGTCTTAGAGCTGACCTCTGTTCGATTACAAAAGTTTTGGGTCATCGTCACGCTTCGTATCGAACACTATTTATACGTTCTTGGTTTCGAGATATGCGTCAACTTTTTGTCGTCTTTTTGTTTCGTGGCAATCGGAAGTAACGTTTTGTCGAAATTTTGTACGAAGAAAATATTAATTAAGAAAAATTTATTTTAAAATAAATTATTATTTGTTTGTTTTTCTGTTTTTTTTT
Organism: Parasteatoda tepidariorum; assembly: GCF_982258835.1. Taxonomy (NCBI): domain Eukaryota; kingdom Metazoa; phylum Arthropoda; class Arachnida; order Araneae; family Theridiidae; genus Parasteatoda; species Parasteatoda tepidariorum. The sequence continues at coordinate 72,078,453 of NC_141757.1, forward strand.
TCTTTCAAAATTATGCTCCATTTCTTTTGTGCAAGATGTTTCGGAAATAATATGAAAATTAAGAGTAAAAAATGAAATTTAAATTATTTCTTCATAAAGATTTAATCGAATTTCATTTGAGTCAATTTTATTTAATCTCAATTAAATGATGCAAATCTAATTTTAATGAGTGATTACGATGTGAGATTTTATAGAATTTTTTAAAATTCCGTCATAGGTTTAAGATGAATTTTTCACTTATCAGTGATAAAAGCAATGAAAGTTTCTAAATTCCTTGCCTTAAAGTGCTTAGTAAAATTAATAAATTGAATTTTGCATAAAATTTTAAAGGGATTTCCTTTATTATCCTTTTATTCAACATTACTTGTTTAGTAAGAGGCATATAATTTAAATATTTTTTCTTCTTCGTTTTTTAAACTTATTTAGAATATTTTAGCTTTTTCTTAAAATTATTTTTTTAGAATTCACTGTTTATAACAAACGATTTAATTGATAATGTAAAATCTATTATTGAGATGACAATATTTGAAATTTTTTTTTTTTAAATTTCATTGAAAGATTGCGTTTAACTGAAAACCACAAATAAATAAATAAATGGAATTAAAGAATATACATTGGTGCGATAGTCACAATATTGTTGTAGTTACAACATCAAGTATTACATAATTCTTATTTACTTATTAATCTTTAAAGATTTGTTTAATAGTTTCCAAAAATCTTATTTCATGACAGACAGAGTTGGTGTATAAGAATTATTTAACCTATTTTAACACCTTATAAAACATAAAATAAATAAAATATTATAACAATGTTGCTTTTACATGCTACGGCAACAGATAAAGTTTATTTTTACCCGAAGAAGCTTATTAACACCTGATAATAAAGAGACGAAGCATGCAAGCAAACAAATATGAAAAGAATGAATAAAAACTTTAAATGCATCTGAATGTTCACACATGAAACACGTGACAATACCTGAAGCACCACATGGAGAAAGCTGTTTAATAATGATGTTCCATATGTTGCTTCTACATAGCAACATGGCTTGGCTGTCTTATTCATTTTAGTTATATTCATGTTGAATTTTCTTAAATAATTTTCATTTATTCAGTATATATTTTGGCCTAATTCTAATTAAAAAGATATAACGAATGCAAAAAAAAAAAAAAAAAAAAAAAAAAAAAAAAAAAAAAAAGAACAAAACCCTCGCATTCAGAAGAAGGAATTCTTCTGTCTATTGAAAATATCATTCACCATCTATTTTCTATACTATATACAGTTAGAAAAATAAATCTTGCCTAAATAAAAGCAGGCATTAAAAAAAAACAGCCAAAAACTGCAAACATAAAGAGCTTGAAAAGCCAAACCTGGCAAAGAAGGGTAGGGTCAAAATATAGTATAAAAGAAAAGAGAAAGAATAAAATCTTATTTCCTAATTGCAGGTGTGGGTTTGATCAAATGAAGGAGTCATGGAAAAATGAGGTCCCCCTTTTCCCGTAATAATGAAATGCCCATTGTTCGTCCGTAATGTGATGGTCGCAGCCGTAAAAAGACATCAGCCTCGTCGGTAATAACTAGAGCGACTTTCCATAGAGCCTATTCCTTAATGATACCGTTGTTGGTTGTTCAGCCCGACGAAGATTGGCACCTCGCTATTTGGCCGGGTCGTTTTCTTTTGCTCTTTTTTGGGGCTGCTGTCTCTTAACTTAACATTTGCTTTATTGGCTTTTTTTTTTTGGTAACTTCTGTTGGGCGAGTTTCTTGGCCTGTGTTTGGAATCTGTATTCATTTTCAGCTTGAGAATCTTTCATAAAACACCCATGTGTTTAGAGTTCAAGCAAAAAGAAACTTATTCACTAGAGTGAAATAATTGTTTTCTTTCTTGCGAAAATATTTGCTTAACATTTTCTTTCTAGAGTTCTTTTTATTATTATTATTATTTTTGAGAAACAGGGTTTGAATTTCAATACAATATGAAAAGAGTGAAGCTATTAAATAAAAGTTGGAGTTTTGATTTTCATTCATAGTTCTCTTTAAGGTGTATAAAAAAGTAGACTTATTGCTGTGCAACTTTTTAAATTTTGATGGTTTCTTTGAAAAAAATAATAATTTGATTTAAATCAAGTTAATAAAAAATCAAATCACTCTGATTATAAGGCACGTTTTTGTTATTAAAAGTTGCAACAAAACTGTGATAAACTAATATTTAAAACTTAACCGTGATCAGAAATAATGAGTATTTTATAAACATTATTTGATGCACTCATCCTATCAACTAAACTCCTCAATTTTAATTCCATTTATTTTCTGCTTAATTATTTATCAAACTGCATTAAAAAACTAACACCCATCTGGCATTACATTTTTCATACATATTTCTTAAGCTCGTATAACTACTTTTTCTAAAAGGTTTTCAAGGATTCCTCTTTTGCAACATCAATCGAACAACAATTATTATATTGTTAATGTATTCTTTCACTCGTACGTTGAGTAATATACTACTGGTACAGTTAAAATTCAATTATTGGGATTAATCTGAGCCAGTCTTCCAGACTTCATTTCGATTATCAAAGAAGTAGGATAATTTGATTATTGTACAAAAAGAAGGTAATATTGTAAAGGCAATTGTCTTTGTGATAAATCCCATTGTCTTCGTGATAAATCAATAGCTCATAGGATGCTCTTGGTCTAAAATGGTGATAAGATGTGGCTGAGAGGACATGTGACGTTATAAACGAGTAAAATGTGAAAAACGTCCAGTTTTCATTGTAAAAAGATAATATAAGAAGTTTTGTTTAAAAAAAAAGTTGGCAATATTTCAGTAGAATCTTAATTAATTTACATATTTGTATGGTGAAATAGTTGTTATCTTTCAAATTTAATTATTATTCATTTAATTATTCACAGATAATTTTTCGATAGGCATGTAAAATCTCGACTTTTAATCAACATTCATGAAAACATTTTTTAATAAAATTAATTAAAATGCAATATATAAAAGAAATGAGATAAAATTAATATGCTTTTCAATTTAAAACAACAATGCAAATGATACATTTTCCTCCATCTACAAGTATTGTTTCTCTGCGATCGCAAAATAAGTCACCAAGCAGACTTTTCACGCTTATTAAAACGTTGAAATGCGGAAATGAAGCGACAAAATTCAGTTAGGCGGGTTCCAAAGACTACAATGAAAGACTAATTTGTGGCAAAGAAAGTTAAAGTGAGAAAAAAAGAAGAAAAAAAAAAGCGAAAGAATTGAAGGAGAGAGTGCATCGGCCGTCTCATGTATATTTATGAAGAGGGTGTGAGAACTGTATGGGATCCGGCTGGTGTGCCACTTTCACCGCTGCCGTAAGACGACATCGCCCCTTGGCCACTCTTGGCAGAGAATTCTTACTCGTTTGTCGGCATTTATCAAGTAAAAATTAATCAACGGTAATTGATTAGGTTTTTTGGTGCTTGAATTAAGTTCAAGGAAAGACTTTCTGGAGAATGATCTTTTAAGAAGTTAAATTTAAAACTTCTTGCTTAATATTAAAAATGCCAATGATGAATTTTCTTGCTTAATATTTAAAAAGAAACTTAATGTTTGTATTTTCTGCAGAAAATATAATTGTTTCCCAATGCTAAGTATGTAAAAACTATTTTTATGAGATCCGTGATAAAAATTAGCTTGTTATGTGTGCATAAATTGAAATCTATTGATGAAGAATAATTTGTTCCCCTAAAAGTGTACTAGCATGTTTTATTTTAATTTAGAAAAGAAGTTTAAAATTAAAAACACGAAAATGATTTCGAAAATACATCATTTATAGAATCATTTGTTCTATTTCGGAAAAAAATCTAAATGCTGTTGGCTTCTATTGTTAAATTATAGATGCGAAAACTGGGCAGTCATATTTTCACAGGGCACGAGTTAAAGTTAGCTTGCGAAGTTTGCTAAATTTAAAAATCACTCTGGTTTCTATATCTCGTTGAAAAAATTGTTTGCTTATTTATTTATTTAGCTTAGAGTTTTCTATCTTTTGAACTAAAATTGCGAACTTAAAATCTATTTTCCTTCATTTTAAAATTATTTTTTAACTTTTCTAAAGGAAGTTTAAGTTCATTTTAGTAATTTTTACAACGGCTGCTTGCTAAGGGAGCATTTTCTTTAGATCTAAAAACTATTGTCTTTCTTATTAGGCTTAGGAATTGGAAATATTTGATAGAAACTTTCGGTTTTGCAGACGAAACTGGAACAGACCAGTTTGTTAAATTACTAGCAGCCGACACATCACTAGGATTTTTTTTCATTGCTGTACTGTTCTTGGTTTGCAGGGAAGCTAAATTCCAACGAATTTTTCAAATTAATTTGACTTCTTTCCGATTGATTCACATGCAGAATGAGGTTTTGCTAGCGGAAACCCGTTTAATTAAAAATTAATGTATCAGTGAATCATTCATTGGAACAGTTAATCCTTTAAGAAAGATATCTATTGTTGAAGCCCATTATAATGCAGAGATAAAAAACTTGGTATTTTGTGATTTGATGAAAACCTAGTTCAAAGTAAAGTCCTAGACTTTTTAAGAGTTTCTGCGAAATACAGTTTAAAGAACTTGAAAAACGACTTGTCCAGTTGTCAAATCGATATGTTGCTCCTAGGCAACTACGTTGAGTCTTAAAGTAATCGTTTTTTCAAGCCTCAAACAATATTTAGATTACGATAAAACGTGCAGAACATAGAAAAAGATAATTAAGAATAATATAATGCATTTGATAGCCTGTATTCAACTTTACTAATGCAATATACTTACGTTGGATGATCAAAAATCACATTTAAAACTCGTAAAACCGAAGAACTTTAATAATTTTGCGTCAGTGAAAAGTGACTTAATTCTTTCGCATAAATAGGTCTTCACATAGAATACGCATTCTTATTCATTTGTTAAAACAGCCTCCACTCAATGCTTTTTAAAAATCAAACAAATTATGTTACAGACAATTCTAAGTATCGAAAGATATTTTGTTGCAGAATCAGTTTTATTGTAGATTATTTTTATTTCTTTATTTGTTTTCAAGTAAGAACTAAAATCTAACTCATACATAACTGTAACAAATGTAAAACGTTTCTAGAATGATTAAGGACAACATTGAGAGTAAAATTTAAAACTAATTTTTTAAGAAAAAGGCACATTGCTCTTTTTATGAAGAGAAAAAAAAATGTCTAATCCAAATCCGTGGGAAATTTCTCTAAGAATAAACTGACAATGACTCAGAAATCAAGAGGGAAGAAATCTAACACACATTCCCTACAGTTTTATAAGATAAAACTCCGATCTCACTCGATGAGATGCCGGATGTAAAGAAAAGAACGCTATCGAAAAGTTTTTAAAGATCCGGTTTATAAAAACAAGAAAAAACATTTTCTCACTTGCGGTCAAGTTAAGAAAATTGTAATAAATTATTTGGCCCATCGTTCCGACGAACATTCGTCTGGTTTTTGCAGAGATGGTGTACTTGAGATGCCCCTCTCGGGAAGAGATTCTCCGCAGTGATAACATCTCCCAAGGCCCATGTAAAGATTCTTGGATGGTTGTTCGAGCAGCGTTACGGGGCATCACCTCTCGACCTTTGCCGATTGTTTTCTCTTAAGTCATCGCATTAATGTTCATCATGCGAATCATCATGGTCTTCAGTGTTTTCCGCATTAGATGCAACAGTACAAATACGACCGATACGGTGGATTAGAGAAAAGAGTTTAAATCTCGATCTCTTTTGTCTCTTGTCTTGAAATTAAATAAACATTGAAGTCTGCTTTGTTTTATACCTTGTTTCTGCTTTGGTTGAAGCCGAGAGATATATACAGGTGGAAAAAAAATTTCTTTGACATGATAATTTCTTAAGTGCAGAGAAGGAAAAATATATATATTTGGCAAGGTAGTTTCTTGAGTGCAGCGATAAAAAAATAGAAAAGAATGTTGTGGTGCCATCTAAAACGCATGGAGAGAGAAAATATATATTTGATATAATAGTTTCTTAAATGTATAAAAAAAATTTTTGACTGAGCACTTTCTTAAATACAAGGAGAAATAAAAGTTTTGGGCATGGTAGTATCTTAAAAGTAGAAAAAAACAACAATATTTTTGGCATGGTACTTTTTAAAAGACGGAGAGAAAAATGGTATTACACTGAGAAGAAAAAGTGTATTTAAAACAACCAGAATATGGTCAAATTTACCATATTTTTGGATCCATAGAAACATCAAAAGGTTCGGTAGTTTTTACCGAGGCACTTTGGTAATTGTTAAGTCTAAATTAATCATAAAATAAAGTGTTATGGGATAAAATTTAGTAAATGCGGCAAAGTATGGCATAAAAAACATTTATTTGGTTAAATGTAATTTGTAATTTTGTATGTTTTTTACTAAATGAGTGATAATAGGAACTTTAATTTTTAAAACCAGAATTTCCTTTAAACCGTTACCATTGGAACGGAAAAATTACTAAATGGTTTACGAATACCATGCATTTTAATTTTATTACCAAAATTATGCTGTTTTTTTCTCTGTGTGGTAACTTAAGTGTGGGAAATGATAAATCATACCTTTGGCGTGGTAGTTCCTTTAGTATATATTTTTTTAAATTTTACTGCGTAAAATTGAGATTTTATGCATTGTTGTTAAAAAATAGAGAGAGAGGCAGAAAGACCTTAAAACAATCATTGGGCAAAGTGTGGGAAAGCATTTCATTCGTTTTTAAACGACCAATTGAATTTTTTACTTAAATTGAATGGGTTTTTTCCTTGTAGTCTTCATGTATTTTTTCCACAATTACCTAGAGTCATACAATGTAAATACTTCGACTTCAAATTTGTTCATAATGGACAGCAATTTCTTTTCTGTTTTCAAAATCAGATCCTCTTTCATGAACCCTATAACTTTGGTCGAGCCTTTTTTTCCTCAATGTTGACAGCTTTCTGAGTCGGTGTGCTCAGCGGGTGTTCAATGGAATGACAAGTGCCCTGCAACGATTGACGGCGGTTACCTGTGGCACTGAGCCCCTGCCGCGAGGCAAGAGGGGCTAGAGAAAAGCCCACCTAGAAGTCCTCCACCCCCGTATATCGGGCCAAGAGGTTAGGTATCGAAACAACTTTCTTTTGTGTAGACGTATGATAACTTCTCTAGAAAGAAAAACTCCTGGTAAAACGTCAAACATTTATCCCTTTAAAACGCCATGAGTAATAATTTGATAAGTTTATCAAGTTATCTAACTTTTTTATACGAAGTGTATCATGGACAAAAACGTGCCTTAAGTTGAGCCAAAGCGCCATGAGCAATAACTTAGCAAGATTATTAAGACATGCAGCTTTTCTATTGTAAGTAAATTATGATCAGTAACACACCCTAAATGGAGTTTTTAAGATAGCTAAAGAAGTCGAGGTAACGACTGTTAATAGTGGGCTTAACGATTGTAACTGTTCATAATCCTTTTAAGAACGTTTCTATAGAAATTATTTGAGGTAAAGAATTTGGTTTGGTTATAGCTTTAAGACTTTCTAATAAATTTCTTAATTTAATTTTTTTTTTCATTTTCCTTTTGAGAATAATGCAGATTTTTATGCTTTATCAATAAGACAATTTTATAAAACGTTTCTGTATATAAAAATATCAATATTAAAAAAAAAAAAAAAAAAAAAAAAAAAAAAAAAAAAAAAAACTAAAGTACTAAACACTTGCCATTGAAATGTAAATTAACAATATCAAGAAGAAATAAAGTGATGACAATAATTGGTAATGATGGTGTACCTATAAAGCAGTGACAGAAACAAAGAGAAATGAAGTAATGAAGTATAGTACATAAAAATAGTAAAAAAATGAAGTATAAGGAAGTGATAACAGCAAGGAGAAATTGAGTATAAGGTTGTTAAATACATGACAATAACAATTATAAATGAGGAATAATGTAGAGACTATAGCAAGGAGAAATGGAGCATACAATAGTGACTGTCACAAAAGGAAATATGCAAATGGAATTTTAAACACTGCAAAAAACAAATTTTTTTTCTTGGTAATAATCACGAGAATATGCATCTGTATAACAAGATATGTGTCATTTTTAATATTATGTATAATTTCATAAATAGGAAAAAACTGAAATTTTATGATATTCAGTTTATGATATTCAGTTCAATTAACTTCAATCAGGCTATGATAATTATTTCAATTAACTTTTTTACACACATTTTTAATAAAAGCTTATGACGACTAGATTTGTTATTAAATATCTTAACAGTATTTCGAGTGATTTTTCCTCTGTACCCCAATATCAAAAAATAAAAAAGCATTTTTTAACTATTCTGTTGCAAAATAAATATTCGTTACTTTTAAATAGCTGCATAACGACGCGCAATAAAAAATGTATATATATATATCAACAATTTATTAATTTAATTTGTCAATTTATAAATTAAAAGGAGAAAAAAACAGATAATGTTAGTAGCGTTAAATATTCAAGTTAGAAATGTTTAACCTACATTTTTAATTCTGTTTATTTTTTCTCGATTTACATTTTCAATATGATTTTCCATGGTCGAAAATTTCATTGTTGAAAGCAGCTTTTGGTTTTATAAAATAAATGCTTTTATTTAAAAAAAAAAAAAAAAGCTATTCGTTTTTATTAATAAGTGCAGCAATGAATAGCTCAAATATTTTTTCTCTTTTTGTCAAGTATTTTCTATGACATTTTTTATTTTTATTTTAGTAGCATAAATTATGATTTAAAGTTTTTAAATTCAATGGAATAATATTTTATTTCTCCTTTTGTAAATAAAGTAAATTATATTAGCAAGCGAGAAAGGAAAACCCCGTAGTTACGAAAAACCTGTACTGTCAATAGATGTGGCTGAATCATTTATAAAGAAACCCGCGGAGCTCGTATTTTGCATCCAAGAACCACGTGAAGCCGGATTTAAGCGATCGTCCTTTTCTTTTGTTTCCCTGGTAAACACGTCGGACCGATGAAGCCAGGAGAAATGATACCTGCCCCAATACGAATTGTTGCGTCAGTTGCGTAGCGATTTTACTCTTCTCCAGCAAAAGCTCTTTGGGGGTCATGCAAAAATTAAAAACTTCATTCTGTAGTAGGGTAAGAATTGTTGTTTTCCAGTGCTCTCAAGCTGTAAGTGTTGTATTTCAAAAATTAGGCGCAAAAAGCAACATATACTTTTTAAATGTTGATGAATAAGAATTATGTGTATGAATTATTTGTTTCTTAAAATGCACTGAAGAATTCTGCTATAAATTTTTAGCAAAATTTGTTTAAAAATTGTGTATATGTACAAGCTATATCTCATGTGATAGATACTGCAACATTCATTTTGAATTTTAATTATAATTTTATGCAAACATTTTTTAACATTACATTTTTACAACTACTGCTGTGTAAAATTTTGTTTTTGTTTACAAAGGAAATAAACGAATGATACTTAAATAATGGATGTAATAGAGATTATTTAAACAAACAACGAATATTCGAATAATTCATGCGATTGAGTATACAATAACGGATATAGTAAACAAATTACATACAAATAATGGATATAGTAAAGCTCCCAAAAACAAATGGTTGATATCCGAGTGATGAATAAACAAGCGAATGATATTCCAAAAACGGATAAACAAAGCACTTTTAAACGACCGAATGGTATTTAGAAAATAAGTACAATAAAGTTCCCACAGAAAAATAATTGATATTGAAATCAAAGTAGACTGAAATTCCTTCAAACAAACAAAAGATATTCAAATAATGTTTGAAAAATCAACACCTTATTCTCAATTTAATTTAAAGCAAATTGCGTCTTTATTGCGTCATAATGGGTTCAATTCAATAATAAGTTGTAAATGACATAAGCTAGTGCATGCGAATTAATATCAATTAAAAAATTCTATTTTGATGCCAAATTTCATTTAATCAGTTTATCTGGACTTATTTTCCTAGAAAATTGATGCTTTGCTAGTTTTCTAATACAAATATTCACGCAAAAGGAGAAATCGATGGAAAAAAAGACTAAGCAGGTAAATTTTGAAAGTGAATTAATTCTTCAAGAATGTAACATATTAATAAAAAGTTTTAAAAAGTTTGATAGCATAAATATTTTACGAGTGGATGACTTTTGTAGAATTTTAAGTACGAAGAAATCAGCAAATTTTATTAAGAGAAATAAAATTTTATAAAAAGTTATTAAATCAATTATATCTGTGTTAATTTGTTTCCCTTCTAAATCGACTTTTAAAAAAAAGGGGTCTTCTACCATTTAGGTTTAAGGTGGAAAATTCCTATTTCCTGGTTTCTTTAAGTGTAAGAAAAAATAAATATCTTCATATCTCTCCTTTCCTATTTGTGATTATTCCCTGAAATTCTAAATTTGGCTTGTCAGTGGGAATCAGAACACAAAAAATGATGCTTTGCGAAGGAGAAGAAAAGAAAGGAGAGACGATGGCTTTCTCTTCCCCCGAGTGTGACAAGTACCCCCAGTGGAGATCTTGATGTCAAAGTTGAGCATCCTCCCACGTGCCAATCAATGATCTTGACATCTTTTGATTAACTGAAAAAAAGAAAGCTTAAACTTTCTGCACTGCTTTCCATTATCTTAAAACGAACTTTTTTATTCATAATGTTCTTGACATCAACTTATTAGACAAAATATAAAGATTTTAAATACGATTTTTTAAAATTTTTTAATTATATCCCGAGTCAAATAATTCGTCGTATAGTGCTAATTTTCTAATTAAAAGTAAGTACTTCGGCATTTCAAAATTTTTGTTAGACTATAATTTGACAAAGTATCTCACGTTGAAAAAGTATTATTCTGTTCAGTTTAGTTTTTTTCCGTTTTACGTACAGTTTGTTGCAGAGTTAAATTAAGAAAGGTTAAATTGATATAATTTTTGCTATATTATTCTTTGGCTATACTGCTTGGATGAAATGTTTAGTTATTCTTTATTTATGGTGATTTGGAGGTTTTTACCACTTTTGTTTTAAATGTTATTTTGAAGAAAAATAATTTTTAAAATATACTTCGCATTTTAAAAATTACAAGCTTTTAAAAAAACTTAAAAAAAAGAAAAAAACTGTTTGGCCATATCCAATTTTAATCATCTGCAAAATTTTATTTATCTGTTTGACCAAAATTTGGGCCAGCAATATTTTTTTTTTTTTTTAATGAGTGCAACTAAGATTTCTGAGTACTTTTGGCTTATTCTAACGATATAAATTTATATACTTTCAAAACATACTATTCTTTAATACTGCTATCTGACGATAAATCAAAAAGTAATCTGAAGATAAGATTATGATTTCTGTTTAGTGCAAAATGTGAAGTGAAATTCTATCTATTTGAATTTTATATACTATCAAAATTTGAAGCACTGATATTTTTTCTTAATTTATTAATTTTACTTTTAGCTGATGGTAGAAAATAATGGAAACACTTTTGTAACAGGGCGTGTTTTTTATTTTTCTCAAAAAAATTATATTAAAAACGGAAAATAGTGTTTTTGAACACCCTATGCCAAAAAATGTAGCAATAAATTTGTTATTAGTAAAAATGATTTTGTTTATTCTATACAATAATTGCACAACATTTTGTAAACTTAGCTTAAATATTTATGGAGATGTGGACATTTTTATAAAAGGCTAATTTTTTTTTTGTCTTCCTTTTTTTGCTATAATTTATGTAATAATATCCAATGAAATTAAACATATTTTTTGAGCAATTCAAAATTAATTACAATATTGTTGCTTTAAAATTTGAGAAAATTTCGCTTAAAAGTGCACAAGATATGAGTAATTAAAGTAGTTCTTTTATACTGCGCTTGCGCAAGAAAATTTAAATTTGTTTTTCCTAATTTTGAAGTGAATCGTATTTGACAACCAATCGAAAAAGTCTTATTTGAATATTTTAAGAAAAATTTGCTATTTTCTTTAGTAGTTCTCGTACTTTTTAAGGAAAGCTCAAAATGATAAGGGGGTTTCCACAAATTTGTTTTTGTTCTATCAAATAAGATTTATTAAAAATGACACCGGTATTATTGGGGATCATTCCCCACATAAATATCTTTTATTTCGCACGTTTTCTTTCCTTATACAATCATATTTTGGTGTATGAACGTTTATTGTAAGGTATTTTCTTTTATAGTTTAAATTTGTCGGATGATACATAATAATATTTGTAAAAAAAACTACTTATCAGTTTGAGTTTCTTTTAAAAAGTAAAAAAACTACTTAGAAAATTGCTTGAAACTTTTAAAATTTTTCAGACATTCCAATCAGATTTTTCTCATCAGTTGCCAAATACAAATTGTAAGAAAAAGTAAAATTTTTTCCGCACATGCTCAGTATAAAAGAATAAAAGAACTATTTTAATTAATATATATTGCATAGTTTTCAACGAATTTTTTTCAAATTTTGAAGCAATAATATTATAATTAATTTTAAATTGCACCAAAAATTTTATTTAGTTTCATTGAATATTTTTTAGTTCAGTTAGATAGAAAAGGTATAGCAAAAAATGTGAGTAAATTTTCACTAAACAATTTTTAAAATGGGATTTTTTTTCTGCGAATGTATCAACTATGTAATTAAAAATAATTATACTATTCTGCAGCGTGTTATTTTAACATATAATTTTTGTTAAGTGTTATAATGAATTACCGTAAACAGAAGGAATAAAATTCAACATGAGTCATGGTATTATAAAATTTCGGATAATGAGATTAATGCAATTTCTTTACATTTGTTTCCATTTATTTTCAACCTCTTCTATTTAACCAAATTATTTTCTAAGTAGCATCTAGGTTTTTATTGAAATAACTAATCTGTTTTCTTATTATAAAGATATTTGGGAGCCAATTGATAGTATGTCTGTAATTATGTTTAATTGTGACAGTTGCGATTCTTATAATATATGATAATTGTGATTCTTTTGTATTTATATGATTTATAAATTTCGTCTAACAATAAAAAAAATCTACACTCTACAACATTTAAGGAAAACAAATTATATCTTAATTTATTTTAGAATAAAAAGTGGATTTTTTAATAATATAATCCACTTTTTAATATATTCTACTAATTTTGTGATGTGCAAACTACTTTTATTTTATTTCATTAAAGCCCATTTAATAGTAATAAAAAAAATAACATTAGTACAAACAAATTTGCAATTTAAATTTATAAATCTTCGTCTGGATAACATTATATGCTATACTATTGAATAGACGTTAATGAATCCTATTTACACCTGGCCCTTTAGAATCATATTATCATAAAGGTCAGTGGTAGATGGGTGAGCAATATTTATATTTGATAACCATTTCTATTTTATCACCATCGTGAGAGTAGTTTTCCTCATACTTGACTCCCTAATCTGCACGCAGCAGAAAATTTAATAAGAACTACATAAAGTTTTTTTTCTCTCTTAGATTTTCCTTTTTTAATGTTTTATTTTCTTCATAACAATTACTGTAATTTCTGACCTAAGAAAACGGAGATTAAAACAATGATCTCTGAAGGGGGCCAGAGGAAACATCTGCTTTTCTGTCCTCATTAAAAGTTCGAAACATCCGCTCAAGTAGATCAGCTGTCCAAACATCTATTTTTGGTTAAGAAATGAAAGCTTCTTTTTACTTTCTTTATTACTTTCCCCCTTTTTCATCCCCTTTCTATATCGAAAGGTACCACCTGGATATCCAATAAGTCACCAATAACCTATAAGTATCTTACTCGATGACGACAAATCACCTGCCATCTTTGAGAATCCCGTGATTTTGATTGGTTTCTTACGAATGAAGGGAAGGTTATTTTATACGTTCGGTTGATTCAAAATATTCTGTCTTTGTTTTCTCATTACTTCTTACTCACTTTTATTGACTCTCTTTTATTTGAGGTAAATAAAATATCTTTTACTAAAACTATATTGGTTTCTCTTCAAAATAGATTTCTAGAAATTAGGTTTAATTTTACGAGCGTCATAAAATTTGATTTAAATACGCATTATACAGGGTGTTTCATAATTACCGCTATTAATGCGTGTTTTTAGAACCCTTGTCGAAAACAATGTTATAATAGTAAAAAACACTTGAGGTCAAAAATTAATATTCAAGCCAGGGGCAAGCATGTAACAATTAAACATGTAACAACTTATAAAATCTGACGAATCATAATTGATTAAGGTAGGAGACGAAAAACCTCAAAAACAATGTTTGATTGCATGAAACTTGGCAATGTTTCTGATGCAACTTTCTCTCTATTTCCTCTAGAGACAAAACACGTTTTAATGTTTTTAGCCCCAGCTTCCTCGGTAGTGATAACATTAGATTTCGGTACTGTTTATTTTTTCCTCTTTTAAATATTTATTTGAGACCTTTAAAGCATATGCATTTTCACTTCATTTTTGACAAGAATTCTGAAAATATAGCATAGTCATTACAGAATATCCTGTATGATAAGATTGAATTGGCTTATTTTTCTCGACTGAGTTATATTCTCTCTGATTGCATTAAACTAGATGGCTAGACTTGTTCTATTTAAACTAATGTACTATTTAATGAAAAGACACGATTTAATTTTTGCTGGTTGACTCTTCTTTCAATGTTAATGCGTGGGCAAATTTGGCACTGATACTTTCTGTAATAAGTACAATCAATTTAGTTTTCCCAACTTTTATAATTGTAAAGCATTTACCTCATCAAAATTTTTTTAAAGATAACATAGACTGCAAATTATGTCGTGGCTTGAACATGCACTGTAAAAAGCATGGCATTATAACTCTCTACTGTTGTTGATCAATCCAAAAAAAAAAAATTGGAGAAAAGACACTTTATTTCAATTTAACTCAAAATTGAGCTTTCGTATACAATTTAAAAGGTCTAATTTAATTCGAAATTTTCATAATGGGGAAAGCTTACATCTGACACTCGCTCATTCACATTGAACGAGAATTATTTTCACTTCCGAAAATACTAATGTTGGCGAGCTTTAAATATCGTATATAGATTTTTTATAGTTGAATACAAGTTAGCGTGAGCCTTCCAATGAGGAGAACCGGGTTCGAATAATAGTGATGACGGATCGATATGAATTCTGCTTCGGGCTAGCACCGACCACAGTGCTGACGTAAAATATCCTGTGGTAGACGGATCATGTGTTAGAGTCCCCTTGCCGTCAGTCTAACCATGGGAAATTTTCGTGGTTTTGTTCTCCATGCAACGCAAAAAGTCTGGGCAAATTTCTCCCAATACTTAATCCTGGATTGGGTTCAAAATTACAAAGTTACGGAATCGAACATTAGCAGTCGTAAACTTAAAAAATTGGGTCAGCTGTTCAATGACGGTTATAAAATCAAATCAAAACACAAGATAATGTTAAAATATGCATGTATGTTTTTAGTTGGGTAATAAGGAGAATGATATTTTAATTTTTAAACTTCTGTGAACTATACTGAGATTTTGTCTTGTATAATTTCAATCCCTTTCTGTTCTGTTAAGCCTATTTCGACTTCATCTTAATACTCTCTCCGTGCTATGCGCATATTTGATTTACAAATTAATTTTATTTTAAGAATTAGTGTATAGATGGATTTTCTAAATTAATGATTATAAAAAAACTCTCACTGTAAAGAAAAGGGTTACAGTTGCCAACATTTTTGGTGTTGATGTAAACAAACATTTTTTACAAGGCATGCACTCCCATTTTTTATTCATTTTTTCACTGCTATAGTTTTATTTATTAATTGATTCGTTTTATGTTTGTTTGTTTGATTACTGACAACGCATATTTTCATGAGCATTAGATTCAATTTATGGCTTCATTGCAAAAGCATTTCGTTTAAGAACAAGCACATTTTTAGTAACATTCGCAAAAATTCTTTAAGACAATTGTTATTTTGTCAATTTCATGTAATTTTTTACCCAATAACTTCAGTTCTATGCTAAAAATGTACTTAGTTATCCTCAAAATTAAAAATGATGGCAACTACGCACCAAAATTTTTTACAGTGTATTTTATATTGTATCGTAAAAGCTAACGTTATCAATGTATATCTTACTGTAATTATGAATTTTAGTGCTAGTAAATACATTAAAAAAAATGGTGTTGCTGCCACGTTATACCAAGTAGGATAAAAGAACGTTCTTGATGAAATGAAACACTTAGTTGAGCACCACTTTGGTGCAAAATAGTTGCCTCTTTTTTCGGTGTTAAGATACACGAACATTTTTTAGTGTATTCTGAAATCTTGAATAATAAGCTAGCTAATTTTTTCCCTCCGATATAGAGTTTTAAACAGTCGTGCTACATAACTACAACTCTTAACTGATACTGAATAACTGTATCGTTCTTAATTTGAGTTTCAAATTCCAGTTACCTCATAACAGTTTTTGTTATCACATTTAATGAGCAGCAAGTTGTAAAGCATTTACCTCCTCGTAATTTTCTCTTAAAAGCTAGCGTAGATGGTAGAATATGCTACTGCACGAACATGTTTTCCGAAAATATGTTATGTTTGAGTAAATACGAGAGAGCACGAAGTTTTGACCACGACTTTATTCAGCAGATTAGAAAATTGTATTCACTTTATGTCGCTAATCCCGTATCTTCTTTGGCTTTTATTGATTCAGCACACAAAATTATGCCTTTTAATTTAGGATCCTAATTCTGCACAATGGCAATCATATACCACACCTGTTCCACTATTGGATTCAGAAGAAAATTTAATTTGTTTTTGTATTTACTCTCTTACATTCGATGATGATTGTGCAATTGAAAATTGCTGTTTCGGATGTTTAGTTCAATCTTTACAAAATTTTGCGGTTGCGTGCATTAGAAATGAAAGTAAAACAACGTATATTTGGAAAGTATAATGTATGCTAGTGAGTAATTAATTTTTTCATATTTTATGAAGCATATTAATTCTTAGAGGTTTCTTACATTATGAGTTTTCTTTCTTCGTATTCAGGTATAAAAAAAAAGTAATTTATATCCTTATATTTTGAAAGTAAGATGTATGCTTTTTATGATATATTTATTGTAGTCTAAGAGGAAAAAAATATACTCGAAATAAAACAAAATTTTTTTAAAGTTAACAAAGAAAAAAAAAAGCTTTATATAGAATTAGAAATTAAAAGATCATACAGAACTAGAATACAGTACACTCTCGATTATCCGTGCGGGGATTATTCGGTTTGCGGATTATCCGTGCTCATTCCGGAGTCGTACAAAAAATTTAAAAAGAAAAAGTTTCAAAATTTAAAAAATTTGATTCATGAAGTTATAACACTACCAAATCTTTGGAAAGCAATATTCGTTATTGGATTGCAGTATATGGAATATCAGCAGCACAATCAAAGGTAAAATCGTCTATGTTATCACGATCATGGAAAAAGATCATACCGCTTGATGAATAACCTTCTTCAGATATTCAAGAAGAATATAATACCAGTATTCTCGAACAAGCAAAAGAAATCTAAAATTTCGAAATTCCTGATGAAGAAAAATTAAAAGATAGGTTTCAAAGTGATGCATGTGAGCCTGTCTTCCAGTATTTGACAGATGAAGCCATCGTTATGTTGTTAAATCAAATAGTGATGATAGTAACAGATACAGAAGATGTAATAAATGAGGGAAATACAATTTCTGCTGCTCTACAATCTGTTGAAACTTTATTAGATTATATAGGAGTATTTGATTACGGTAACTTAACTACGGTTCGTAAAATATGTGTCAATATGCGGCGTATTACAAATTTTTTTAAAAGGAAAATTCTTAGTTTGATGTTATACGGGATGCAAATGAAAGTAATTTTTATATTTTTTGTACTGATATGGATTTTTTCTTTAATAAAAAGAAGTTTTCGCATTATCCGTGTTTTTCGATTGTCCGTGTGACCTGTCCCGGTGATTAACCCGGATAATCGGGAGTGCACTGTATATATATGTTGTAATATATGTGTTATAATAAATTTTCTTGCCTTTAAAACCTTTAATTATCTCTTTTTAAATAAGAATTTGAAAGTAAATTACAATGAAAGCTTGGAATTTATGATCACGGGTGATAAAAAAAAAACTATTTTAAGTATATCGTGTTTATTTTTGAATAAATATTTTTACAAGAAAACTTAAATACTTCATTGTAAAAAAGGGTTTCCTAAAAATTGAGCAAATAAGTGTAAAAATTGCTCCGAAACCAATAATAATCAAATTTGAAAACCCCATGTATTCAAAATTTAAATAGCATGTACTCATTTTTGAGCAAAATGTTTGTGGATAGAGAAATGCTCGTTGGCTGCCAATTGCATTCGAACCAAATACCTCCTGGTTTGTATTAGGATGCTCTAACCGACACAGTTGTACACTCGACTCCAGGGCGAGTTAAAAAGTTTTATATAGTGCCTGACACATCTTGCCATACATTCTATTCGTTTAAAAGTTTTTAATATATAGCGAAATAAGTAAAAAGTTTAATTAAAATTACAGATATTCTGACAAAGCTATTGGGACCATACTTTTCAAATCGCAACCCTTTGTACCATTGAAATTAGAAATTAGTATTTCATGATGCGTCGTAGTGGCGTCTACTATAAAAAGCTTCCTAACTGTTCCTGGACAGGAGTGGTGATGAGAGCATCCTACTACAATCCCGAAGTTCCTTGGTTCAAATCCTGATAGCAGCCAACGAGTATCCTTCTTACACATTTCTCTTGCCACGTTGTTAAAAAATGAGAATATGCTGTTTCAATTTTCAATACATGGGATCGACAATAATTTGTTTCGGAGCTATTTTGACACAGTACTGTTCAAATTTGAGAAATCTTTTTTTATAAAGAAAGAAAAGCAATTTTTTTGCGCTAAAACTATTAGTTTATTTAAATGATTTTGTCTGGAAAAAAGAGTTATTTCAAGAATTATTTTTTTAAAGTTTCGTTTATTCTATTGCAATTATTATTATTGGAACAATTATAATGAAATACATATTCTGATTTCAGAAGGGTTTTTAATGTGGAGTAGCTGCATTTTTTTTTTTAGTATTTCTTTCAATAAATCACCGTTTTCGTTTTTAATTAATTAGCTTTTTAATCAATCAACACGCTTGGAAAAATTTTCAGCTCTTCTGGAGCGGAATAAATGATGTTACTATACTTATCAATCGAATGAACGAGAAAATACGTTTCAAAACTTTTTGCTAACATGGATTGTTTCATGTCAAATAGAAGTCTTATGATTTTCGAATTATTCACACTAATTTGAAACGTTATTTTGTCTAATATTAAAGCAAAAGAAAACTACGTAATATTTACACTTTGTTAGTATTTCAATAAGCTTTACATGTCAGGAAAAAAAAATATTACTTTGATAGTTTTTTTGAATTGAGCAAACAATTTTTTAAATGGGGTATTTTCTGAATATTTTTGTAGCTTTCAAAATATTTAGTGGATAAATCAAAACATATTATAAAAAAAATGTTCTATTTTAGTTTTACGGTACGTATTTTAGTATTACGGCTCTATTTCAGTATTATGGTATGATAGCCTTAAAAGTAGTAGCGAAAATTTTTTTGCCTAAGTAATCTAAAAATTACTATGCAGCTTTATGCAGTTTTTTTCCACATAAAAATATGTTATATTAAAATATTCAGTCTTAACATCAACATCAGTTGTAAGGCCATCCTATAATTTGTATAATTATATTTCTTAATCAGGTGCCTCTAGCGCTTTCATATACTCTTATATTCTATTGTAATCATGTATGCAAATGACTTAAACAAGTCATTCAAAATCGATTTAGTAGAATAATATTTATAGCTATAATTTCTGCTCTACGTGATCTTCTTCCTGGGAGTTCATTTGTATAGGGTTATTTTTCTTAAATGAGAATTTGTTTTTGGATGTATTTATTTGAAAAGAGAATTTTTATTGAAGAATTGCTTAACATGAGGTATATTTTTATGTGCCAATTAAATTCAAACTTTTTTCGTAGCAAAAGCAGTATTGAAACACTTGTAGTGAGTTTCACATTTGAATTATGCTGGAATTAAACACATTTCTGTTTTTTCCCCTTCTTTTTTTAAAAATTTATTCATAACGTTTCATTTGAAATGAGTTCTACAATTATAACGGGATACTCTGTCTGATTTCAAGAAAATTTTTATTGTTTCGTACACATCTTCGTATCTCTTTAGAAAATATTATTTTTTGACTTTCATCATAACACAGAGGTAAAAGATATAATTTTCTATGAAGTAATTTTAAAGAGTTATTTGTTGAGATACTTGAATTAGACTGTTACGAGACATTTTAGTGATTTTTTTTTTGTTGGTGTGTGTGTGTGTGTCGTCGCATGTTGCATTTTGTCAGTACGTCACACGTAATCCAATTTCAAGACTAATTATTTCCCCTCTAATGAATGATACAATCATAATGAGGTTCCGAGAAGATTTTTAACACGCTGCTTAGCATTTTTTCCTCATTTCTTTCAATAAATAACCATTTTAATATTTCATCAATACGGGAAAGCAAAAAGTAAGATTTACACTTATTTGAAATAGTTGTAGAGGGTTATATGTTTGAATTATTCTAAAAAATTCAAGATATTTTTGTGATTCCTTTTTATAAATACTAGAACAGTATGCTTGCATACAAATTTTCATCAGGAATGAATGGTACAATTATATATAATCTGTTTTCGGAAAGATTTTTAACACTTAGTATCTGCTTAGCATTTTTTTCCCTCATTTCTTCCAATAAATAACCATTTTCGTATTACTTTTCCCTCATTTATCTCATTAAATCACCATTTCGTATTTAATCAATAAGTGAAGGTAAAAAAATAAGGCATATACTTATTTGAAATATTTGAGGAAAGCTACATATTTGAATTATACCCGAATTCAAGACATTTCTGTGAATGAATATTAGAAATGTATACTGCGAGCAATTTTTCACCAGTAACGAATGATACAATTTTAATGAGACACATAATTTGATTTGGAGACAATTTTTATTGCAGGGTATTTACTTAGCACATCTTCCTTCCTCCCTTTAAATTACCATTTTTATATTTCATCATTACGCTTTTTATTTCTATTAACCGGGTACAATTTATGTACTGCAAACACGAAACCCAGCTGGCCCCGGGTGGAGGGAAGCTCTTCACAATCTATTGCATACTTAATGAAGAGATACCTGGTAGTATTTTCAAATAGATAGTTGTTCAGCTGCAAGCTGAGAACTCATGGAAGAGAGATAAGAGAGCATCAGTTATGCAAATGAAAACGATCTAGCCGTTAACTCACAACGGTAGGGTTCCAAGAAGAGGAAAGTTCTGTTCTTTTTACAATTGGAATTAGAACACTAAGTGAAAATTTGAGATGAAATTGATTTATTTTTTCTTGTGCGACATGACTATGCGTTGTGCAGAGGACAGGAAAACTTTTGATACATTATAACTCTTGACTGGGGACTCAACTAAAACATGTTTTAGCCATGAAGAACAATTAAACATCATTTGTAAGAATCTAACCGTATTTTAACGGGAATCAATTCGATTTTAATTGGATTTTAATATTTGAAAATTTGAGATGGAATGCATTCATTATCTTTTATGACAACATGAGCATATATAGGCTCTATAAAGACTAATGAAAAATGTTTAATAAATTTATTTTAAAAATCACTTTAGTCTATGGAAAGTTACTTGATAATAACATATTTTAGTCAGAAAAAAAACATTTAAACATTATTCATAGTCATATAATAGCATTTTAATAGTTCGATTTCAATTGGATTTGGAGTTTAAGTGAAAATTTAAGAGAAAATGCATTCATAACTTACTGTGACAACATAAGCATATATATGTCTTTTAAAGATACCTGTAAATGTTTGATACATTTATTATAATAATCAGTCTTGGCGTCTTGTCTGTAGTAAGTGATCCAATAACAATGTGTTTCAATTATAAGGATAATTTAGATGCCATTTCGGAAAGATAACAGTATTTTAATTAATGGAATTGCTTTAGTTAAAAGTTATGGAAAGAATTTTTTTGTCGAATTTTTATGTAGAAAAAATAAAAACGAATGTAAAAATAAAAGTACGATACTAACCCCTATTCATGTGTCAAATTGCCATGTTTCTTTGAAGGAAAAAAAATGACATACTAAGTAGTAATATTTTTATTACTTTAAATATTTCACCCCTTTTATCAACTAAACATGATTATTATTACAAATTATTTCGCTACATAATTTATTCATGTCTTAATAGGAGCATTTTGGTTATGAAGAATTACTATTGTTTTTTTCTTTCAACTTTGTGATTAAATCATTTGAAAAAGGACTTAAGTCTTAATTTTATAATTATAAAGTTGCACATTGGAAGTAGCATTCAATATGTAAAGCATTATTTAAAAAGTGTATATATGTATTTTTTTTTTTTTCAAGTTAGGAAAAGGAAAAAGTAACGGACAAAGAAAAAAATGTAAGGAGGAAAAAAAGAAAAAAAAAAAACGCAAAGAATATTACAGCAAAAAATAATTATTATTGACTCTCCATTTTTAAGTTTAAACGTCATTTTGACAGTTAACTAAAGGTTTAGGGTAAAAATTTGTGCTCTTCATATTATAAAACTGCAAGAATCAGAAAATTGAAAGAATATCAATTAGTAAATCATTCTTCATGAAATGTGTATGCGAAAAATGAAGCTGAGAATTGAAGTTAAAAATAATAAAAAAAAAAATTCTCTTTTTAATTTAAAAAGAAAAAAATTCAAATACTCGATTAAAAAAAATAAGGCTAAAATTTATTCTTTAAATGTTAGCTCGCTCAAGAGTAGGATTTAATAAGTAAACCATTGAACTTAATTATTTTTTCTAAAAAATAAATGATAAAAACAACAATGTTTTGAGAAAAGATAAAGATAAACATTATCATTATCATTATTCTTACTACATTAATATTTATTTCACCAAACCTTTATCATTGAGTTTGCAATTGTCTCTAATTCTTGTGTTACAAAATTTATATGCAAAAGTTGTATTAATTATTAATTTTGAATTATCTGGTATATTCCAATTTTCAGTCGCATATTTAAATAATTATTGCGCATTATGTAAGGAAAATAATATTGATGTGATTGCTTTAAGGGCGTGTATGATAGCGTGGGTGTTGCTATATATCAGAAGCAATGGTCAAGTTTTTGTCCACAGAAAAAGAATTAAAAAATAAATAAATAAAAAATCCAGAAGAAAAGCTTTTTTTCGTCGATTTTCAATGAAGGGTGGAACAAGCCGGGGTGTTACTGATAGTCGGCGATTTTAATTTGTTGACTAAGGAAGAAATTCTAAACTGGTATTTCAGGTACGCTTTTCAAAAGGCTGTGTTGGAATAAAGATAAAAATAGTTTCAAAGAAGATGAAGGATAATAGTAATTAAAATTAACAATCCAGAGCGTCTTTTCACGGTTTGAAGAAGTTCTAACAAAGCATCATTTTTATCTTCTTCTCTCTTTTACATGTTTCAAAGTTCGTTTTATTCCTTGTGAGAAAAGATATAATGTATGCATATATATATATTTACGCAAACAAATCATTACTTTTTCGATTCATTCGCGTTTTAGCTATTTATAAATAACTTTTGAATCGCTTGCTTTTGTTAAGCATTGAAAACCTGATAAAATAAGTGCAGTTTTCATTTTTTTTCTTCAAATTATGTGATTTTTGATTTGAAAATAACTTATGCACAATTGGAATATTTTATAAAAGTAAAGTAAAGAAAGTCTTGCCGCCAGCCTTTTACAAACATTTCAATTCATTCATTCAATTTCAATTCAGACATTTGGAATTTTTTCAGATGAATTAAAAATGCCTTTAAAATATAATAAAAATGTGTTTATCAAACTAAAATGCCGTTCAAATATTATATAAGCACAAAAAAGGAGTGAAGTTTGTGTTTTACTAACTTTCGCTGACATCGCGAAGGGGTGTAAGCAGTGCTTACGTATGACACTAAAATCTAAAATCCCCTTTTTTTAACTTAAAAGAAAAAAAAATTTACAACAAATAAATTAAAAACAGAAAAAAAAGTCATACGGAAAATTAAAATCATGCGCATTAAAAGTTTCGTTCTAATTCGAATTGACTTATTTATTGTAAGTGTGTTTATCACAATTTGATATTATTGCTGGATAACAGCACTGGTTAAAAAAAAAGTAAATTAAGATAAAATTAATTTAGAAAGTACTTTCCAAAAAATGACGAATTCATTTAGCATAATAATATTTCGCTGGCCATTTTTTTGGGCTCTTCTTAAATATATGAACCTATGTAAACTGAAAAAATGTTATTTTAACTAAGAGGGAAAAATCTTAAACTGTATCTTTTTCCTTTTTTGGCAGTTTCGATGCGAACAAATCGACGAAAGGAGCGTCGAAGTTGCGCCGAGACCTCATCAATGCCGAGATCGCCAATCTGCGAGATTTGCTACCGCTGCCTTCCTCCACCAGACAGCGGTTATCTCAACTACAACTCATGGCACTCATCTGTGTTTACGTTCGAAAAGCCAATTACTTCCAGCATGGTGAGTGCTTTTCTTTTTAAACACTGAAAAATCTACTCTTTATTAATCTAATTCAAATTATTTAAATTCTGATGTATTCTTCCACAAATAGAATTTTAAATAAATTAATCGCATTCGTTTTTCAATCAGTTCCTTACTCCTCTTTGCACAAATTATTGCACCAGCAAAAATTTTCGGTCAAAATTTTTGCACTTTATGGTGATGAGATGACATTTCTGGTTAAAAAAAAAAAGAGAGAGAGAAAGAAATATATTTCTGGTTGATAAGATCAAAATATTCGGTATTTAAACCATTCACTTGGTAATTTTTCTGTTCATATGAAAACGATTTACCAGAAATACTGGTTTTCAAAATTATAGAACTTATTACCACACATTTAGTAAAAAAAAAAAATACAAAACTGAAAAGTAAATTTAATTGAATAAATGGTTTTTATGCTACGCTCTAAGGTATCATGATAAAATTAGCACATTTTTCCTCATTTACCAAATTTTAATACACGTCATGAAATACTATTTTATTGTTAATTTTGCTAAAATCATTACCAAAGTTCTGCAATAAAAATTATCGAGCTTTTTGGTGTTCCCATAGAGACGGAAACATCGTAAAATTTACGATATTCTGGTAGTTTTGATGATATTTTTTTTCTCAGTGTTTGTACATTTGTTAGCAAATTCTACAATTTGATTTTCAAATTCCAATTCTTACATTAAGTTAGAAATTAAAATATTTTGAATTTCATGTTTTTATTTTGACTTTTATTTCAATTTCATTATTATTAACAAGTACGGATAATTCATTCATTTACCTAAAACAAATAGGCAATAAAAATTGTACTTGTTTAGCAATATTGTAAACGTATAGTAATCTACATTAAAAATCGGCAAAATAAGTTTTTACTTAGAAACGAAACAGAATTTAAAAAAATTAAGGGCAATAGAAAGGTGTGGCTATAATTGAGTCTAAAAAAATCAATATAATAACTCAACTACAAACAACATGATCCGACTTACGTGGATTTTTTAAAAAACATTTTGAAATCATTGAATTAATGTAATATAACATTTATTTAACGAAAGAATGTCCTTGGAATTAAGTATAATAGTAGTAATGTACTGCATTATAACATTACAAACCATTTCTCATGACCTCTTCAGAGCACTCTTCTTTAGTAAAATTTATCACTGATTTGTTATTGTTTTTGAAAAAAGTTTGTAAATTTAGAGTAGCAAGTTCGCAGCATCAGTTTCTTAACTAAAGTAAATTTTCTATAAATACTACAAAATCTTTGAGATCTTAGTTTAAAAATATCTATCCTTTATCAATTGTGTTATCTAGTTTTTGAACAAAAGTATTTATTGATTCCCGAATCAGGCACACCCTATGTGCCTTCTATTTGTCCACAAGTCTGTTTATCCTGGATCATATTATATTCACTTATGATATATATCTGATTATCAGTAGCAAGGGTGTCTGATTCTTGGGATGATCAGTGCACGATTTTTAGAGGTACTATATTGGGCGTTGCACGCTTTTCCGTTTTATTTCCTGAACAGCTGCCTCATAACAGATCACGATTACGTGAAAACATTTGTCCCAGATCAAGAGTGAAAATTACACTCTCTCACATAATGTGTTGCCATGTATGGAAAGTTTAATTTTATAATATAGTACGCATCCTCAGATTATCATTAATCTTTTCCTTACATAAACTTTTTTTCAATCATTTTTTTTTTATATTTAGCTTGCAAATTAAAAACACAGATTGCGTGCTAAGACTTATCTAACGATTGCAGATGAACATCGAATTCTTACAACCAATGCGCAGCCTCCTAGGGTATAATTCATAACAACTGAATTTTGGATTCGACTATCGGTTTTCTTTTGTTTTCCTGAACTTGACTTTAAAATATTAAATCTAGCTTCATAAAAACTATTTTACTGAAATTAGCTCTCATTATTTGTACTGCACGTGAGGGCCTTGGGAAATATAATGATAAGGCACACTTTTTCAGAAGAGAACATTTTTTTCATCAAACTCTTCCCAAGTATTGTTTTACAGTTACAAAATTTTTAAACACCCGGGATTTCCAATATATAACAGCACATTACATACAATAACATCGGTTAGCCTACATGGAAAATGTAGCTTTTCTACAAAAAATGCTCTCCTTATAAATTTATAAATGCGTCTTATCATCATATTGCATTAAGCTTTTCATGCAATAGAATATAGAGGAAATCTTCCTCATTTTATAATACAGCAATTATAAATTAATCGATAATCTGTTTATCACTTAAGAATGTTTGATGTCAAAATTGTAAATAGTGCAGAACACACTGTAAAAAATTCCAGATCAAATTACGACACTTAGGGTGCCGGTACTTTTTACTGTTAAACGGTTTTTATTGTAAAATTGTACGGAACAAAAAATTTGATTAACCGAAATTTTTCCTGTATTTACTGTACAATCTCTGAATCAATTAAATAAAATAAATATTACGGTTTAAAATTATACGGTAAAAATGAATTTTATGGTAAAAGGGATTTTACGAAAGCTGCACTCAGGGTCCGAGAACTTTTTACCATAATTTTATACAGTATTTCTGCAATGCAAAAGGATGTGTACAGTAACATATCAGCCATCAACCACAGTTCGTACTCGAACCTTGGATCACCTGAGCAAGAGAGAGGACTAAATTCTATTTTTCAGCCATTGCAATCTTGTTTTAACAACTTATTGTTTTTTATTATTTAATGTTATTTTTTTATAAAAATAACAGTACTAACATAACAAAAAATTAGTATTTGATAGGTTAAGACTTCAAAGAGAAAAGACGAAAAAAAAAACTATTTAATATTTTTATAAGTTAAGGCAATGCGTATCTGTTAAAATCTCATTTATTTAAAAAAAAAAGCGTGATAGTAAAAATTAGTTTATAGAAAAATTCCTCAACCATCCCAATTTTGTAAGATAACTATCCCAATTTGAAATGTATTTTTAATTTCCGATTACTTCAATTTCAATATTAATTTATGTAGGGTAAATTTTTTAAAATTTTCAATTCTTACTCATTATGTATACATACTCGGAAATAAAAGTTTCGCAATGGTTTAATTTCTTTTGACATTGTAAGCGTAATGATATTTAAACTAAAGATCATTTAATAGCAATCAATCACCAAATTCATTTATTCCTATATATAATTTAGAAATCGAATAATAATAAAAAAACATGTATACGTAATTCCTCTAATTTAAGCTATCAAAGACGAGCAACTCTTCCACACAAAAAAATACATCCGCAATCCTTTCATTTACATTCCAATGCTCAGACATTTGTAGAGGCGATACGCCATTTGTAAGGGCGTAATAGATCGTGGTTTTTATCAGATAAGTCTGTCACCGGACAACAGTGGGGAGAGACTGTACACTCGTCAGTAGCTGCCCCATGCATAGAACCGCAAACCACTGGGCTGCTCCCCTCACGATCCAACACATAAAAAAATTAACCCACCCCAGCACAAAAAAACCCTTATAAATGCCCCCGACGCAGCTGCCCCGATGGTCACGAAAACCACTTTGTAGCACCATCGCATAATGATACATTCTCTTCGGCTACAATCGAAAAACTCTTCCTTCAGCAGATAATAGCATAACAAAAATAAAACATGCCTCTGATCACCTGTGTATATGTGATCGACTGTTGCGCGTTTTTGGGGCGCATCGTCTATCAATTAAGTGAGATAAAGTTAGCCAACCGTGGGAAGATAGAAAAAATTGCTTTCGAAAAGATCCATTTTGTTTGTTTGGAAACTTGTGTTGCGGGGGGGATAGCAAAACTCAATCCCCATTTGGCAGCTAATTGTGCGCCTTACCTTCAGATACAGTTCCTGACGGGTAATGATCGCCAATTTTAAATTGCCGAAAATCGATGGAATATTTGTTGCGGCAAGCAATTTCTGGAAATCCATTTTTCATAAACTTGTTTATCTTCGGTCATCCCATAGCGTTTTCGGGCAAGAGACGGTGGCTTTGGAAGGTTGTAATTAGTTGGAAGCTTTAACCGTAATCCTTTTAGTGCTTAAGGTTAAAAGTTACTTGGCATTTTTCGGGGGCCCAATTATGTAAAAACTGTAAAAGAACCAACCCCCTATCGTACAAAGTTAGGGAAACCGAAGAGGTAATTTCGGTGAGGTTAATCAGCCACTAAATCAAATGTTACATATTATTAGATTGAAATAGGGTGATAGTTTCAAGCCAAAAGATAATCTACATCACATAGGAGCTGTGAAATTTCTGCATTTAGTAACTTAGTCAACTATACTGCAAGTTTTTCAGACAAATAATATTACATGGTTCTTATAAATTGGCATAGATTATTTATCAATATTATTTATGGAAATTTATAATTGTTATAAAATTATATAAAGGTAATAATTTATAGATAAAAGGCCATTACTTACTGCAAAAGGTTAAAAGTTTGTTCAGCTTTTTTCGGGGACTCAATTATGTAGTGTCCATATAAGCAACAGGTAGCTCTACCAAATAATTTTAAGTAAAGGAAATTAAAGAGACAATTTTCGTTTGGGTAATCAGTTCCTAAATCGAATAAATGTTGTATGTTGTTAGATAGTCGTAGAATGATACTTCCAAACCAAAAGAGAATCTACAATTTAGAACTGCAGTAAAGTTTCCTTCTTTTACTAAAACGTAGTCAACTATTAATTTACTACTACATCAGCTTTTTCATTAAACTAGCGTTATGTAGTTGTTATAAATTGGCATGCATTATTTGTCAATATTATCCATGAAACTGACAATAAATTGCAATTACATTGCTATTGGTGTACTTCTCTTTGTAAAATGATTATTAAAAAAGTTTATATTTTACTATTTAGAGCTATCTTTGTAATGAAGCTTCAGTAGCATAACTTTATGAATGCATTGGTTTAAAATTGAAATATTTTCAATTTCATGTTTTTTATTTTGTTTTTTATTTCAATTTCATTATTATTAAAAAGTACAGATAAATCATTGATTTACCCAAAACAAATATGCAATAAAAATTGTACTTGTTTAACAATATTGTAAACTTATAGTAATCTATATTAAAATACTGTAACAACAAAAACCTTCATCTCTTATTTAAAAGCAGTTTTTGACATTAAAAGTAAGCCCTTTAGATTGGAATAAAAGCTATTTTTATATTTATTTATCGGTAGTTTTTATGTTCTTGTTTTGAAATAATGTTTCTTAGCAATTTTTAAACCCCACTAAAAACATCGTGTTAATTATAGTGCAGCAAAAAAATGACACGTATTACATAATGACTTATCACTAAATATTAAATGACGGCTAATCATAAATCATATCGATAGTTATCGAATTAGCTTCTCAGAACTAAATATACTAATATTTATAAGAAGGAAAATTCATACACATAGGTGTAAAAGTAAATTATTATATGAATCATAAATTATTATATGAATCATTACTTTTAGCCATGCAGTATTATAAGAACTATTACTTTTAGGCATGGGCTGTTGGGCGCAGTTGGTTTGTCGTCGGCCTTCTGAGCCCAAGTTTGCGGGTTCGATCCCCGGCCCGGACACCGGATTTTCGGGATGCAGAAAATCCTCAGCGGCCATGTCGTATGATTATGCGTCATGTAAAAGACCCATCGAGTGCCTTATTGGCTCTTGGCATTTCCGGCAAAATTAAATTCCTAGTGCACTTTAGCTTCCAAATAGAGTTTCGGTGTTGCCATCTAGTGTGGCAGAAACTAGACGTCCAAATTAGCATGACCAACGGTATCTCACCCATTGTGGTGGTCCTGAAAGAGTGAATACCACCTTTGGAGAACGCACTAGGTCTGCTCATCGGCAAGACCGATTGTGCAGCTCATTGGAAATAAAAAAAATAAAAAAGTTTTTAGGCATTATGTATAATAAATTGTGTTTCAAATTTATAAGTAAAGATTAATGCACTAATACACTCTGTTTTAACTACTGAAAAAATAAATGAAGTGACACTTTTACCGTCTTCCTTACTTTTCTAGACTTATACAATAATTGGATTATTATTGGATTAAAATACTTCATTCGCTTCAAAATATTTTTTCATGTTTAATTTGTCTCTTTCGGCTACGAAAAGGTTTTTCTAGTTTTGTTTACAGTTCATCGACAAAACATATCGACTGTTATTTCTAATCTGTGCATTTTAGAACCGAATGAAGTTTTTTTAATCAAGCATTATCTTACCTCTACAGTTTTTCGTAATTATTTATTCAATTATATCTCTAGTTTGAGACGATTTTGCTGATTAAATAATTTTCATTTAAGTGTATGAGTTAGAAGAAAAATAGATGGTGGTTGTTCATTAATCCTAATTAAACAAGTTAATTATTTCATTAAATTAAATTTCATTACGATTCATTAAACTTTAATTATTTCTATTTTGCATCTTATCATCTGTCTAATAAAATTTGCGAGAAGAAAAAAAAACAAACATATAACCTTTGAAATACTTTCTTTTTGTTTTCATGACTTGATTGAAAAAGAAGTAAACACGAAAGAAGAAGGGAGAAGAGTAAAATGATAATTGGTTGTGATCCTAGGGTGTGTGCATGTGACGTGGTTGCTACTTCGGAAGCCCTGATGATGCACATTACAGGTGTGGAAACCTATGCTTTCCGAGTTTTCCAACCTATTTTTAGGATTATTAGGTGGGAGTCCACAGGTTCATCAGCTGATTCTGATTTCCTTTTGTGTGGCGACCACTTTTTCTTTTGTGGCTTTTCACTATGTAGCTACTTCTGATGGTATGATTTTTGACCCTTGTTGTCCCTTTAGCTTGTAGGAGTTTATTTTAGGTGCACTCGACTGTGTAATGGTTACGTGCGAGTTTTAAAATTACTTCTCTTACCATTATGATCTTGCACTGTTATTAGGCACTCCAATAAAAATTATACGTTAGAGATATTATGGATAGAAATGAATCTTACTCACGTATGGGTCTGCAGAAGTATGGTTCTGAAGAAAAATATATTGGTGCACTTCAGTTATAGTGTAGTATAGTAATGGGAAGTCTCTATTGTTGTTTTTAATTTCTCTTCATACTCCACAAAGTTATATACTTACGGCTTGATAAAAGAAAATTGAAAATAATTGTAGAGGTTTTTCTTTTACAATATACCTTAAGTTGGCTAGAGTTTATATAAAGAATTTATTGTACGAAATATAACGTACTATACAGAACCGTTCATTTAGTTCAATACACCCATTATTCTTTCGTGAGCTACTAAACATAATTTAGCATACACAGTCGAATTTCGTCTTAAATCTATATTTATTAAATATTCCCTTCTCCATATAATCAGAGTAACCCTTTTTCGAAGCGATCACCGCATCATATACTCGAGCTATTTTATTGGTTTGTTTCTTTAAATTTTCGGATGCAATGTTAATCCGATTGCATTTAATTAACTCTCAACTGAAATATTTATATCTCTGTGGCACTTGTTCGAATGATTATTTTGACAAGTGTATTTTGCATAATACATATGATGCAACATTAAAAATTCAATTTGTACGTAGTGCTAAAAAGATAGTTTTACCACCCCCCCCCCAAACTAAATGCATTGCATAGAAATAAATGAAAGCAGTAAGCAATTAACAGTCACGTGGTTATTACCTTGAAAGCATTTTCCAAACATTTGATAAAAATTAAAAAAAAAAAAAGTCAGTTGAAATTTTAAGTGGTGTATGTATAAACTATTAAGAAATTATAACATTATAATATTCCTTTACATGACATGTTTAGACAATAACAAGCATTTAGATTAATCGTATTCGTTATGGAAAATTAATTTTACTTAAAAAATCGTAATCTAAAAGCATTTTAGGAGCACGAGAATTCTATTTCATTTAATTTAAAATAAAAAAATCAATATTTTTAGGCAGTCTCATATTTCAGTTAAGTCAATAGTTTGTGCTCTAAAAAAGTTTTCAAGATAGATTCGTTATTTTAAGATTTTATTATTTCGTCATACAACATTCTAAACTATAATTTAGACACGTTTTTTTTTTTTTTTAAAGAAATTTTGACTTTTTTATTATTTTGGAATTTAAAAAAAAAAATTCATTTGACAAACTTTCATCTTTTGATTATAAAAGTAATATTAATGTAAAGTTTTATTCGTTTGTATAAACGTATTTCTTATGTTAAAATAATAGTGATTTTAATAAGTAGAAAAAAATTTTTTGTGCTTATTTTATTAAATCACATTAAGACAAAATCATCAGATTATCTTATTAAATTTACAAACTACTCAAACAAAAAGTATGAGTATGAAAAAAAAATTTTTTTTTTAATTTCTTCAAATTTTACAGACAAATATTTTTAACATTTAAAAGCATTATTTGCTTAAAAGTAATTAAATTTTTCTTATTTTCTTACTAATATAATATAACATATATATTTCTAATATAATGAAGCAAATTTTTTAACAATATTCCAAAATAGAAAACATGCAAAAGTATTAGCAATTCAATTGAAATTAACTATAAAATAACAATATAAAAGGATAATTAGTGAATAATATATAAAATTAATTAATTGCTGCAAAAATGTATTTTCAATAATATTTGAAATATATTTACATGAACGCAGTAATCATGCATAAAGAACGATCAAACTTAAAGTTTAATGTATTTTAAATAATTTATTTCAACGTTATTATTCAAAACACTTGCATTATGAAATCACGAATTAATAAAGGTATGTTATCTTATTAACAAGCCTTTAAGCCAACTGGAAAAAAATTATTGGCAAATAAAGCTTTAATGTCATAAATGCTTTAAGCATAAAATTAATAAAGGCATTTCAAAGGAAGCGAAAGAACTAATATGGCTTTAAAAAAAGGACTCGATGCGGATGTGGAAACAAAGTAGTGAAAAAAATGCGAAAATAATTGCATTATAATAGCAAAAAGAGCTATTTAGATAAAGTATTAGACTAATAAATCTCACCGAGGATTAAAAATCGAAACAAAATATTAGTGGGATCCATAAGTGTCCACAGCTAATTTCGTTTTATTCTTTCTTCCCCCCTAACCCCCTTCATTGCGCCTTCGCGGCGCCCCACAACCCCTCCAGCAATATACCCGGGCATGGCCGGGTGTAAATAGCCCCATTTAAGTATCCTTGTACCACGTGGTTGCTAAGCGATGATCCTTTGACCCTGTGTGTTTTTTATTTCTTCTTTCACCTGTGGTTGTTTCTCTAGAAAGAGAAAAACGTTTTGGTTTCGGCGGTTCTCAGGGAACTATTTTTCCTTTCTTTTTTGTTTCTAGTCACTGCGCCAGGATAATGAGTAAAGAGGTCAGGGATCACCACAAGCAGTAAACTCTACGGTTTTGATGACGGAGTTTTATAAACATGCAAGTGCGGAGGGCGGGGGAACAATGAAAACTTTTAAATTTCAATTCCGAAAGAGTATGTATAAAAGGGAAATTATACAAAACTTAAAAACTAATTTTTTGATTAAATATGTATTTGAAGAATTTTAATTTAAACCAATTCTCTTGGATATCAATCTGAATATATGCTTAATGATGCTTCAAAACTCTCTCACGTGCTAAAAATATTGATTATGAATTACAATATTATCTAGATTTTAGGTACAGTTTTTAAGTATAAAGGAAAAATTAAAATTTTCCAGTAATGATTAGTAACAGACAAAAATGACGTTAAAAATTATGAATCTAGTTAAAATGCCATTGATGATTCGATACTCCACTAAGCATCACCTTCAGTTTTCTAAAAATCGGGACTCCAATTTTCTATATTTTACTGTGGACCCATATCTGTATTCTATTGTATTTAATTGCCAACATATGTCTGTATTTATTATGCACTGAAGATGATGCATTTATGTAGCATCAAAACTGATATGCTAATTTAACTATTTTATAATACTTGCGAGTTTTAACGTTGTTTTTTCTTATAGTATCAAAAAAGGATCATTTTTATAAAATAAAAATTTAGGATTCAAAAAGGGAAAATATAATCTCACAGAGCAAAGCGGAATTTAACAGTAAAATAAATATTTTTAAGCTTTTTGAAAGCACAAAGAAAACATATACTGTACTATTTTTTTACTTATGAATTTTAAATTATTTAATATTTTTTATTGTAATTCTCTATTTAATTAAAGCAATGTTAAACCAGTAATTATTTTTATCGCTCAATGGTGTATTGTATATTATTCTAGACCCCTCCAAGATAAACGGTGTTAAAATCAAACTTGATAACTGCAATGCCATAAATGTATACCATAAGTAATAAATACATAGGATGCATGAGAAAGGCTTGATAGCATTCAATAAAATTGTATTTATATATATTTTAAATTTTATCTAGAATGTTTGATGGAAGGCTTTATTTTCCTTTTCAAAACTTATTACTATTGGCCTCGAATATTTCTGAGACTTTTTAGGAAGTTTTTGTATAACTGTAGGTAAATTTTACAATATTTTGTGAGAATATTGCTGCTAGGAATTAAATGTTTGCAGAAGTGAAACTATTGCCTTATCTTGAGAATTTAAATTTTATCTATTAAAAATAACTCAAATAAAAAGGCTATGGCAGTCCACTGGTTAGAGAATCAGACTTTGTTACAGAGGAACCGGGCTTCGATACTTTAAGCCGCTACCCACAGAGTACCTGCAATATACGAGCTAGTATAATAGATGGAATCGAAAGTCCTGTGGCATGTTGCTGAGCAATATTAAGAGTACAGGGATCTGAATAAAATTTCCTTCCCTTTCAAATATATGTCTAAATTACGGAAGGAGCTTTACCAATGAGTGTATTTGCTATCTATCCGGGAGCTCAGGGTAAAGTCACACATTCACCCTAGTGGTGCTACCTTGTCAAACGAAAGGCCCTCCCTCCTGACTTAATTCGCAAGGCCAATGGCTGGCGAGCTTGCCCTTTCCAGGTGTCATTAGAAACAAAAAATAAATAAATGAATAATAATTGAAATAAAATAAAATAATACAAATTGAAAAAAAAAGTGTAACAAAAACAAAGAATGAAAGAAGCGAAGCGTTTCTCGTGTTTCTGCTCTGCGCGAGCTTTTATATTATAGCACATTGTATTGTTAACAAAAGATTTAAAATATACTTTCGGGATGTATTAAGATCCTCATTCTTCTACATTTTTGCTAGTTTAATCAATATTATTCGAATGAAATGTTTGCAATGATAATTATAGCTAATTGCACTACTTGTGAAGAGCTAAGCTCAAATAAAGATAAAACTTTAATACATGCTATAACTTAGTTCACGTTAATGTAGAAATGTATTCGCAGAAAGGTGCTACACAAAACAATATTTACCTTATATTTTCTGGATTTACACCTGCGAATGGGATCCAATGGGCTTATAGGATTAGATCTTTTTTGTCTTCAGGCACATGAGAAACCTTGCTAATTAAATGCATGCAGTGTCTGATTTAGTAAAAAGAGTCATTATTAAAACTAAAGGAAATATATATATTGTTATTAAAAATGAGTGCTTTTGATTATTTCCCAATTAAGTGTTACTATTTTTACACCTATTTAATGGCATGAGATTAAGATTATCTTTAGCTTAAAATTAATACATATTCATGCAGCAAAAAATGATGCAATTACGTTTCAGATGAATTAAAAATTTCTCAGAAAATATATATTCTCAGTAAGCTTTCTAATATGCCAAATTGAAATAGATTGCTTGACAAGGAAATATTTCTGGAATGTTTCTGCTATTTTTAAAATATTTATAAGATAATCATTGGAATGTTTTTGCGATTTAAAAAAAATACATTTTTGCACTTGAATGTTACAAAAGTTACTTATCATAAACGCAATTTCAACGCTTAGTATTAAATGTTTATTCAGATACTACGGAAACACAGTATTATGATTATATCTAACTTAAAAGTAGAACATATTCCTCATCATTGAAACACAGTATTATTTTGAAATCTAACATAAAAGTAGAATATATTCGCGAGCATTGTTGCATAGTATTATAATTACATCTACCATGAATGTAGAATATCATATTCACGAGAATTGAGACACAGTATTATGATTGCATCTTAACTTAAAGGTAGAATGTATTCACGTGAATTGGGATACAGTACTATAATAACATCTAACTTATATGTATGTACCCGAGCATTGAGACACAATACTATGATTACATTTAGTTTAAAGGCACATCATATTTACTAGCATTGAAACATAGTGCAATGATTGTCCATTATATGATGGAGGACTGGAGATTTTTTTTTCAAGAACTGTATTAAGACTATAGCGTATGTTCTTTAAAATAATTAAATTTAATAGAATTTACTTTTAAAAACATGTTCACAGAACCGTAAGCTGGTCCCAATTGGAGATAGTTTTTTCTTCTTCTTATGTCTATCAATAGTTAATAAAATAAAAGAGATGAAGAAAAATGATATAGTGGAGGGGGGAGAGAGGGTCTTTATTTCTATATCTGTGAAGTGGCGGAGAGAACAAGTTTCTGCTTAAGAAAGAGCGAGGGTTAATGAAGGGGACAACGATTAAGCAAGCATACACGCAAAGAGCGGCCGTGAATGGCAGAAGGGTAACTCCCCTCCCGGAACCGGACGGTTCAATCGGGTCCTTTTTTTCTATTCTCGTTGCGTGCCTCGGTCTCATCTTCATCGGGAAGCACTCTCTCTATGATTCATTGGCGATAATCCTCAAAGGCAATCCCCATCTTTTGTTTTCTTCCTTCTACGAAATCTTCTGAGAACAACACTTTGAGGAATTATATTTGAAATATGGATCCTCAAAATTAATGACAACTTAAATCTAAAACGTTTCGAAAATGGTTGTTTTTTGTATGACTTCTTATAGGGTATGTATTTCGTAGTTTATCTGATTTGAAATGATGGAATTTTCTGAGTTGATGAGCTCCTCTAAAAATCTGGCTCAGGGTTTAACTAAAAGAGTGGTACTTTGAACCTTGCATCATGGAAATTGTTCTGCAGCTTTATTTTTATATTTACGAAATGCAGTTAATTGGATTGCTAATTATGTAAATTTGGAATGCATCATACCATACTCTTTATTCGGCAAATTCTAAATGCGATATATTCGATTCCTTTACGAGTACATTCTGAATGCAGTAATGTTGGACTTTTCATAGTATAAATTCTGGAAACAACATGCTGAACTTCTTATTTTGGTATATTCAGAATGGGTCTTCGACAGTATATTTGACTTCTAATTATGTGAATTTTTAAATACAATGTGTTGGATCATTACTGGATAAATTCTGAATGCAGTATATTAGATTCATAGTTGGATTGATTGTGAATGCATTATATTGGACTTCTTATTTTGTATACTTAAAATTCAGAGACATGCGAATCATTACGTTTAAAGTTAGTTTTCTTATAAACATGAAATTTTCTAAATTGTTAATAGATTTTTAAAACCTTGCGCTGAAACATAGTGTTTCTTCTTTGAATTTCAAACTCATGAATACGTGCTGTAACCTTACTTAAGTAAGTAAGGTTACATCGGGAGGTAAAATTATATGGTTTAATTATGCACTTTACTGAGATTTCAGAAAACTTAGACCATTGTTAAGTTTTAACTTGTACCAATAATATGTTTAACGGTGACAACATCATGGCATTCTATAAATAAAATGAAATCTTACATTTAGATAAATAGTGCTGTAAAATAACATTTAAGTTCATGTACAACCTGATTTAGGGAGCTCAGATAATACATTCTTGTATAGGTTTTCTTTCACAAAATAAGGAATAAAAATGCATGTTTTTTAAATATTAATTTGCAGTTAATAATAATCGTTGAATAAGTTGTTTCAACTAAAAATTATATGTTACAGTAAAAAATTAGAATACAAGTTTTTTCTGTTAAAGAAAACAATTTTGAAAAGGAAGATTTTTAGAATCATTTTCTAATGATATTTTCAAACTTTTTTTCGCGCATGGAATGAGATATAATGAAACACATTTAG
Source organism: Parasteatoda tepidariorum (assembly GCF_982258835.1). NCBI lineage: Eukaryota > Metazoa > Arthropoda > Arachnida > Araneae > Theridiidae > Parasteatoda > Parasteatoda tepidariorum. The sequence continues at coordinate 72,117,137 of NC_141757.1, forward strand.
GATTGCTATGCAGAGTTTTCTTTATTTTAATCGTATTAGGAGACAACAGTCACATGAAACTAGACTTGATATGCCTTAATTCGTTTAAAAATAATGCATTAAAATTAAATAAAAAAAAAGAAAAGAACGCTTTTATTTAGAAAATTATTCTAAAATATTAAGATTTACGAAATTATATTTTATTTAGAATTTATAATCTTTTATCTTTGAGTAGAATAAGATATGAAAAACACTTTTTAGGTTGCAAGGAAGAGTTTTTCATATTTTAATAAATATTAGGGAACAATAACCTCGTGAAGCAAGTGACAAATAAAATAAAAAATAACATTGATTCCTAAAGAATGAAAATTTAAACTATAATCTCTCAAAAACACCTTAATGTGGTAAGCTACGCCTGAATGGGATATTTATACATAAACTTAATTTTACATTCAGGTTGCCTTTTTAAGGAGTTCAATGAAAAGTAATTAATTATCGAATTTTTCAACTAAACGAGAACTGCTTCTTAAAAGGTGGAGGGGCGACATTCGAAGATTTGAACTGTTCGAAGTAAGTCCATTTACTACCGACCTTGAGTACATTAGACCCTTTTCAGGTAGAAAGTCAGTGTTCTTTCATGTTTGCCGCGGACCTATAGATACGAAGCGTTCACTTTTCTTCACTCCTTATCCCAACTACTGTTTGGCTAATGATTATTCGGCCAAAGCGCTGTGTGTCAGCCGCTATTACGCCAGTCGTCTTCGAAGAATAACACCGAAAAAGCCAATAAACGCCAGATTAAGTCGAGATGTAGCCCACCCGCTAAGTGGTAGCAACCTGACTTATTTATAAATAGATATGCATGCGTCTCGGAACATGCAAAAGGAATATGAAGAAGGGGGGGGGGATTGTGAAATGAAAATTACGCGGATGTAGTTAAGACAGTTTTTACTGTAACTCCAATGAATTTTATGTTTCGAGTTTTTATTATGTTTTTTTACCTTTCCTCGTTATCTGTGGCGCCAAATTTCTACTTAAGATTGTTTTGTGGTTGGGGAAAAGAAATGAGGGAACATGTTATACAACAATAATGAGCTCGAAGAAAAAAAGTAGTAATTAGAATGTTTAGTAAAATAAAGCATTGATGAATTCCATTATAATGAGCAATAAACTGTTAAATCATCATCCAGTTAAAGAAACGCCTTTTAGATTGATAAATTATATGATATTTATTTTAGGGTCGTGATGGTATTTTTTTTTAATAAATCCTACATCAAATGTCAAAAGAGGCTCGTGTGTTTGTACTTATTTTTTCTACTATTCTAAACACATTAATTGATATGTAAACGAGAATACAATGGTAAACGAAACAAAAGGTTCATTTATTTAGATAAACTAAAAAAAATTATAACTTATTATAATATCGATCAAAATAAACAGATAAAATATCGTCGTTTCGGGTAATAGTCTACTAATGAAATAAAATTATTATTATTTAGAGCAAATTATATATATTGTTGTGCTAGTAAATGTTTTAATTTTGCTTATCGTGGCATTTTCATTCTGTTGCAACGCATGCTATTCGTTTGCAAATGTATTTATCATTATTTAAAATGTTTCAAATTTTCTATTCTATTTCGGAGACTTATGGAATATAAGTCTATTCGAAGCATTTTTTTTTGTTTTGATTTTAAGAATTTTTTTTCTTCTATAAATTATTCTACCAAATGCAAATTGCTTCAAATCAGCATTAGTAGAAACTTGAATGTTTTAAATTTTCATGCACATAACCAATGCTAAATCATCTCAATCTTTTTGAGAAAAGGATGTGGAAAGGAAAGAACAAGAATTAAATACAAATGTCACATAACATGTTTTTGCCTATAGGTGAAATTCCTCTTAGCATATAGATAAACCTTATTGTAAAATAAAAATAACTGTGAAGTATTTTTTTTAAAAACCTTAAGTAGTGTAGTAAAAATGAATGATTTGAAGGATTTTACAGTTAAAATGTCCTGCTATAGTTTGAGGAAGGTGCAAAAAGTTACCACCAAAGGAAGCCGTTCAATTAGAAATTATCCAGATATAGGGGAGAAGAGGATACTGTTCTTCCTTTCGCAATTAAATTAATTAAATGAAGTGAGAAGTATGGTAAAAATTACCAGAATATGATACCATGTTTTTGGTTCTATGAGAGCGCCTGAAAGGTTCATAATTTTTTCCTAAACGTTTTGGTAATGATTTTGGTGAAATTAGTAATAAAATATGGTTTTATAATATGAGATATATATTTTTTTAAATGTACTAAAAATTGGCAACTTTTTCATGATATCTTAGAGTATGGCATAAGAACTATTTATTCCGTTAAATTTACTTTTCAGTTTCGTATATTTAAATAAACGTGTGGTAACAAGAAAATTATTATTTTGAAAACCAGAATTTGCGGAAAATCGTTACCTTATGAACAGAAAAGACCAAACGAGTTGTTTAAATACCATATATTTTCATTTCTAATAACAGAAGAATGCCCCCCCCCCCAGAAATGTTATTACCTTACAGTACAGTAATTTTATCAGAATTTTTTTTTCCATGTTCAATTTAAAATACTGAAAAGTAAAAATTAAATATTAGAAGTGTATTACAAAATAAAAATGTTTCTTATCCTGCAAAAGTCTCAATCAGTCAGATTTAAGAAAAATCCTGCCGAAGAATATGGTAAAAGTTGCTATCAGTTAATATAGCTTTTAAAAAAATGCTTATTAAATATATTTTTCATACTTTTTTCATTATTTTGTATTAATTTAGGTCAAAAATAGTGAAAAATACTATATTAAGCATTTTAATAATTTATAATTATGAAATGCAGCAGGAAATATCGGTGTGTATTTTTTATTTGTTTTTCGTTCAAGAAATCTTCCAAACACTGCTCACTTCCAATAATAACTTTTCAGATTCGCACTTATTTGAAGCAATTTAGATTTAAGAGAAACACTTATTAGTCATTTAAATTATTTCACTTTATAAAATCAGTTACTAATAAATTTTGGAATATGAATAAAAAAAATAGTTTTCGAACTAATATTTTGGATTTTATATTTCAGTACAAATATAAATCCGCTAATCTGACAGATTTTTTAGTAACTATTAGACTGTATTTTTTAATTAAAAATACCAAAACATATTTTTGCTTATAATTAGAGCGTCAGAAAAAAGTTTATATAAAATTGACATCGGTGTTTCATATACGTCAAAGGGTTAAAAGGGATGGAAAAGAAGAGTAATAGATAAACTAAAAAAAAAAAGTTGACGATTATTTTTTGTCATAGTATTAAAACGTGATAAAAATCACCTAAAATTAAACGATCTTAGTCACTGTATGTAAGAGGTAGGTTTAAAAAAGTTTTTATCACTTATGCAAGATATCACGATTTCCGTGAGTTTTCACTTTTAGCCACTGACTTGGGGATGACTTTTCATGATCAACCATGAGTCGCCATACCTGATCTTCTTCGTGTTGAAGGCACGCGAGTTCAACACGCGACTAAATTGACAACTGAACTCTGACTATTCTCAGTGGGTTAAAAAAAAAGAAAGTTAAAGGATCATCTTGCTGATTTGATTCACGATTTGTGCGAGATGTCTGCATTAAGCGGTCGTGTTGAGAATGACATTTAATGATTGTGTCTCTGGTCTCCAGACACAAATCAAACGAAGATGGATGAGATTTTAATAATACCGCGTGCTGGAAGAGTTAAGTTTTGCAGAGCAACTTTACAACGAACCACATCATTGTAACTTGCATTTATAAGCAATTGTTTCAGGATTATTAACAGTTTTTCCTAACTGTGTTCTTAGAAGAAAGTGAATGGCGGAATTTAAAAAAGTAGATCCCTATTATTGTGCATATGCAAGGTCTGTAATTTAACACTGTTTTAAAATATACATCATTAATTTTACACTATTTGTACCATGATTTTAAATCTGAAGCGCAATTTTATGTATCATACAAGAAATGTGCTTAAATTGATATCCGCATTTATGCAGTGATATTTAGCCTAAAATGCCTTTTAGTATTACATATTTTATTTGAAACGAACTTGAATCAGTTTTCAGACTTGGCACGATTTGTACCGATTGCTGTAAGGCAATTTTCGTCTGAGAATTAGTTTTAATATATTAGGTTAGATTATCTAATGTCTTTTTTTTTTTAATTCGTAAGATTTGCAAACATTGTTGTCGCATAATTTTTAACCTAAAATTGCAATTAGAGTATCATATTTAAGAAAAAAGAGTTTAAAGATCTAAGTTGGAAAATTATTCCGAAAATTTGCTGTTTAAAAATAGTTTATAAACTTTTTTCAAATTTCAGTTTTCAAATTACTTGTTTATAAACATTTTCCAAAAAAAAAAAAAAAAAAAAGAATTCTTGCCTGTATTTTTAATGAAATACTTTCAGATCTAAGTAATTTAGTAGATATAACCTGTTTAATTATTCATAAATGTTATTTCATTATTTTGCATGAGTTGAGGAAATTTAATCCATAAAAATATGCAATAATGTATTTTAAAATGACATTATTACGTGTGAAATTATAAAGTTTAAAATGATGATATTTTTAAAAGCGTCATAATTGAATATGTAAAAATTAAAATTCAAAAGTAGCATTAAGTTGCGAAAGAATTAAATGAAAATTAAGGAACAATTTCATTAGATTCAGTTAAAAAAAATTTATATAAAACTTTTTTCAGTGGATTTTATTTCGTATAGAATTTAATCTTCCAATGTTAAAGCAATTATTGCAGGAATCAATCAACAATAATTTTTTTTTTACTTTCTAATCTGCAAATTTTTAAAAGGAATTCAAACTATAAATTATAAATATTCAAATTTTGTTTTATCAGTTTAAAAGTTGTATTTAAAGTAATGAGTAATATGAATACAAATTTAAACAAGCATTTTAGTTTGAAGTTCTTATAAAGTAAAACTGATTAATGCTAAAAGTAGTGTAAAAAATTAATTCATAAAAATTTCAACCTGGCAAGATAATAATAAAGCAAAATCTTCTACGGTGGATTCTGTTTTATATTGAAACAACACTCCCCATTTGAAAATTAAAATAATACATATATCAATCAATATAAGATACATTTTCTTTTATTGTGTTTTAACCTTTTAATTTTTTTCTCAAAATACAATGAAGCTGCGAAACAAATATTGTAAAACTGGTTTCACGGCTTTTGTGGAAAACCGTCTATTTTAAATGCCCAATTTTCTTATTAAGTGGACTTAAATGGCTTCATCTTGATATAATGCTAATTCAAAAGATAGTAATCCTATTCTCTTATTGGTAATCAGGCTAAGTTTCTCTTTCGAGAACAGAAAAAGAACAAAAAAACTTTCCATTAATGATACAAGGGAGAGTCCTGTTGTTGCACGTGGCATGACGGTTAATGGGTTAATACGGAACGAGACTAAGAATTCCAATGGGCTGGCCGCTCCTCCCACGCAACGCTCGCTATACTTGGTCAAGGTCCTGCTCTTATGAGCTTAGATCCGGAATAAATTCAGAAAGTGAGGGTGGGAAAGAAATAAAAAAAAAGTTTTAACAATTATATCGAAACAGTCCGGTTTTGTGAACATTTATTATTTTAAACCCTAAATTCTTCTTATCAAGAATTCCATTTTTATTTTCAGTTTTTTTTTTATATATATCATGCTGTTATTAATTTTTTTTTCAATACAATTTAATCCCAATCATTAGTGGATATTAATTTTCGAGTTGTTATAAGTTATTATCAACACGGCTGCATATCTCAGTTAAAAGAAATTATTATCTTTCTTTTCTGCTCCCAACCCCTTTTGTTTACATCATTTCTTTCAACTCTAAGTCTCATTTTTTTCTTTTTCTTTGACGCTTTTTTTAAAAAACCATTAAATAAGTTACCGTTAAAATAAAATGTGTAACTAAAACGGTGAAATAGTTTACTATTAAGTTTAAGAAAGTCACTATTAAAGTAAAATAAGTTATTATTAAGTTACAATAAGTTACTATTAAGTTAAAAATTACCTGAACAGTTTTTTTATGATAGATTTTTATTGCATTATCTTTCCATTCCATTAATTTTCACTTCACTCCACTTTTTCATAAATCAAACAAATTCCCTTTTCCCGCATTTCTTTCAATAGACAAAAAATAATGTTGTAAATGTCAGTAGACATAAAATTATAAAACTGAATAAAAATTTCCTTCTTCTCCTGTTTATGTCATTAATGAAGTTTTAAAAAGTGAAATCGCAAAGAAAGTTATATTTACTAGGAAATAAGATGTGAAACCATTATGAAAAAGGTAGATAATAATGTCGTGTAAATTAATGTAGAACAATGCCGTGTATGTCGAAAATGTTTCTCTCTAACTTAAAAGAATTTAGGAGAATCTATCTTATTGAAAACGCTTAGAAATAATGCTTAATGCAAAAGTGTTATGTTATGTACTATATAAAATAGTGGCATTATTATCAGATGTTAGTTTATTTAATTGCATCCGTGTCAGCTTCCTTAGAAAATTTGGACGATACTATAGCGTGTGAACGACTAGCAGCAATAATATTTTTACAAATGTATAAACCAGATCTGTGATTTTACTTATGGAATTGTTTAGTACTCAGTGCTCTGTCAAATAGCACTTCCACGTCGTTACTTTCATAACTGAAAAATTGCATTTTCTATATTAGTTCATAAATCGACCCCTAATAACAGAAGACACATTTATTTTGCGGGTTCAGAACTTTACAAAAATAAGCTTGCAACGTCATTTGCGATAATGAACCTCCCATTATACTAATTAACTCCTAAATATTTATTTTTAATTAATAATTATTTGAAATATATCTTAATTGTATAATTTGCTTAATTTCAATTCTTTTATAACTAATAACTGATTATTTCAATTGGCAAAAGTTAGTATAATACATAATTTCATGTCTTAATAATGTTTTTTTTCTAGTATTTTTCCCTCGTCTTTATTATTTAAATTAACATTGCATAAAATAGTTTCAAGTTATTATTTTCCTTTGGGTTTGCTTAAGACTATTCATGGAAACTCTTCATGAAGCCTATTCATTTATTCAGGCCTCTGTTATTTCATGGGAGTAAATTATAAATTTTAATAAATCATATATGGATACTTCAATTTTTAAATATTTTTTTATCTACATTCTTTTTTAAAAGTGTTTTCTGTTAATGCTAGAAATTTAAATATGCGTCTTGTTTAAGATCAATTGCAGCGCACAATTAATTTATAATTTGAAATAAAAAAAATTATTGCATATTTATTGATTGAAATAAATTATTTTACTTTAAATTACTTAACGCTGTTTTTAATGCTTTTAATGATCTAGTTTTACATATTGTTGTTGTTACAAGCAAGCTTGCTATAGGGATCCAAGCGATTTTAAGGCAGGGGGAGCGTTTCTTGTTTTTTCAGCGGTGCTATCTACGACCAAGAATACGACTTCAGCCACACATACGTCACAGTCCGTTTATGGGGCGAACCCATTCATACACAGATCGTAATTTTGACCTGAACAAGAGAAAGATCAATCTCTAATTCAGTACCCCCCAGAGGTATTGATTTATTATGAGAACTTGGAGGATTTTGTGACCCTGACATATTTAACTTGCATCAGTCACCATTTACGACACGGGGATTCTTCGACCCGGTGGGATTCGAACTCACGATCTCACGAACATAACCCCAACGTCCTATCAAGCAGGCTATTCCGGCCCTAGTTTTATTTATTAAAACAGTCGAACATTTAAAATTAGAATACAATAATATTAAATTCTACATTTCATACAAAATTATCTTTCGTAACATTCCTTTGATCTCGTACTATGTTTTCGTCTAATTAAGCAATGATATCGAAATAAAAATCAAGAAAGTAGCAATGTTTAATAACTTAAGTATACCAATAAAAGTTGGATCGTGCTCGTGGCGAATGAGAGAGATATTGTCGCACAGAGTTATTATCATTGTATAAAATGACCTTTACATTCAAGAGGTGAGACTTAACTCTCGAGATTATCTTTACCTTTGGAATGATGACGCACATAACTCTTTCAATCATGTGGGTGGATACAGTCATTAGGCTGTAACTAATCCGGTTTCTAATTACATCTTTATAAGAATCATTTTATATCCCTTGAAATTGGTTCTTCGATAGAACAGGTTGTCCGAGACCATTAGAATTTTTTCTCCTCAACTGAGAAAAGCGTCCATTTACACGCCCATCTTTCCCTATTCCTCTTCCGTTGTTTTCCCGTAACACATTTCAGTGTTGTGGAATAGAGAAGAAGGCGTTTCATTAATAATGGAATATTAAAATTAAAAAAAATTCTTAATAACCTTCTACTCGTAAATTAAGACGGAGACATACAATTTGGTACCATTTCCATGGTTTGGCTCTTAATACTTGTAAAATATCTACTTTAATCAGTCTAAATTGTTTGATTTTTCTTAAATTTGGAGTGAAAATCTTTGTATACCACAATTTTTTGTTACCATCTATAGAGGTAGCTCATTTCATTTTGGGTCACATGCAATTTAGTTTTTTAAAATCTCACTCATATTCGTAATTAATTGAAATGTATAGTAATCGAAACACGTTTCATTATGTGTTATTTTTATGTATAAGTACTTTAGTCTAATGTATAAGTATTTTCATGCAAAGTGAGAGTTCGATTGAAATGTTTGAGGAAATATTTATACATTTTAAGATTGTTCGGCAGAGCGTTTGCATGAAGATTTGCATGAAGACTTCATACCAACATATGTACCATATGCATGTATATGTTCTTGTATATTGTGACGTTCTGAAAACTTGCATTGTTTCTATATGGAAACAGCACTAAGAAACATTTTATTATAAAAATTTCACTTTCGGAAAATGTGCAGTTTATTGCTAAAGATGTTCCTAAGTTAATCAGTTCTACCCAGAAACATGTTGAAAGGGTGGCGCAGTTGGTTTGTCGTCGGCCTTCTGAGTCCAAGTCTGCGGGTTTGATCCCCGGCCCAGACACCGGATTTTCGGGAAAATCCTCAGCGGCCATGTCGTATGATTATGCGGCATGTAAAAGATCCCTGGATCTTGGCATTTCCGGCAAAATTAAATTCCTAGTGCACTTTAGCATCCAAATAGAGTCTCGGCGCTGCCATCTAGTGTGGCAGAAACTAGACGTTCAAATTTACATGACCAACGGTATCTCGCCCATTGTGGTGGTCCTGAAAGAGTGGATACCACCTCTGGAGAACGCACTAGGTCTGCTCATCGGCAAGACCGATTGTGCAGCTCATTGGAAATTTAAAAAAAAATGTCTAAAGGACTGCTTGTAAGAGTTAAACTGTGATTTTTGACTTCTTTGAGCTTATATGAAGAAATACGTAGTCTCCTGTAACTTAAAAGATCTTCAGATATTACCATTAAGTAGCTGCCAAGGAGTTTTTGTAAAAGTTAAAGTGTATGGAAAACAATATTTTAACCTAAATAAAACAATCTGTGAAGATAACTTTGAATAACCCTTTGTATATTTGTACCACTAAAATAGTGCTTAAATTTCAAATATAAAAATATTTATTTTTGATTGTAATAAAATAGCTTGAATCTATATATTTACAACACCAGTTAGTTGGTGACGTCGTAAACCTGGCTATTTCCTTGTGAATTGTAGCTATTCGCATATCTACATTTGTTCTAACAATTATGCACTTAATATTAAATATGCATTAATATTATTTATGTTATATGATAAATTAAATATAATACTTATATATTATTATTATATAGATAATAAGTATATATAAATATATAATAAATTAAAATATGCATTAATATTACGGTATTTTAATTATTTTTCCATACTTTCAAGAATTTTCTCATCCATTAAAATTTTCAGAAATTCTACGGCAATTTTTTCCTGTCCGAGAAAAAGTAAATAAATAAGAAAAAGAAAATAAAATACTTTAAATTTTAAAATATTAATCTTCAGCGAATTTTTTCGAAATTCTAACCTTTAAAACTGCTATAATTAAAATTAATTTCATCGTTTCTTTACTGTTTATCATTTAAAATTCGCAGTTTTTGTAAAAAACTTTGCAAAAGTTTGTTACACCAAAAACATTTTATTACATCAGATCCGATATTAGATATTAGCATTTAGTTTAAGCCTAAAAAATAACTAATTAACTAAAAACTAATTATTAAGCAACACTTCCACAATGTTGTTAACTTCGTTTACGGAACTGTTTTCTTTTTGAGATGATGATATCGTCTAGAAATAGCTTATAAGTTCGAAGGTTAAATAAAATTGATAAATGATTGTTTCTGCGGTGAACCACTAGAAACGGATATGGGCTTTACATCAATTCAATTCAAAGTGGCTCTCACAAATTATTTTTAATAATAAGAAATTCCTTAATGAAAAAGAAAGTACAATTAAATAAAACAAAATTTACAAGTTTTTAACAAATTAGCAGAATATAGATAATAGGAAATACTATACATAGTGTATATATATATATATATATATATATATATATATATATATATATATATATATATATATATATATATATATATATATATATATATATATATATATATATATATATATATATATATATATATATATATATATATATATATATATATATATATATATATATATATATTTCGAAGAAATGTATATATGCATATCAGAGAGGTGTTAGTTGATATATTTTTATATATTTTTTTAATAATCTTTTAAAATTATAGAAAAATTTTACATTTACGTTTAAAGTATGTTTTAAGGATCTCCTAAATTACGAACTATTGCTATGCAATAACAAGCTAACTGAAAAGCGTCTTAATCTGTTTTAATCTTAAAGAAAAAAAAAAGGAAGGAAAAAAAACGAGCATAATACGTAGCGAATATAATACTTAAGCAAGCGATATTCGTTTATATTTTAAGTTTTTAACTTCAGTTTTAAAATAAATTCTTAAATATTAATGCAGCTTATAAATAGCAAATTACCTTTATAAATTAGATGTTAAATCGTTGACCACTAATATTTTTGTACATTACTTATAATATGAAAACTTTTTTTTCGCATTTTTCATGCAGCATTATTAATATAAATTTTTTAAACCTTTAACACCACAAAGCACAGTTTTAAAATAACAAAAAATAATGGCACACCTTAACGTTAGCTGCCATCCTTCAACGCCGAACTCTATTTCTCTGTTTTTAAAATGCAAAACAAGGTTTCAAGCTATAAACTGTTCTTTTTACTAAATTTCAACGATGAAAAATTATGTAGCTGATGAAATAAATCGTATGGAATATTTGTTTTTCTATCATGTTCATTTTTACTGGCGACTGATAAATGAGACTGCGAGAAGGAGAATTTCTTTTTTTTTCTTGTCATACAAGTTTGCTTCTAAATAGATTGGCCATTTATTTTGTTTAAATTTTTCGTCTTCATCATTTATCTATTAAAAGGCTTCTATGTAAAGAGTTTTATTGAACTGTACTGCTTTTAAAAGAAAGTTATTGTTCGAAGGTTTTAGCAGAAAGTTTTTTTGTTTACAATGGTTAAGTGTTATATTTACATTCCAATTAATAAGTTTATGAAATGCTTTATCATGATAATGTATTATGAAATATTTTATGATGATATTTCAGTTATTTTTTGCTTACATTTCAGAGAAATTTATTACAATAAAAAGCATTTTATGTGCGTACAAAGCAAAATATTTCTTCAAACTATTTTACTAATACAATTTTTGTACTTTTAACTACTGTCCTACTTTCTGCAAAGGAAAAAAAGTGTCCATTTTTTTATTTAATTAGACTGCTCGAAGAAATTACAGTTTGTGAAAAATTCATATACATTCTTTAAAAAAGGCTTTTTCTTAAAGTTTCAGGACATTTAGTGAGATAGTTGATGGTAACATAAAGTATTTGTAAATTAAAATGTCCTTTTGCAGTTAAAGTATTCATCCTACATTCTAACTTAATACTACTTTAATTCAATGGTTGCTATTATTGAACATAATTTATGGAAAACAAAATATCTTGTTTTTACTACTAAATTCTTCAGACAACTTATTAATTCAATTGATGATTTGCTTCATGTGTACTGAATTTAATAAACTAAAGTTTGATATCTTTACATATTTATTTATTATTATTTTTTTTTGTCAAGCCAATCAAAATTTAAATCTACTCAATGAAAAGGATATGATGATACTTTAAAAAAAATATTTATTATTCTGTTATTTCTCGGTGTATTCATAAATTTCCTTAAATGTTTATACTACAATGTAAAAATATAATATTCATGAGTCTATATTCTATAAATAATTTACTATAATGCATGGTATTTCATCTTCTATGAACAAATTTTTAAAGTTTAAATATATAATAGAGTTGGAAGAAAAAGTATTTAGATAGGACTTTTAGATATACAGTTTAAAAAGATATTTAAGCAATACTTATATTTTGACCAAAATTAGAAAATCGGATATAATTTGTAAGAATTTAAAATATACTACTATTGATTTTGTATTGAAACACAGTAATATTCTAAATCACTGATTTCTGAAATGAACAGGAACATAATACTAAGAAATAGGTATAAAACTACAACAATAATTATTTCGTAACGAATTATGTATTAAAAAAATAAAATACTTTTTGATTTAAAAACTTATTTGAAAAAAAAAATAAAAATATATATCGTTGCTTTATAAAAAGTATCGAAATATAAATGTTTAATGCTTCTAATTCACAATGTTTCTACTTCTATGGGAGCATAAAAAGCTAGATAATTCTTACTAAAGTGCTTTAATGATTTTAATAAAATTAAAAATAAAATAGATTGATGATATGTGATAAAATTTGGTAGACGTGGTAAAATCTAGGAATTTTTTTAGAATACCTTAGAGCGTGGCATAAAAATCATTTATTTGGTAAAATTTACTTTTCTGTTTTGTATTTTTTACTAAATGTGTAGTAATAAGAACTATAATTTTGAAAACTAGAATTTCCATTACCCATTACCCAACGAATGGAAAAACTACTAAACGAATGGTTTAAATACCATATATATTAGTTTTTATAACCAGAATTATGGTTTTCTTTATCAGAAGTGTCATTGCTATGCAGTACTATAATTTAAACAGAATTTCTTTCTCTGTGAGAACTGATTGCATTCAGTTTAATATTATTTAACTGTTAAATCATGTTATTTATATTATATTATTCGAGCAGTTACAGCTTTAATTATAATTATAAAAGTTGACTGTTAATAATATTATTTTATCTCTTTTCCTTAATTTATTGCAGTAAAGAGGAAAACATTTTCTAATGTGCTATAATGTTATACCATGCATATGCTAAAATAACATTTGTTTGTATAAACTTATAAATAACTATTTTTAAATGTTTTTTTTTTAAAAGAAACGATAATTACAAAATAATTTAAAATGTAAAACAATACGAAAATATGTAGGCATGAGTAAGTAAACTCTTATTTTGTTAAACGAAATTTCCTTTATAAAACAAAAAGAAAAACAAATTAAATGAAAAAGGAACATTTTATAAATTGAGAAAAGTTACGTCAACAAACCCGTGGTTATCTTTTCTAATCTTTTAAATAATGACAACACTTAAGAGCACTATTAGTATTAAACTGTCGTCATTTAACATATGAGACTGTCTTAACTTAAACATTAATAAAAAGAGATGGTTTCCCCGCTGAGCACATGAAAAATGAGCTGCTATTCTCGACGAATCATATAATAGAGGTTTTAGTCCTTCACATGTTATATTTCATTTCAAAAGGATCAAACTTGGCTTTTTTTCTTCCCTGCCTTTTTCTTTTATATGATTTTATTTATTTATCATTTACTGGGTTAGTTTTACGTAAGAAAAGTATAGTATGCTGGCAAGTAAATTGAGTTCATGGAAAGTTTCCTCTTTTTTCTTACGCTTAATTTTTAAAAATCACACGCTAAGGATATTAATTGCAGATATTAATTTTTAAAAATTCTCTATTTGAACTTTGGAACCTGTTGAACCACAATATGGTGCAAATTTGCTGTAACCTTAATAGGGTGCTAAGTTGAACCATAGTACCATACATTTCTCAAACTTTATTACACGATATACTTAAACTCTATTACAGTTGAACTTGAACGGAAACATGGTTTCAGTTCAATCTCTTAATAAAGTTGCAACAAATTTGCACCGTATAGTATTATGGTTTAACAAGGAACCATTTTTTTTTGGGGGGGGGAGGGGGAGGTGTATCAATGATTTTAGCAAAAACGGTTTAAAAAATATTTAATTACATTAATAATAATAATTACCGTTAATTATTAATATTGTTTAGGAATAAGAGTAAACTTGTTCTTTTTCTTAATATCATCCATATAATTTGAAGAAAAAAGAAGTATGTTTAAAGTATGTATAAAAAAACTCACCCCAACAGCAAAATAATAACCAAAGGGCGTATCCCAACTTCGCTGTTTCTCCGCAGCACACGGAATTTTCCTTCCCTAAGAGATGTAAGAAGGAGAAACTTCCATACAAAAAACTAGGCATTGAATTATGATTGATTCATTTAAAATTCCCATATGCATGCTGTTTTATTTCTTAATTTTCCTTTATAGAACCTCGACTACTCATGTTAAATAAAGTCATTTTTGAAAGACAATTGAAGTGTATATAAGCAAAAAAAAATTATAAAATAAATTCTTTACATTTTAGTATATGTAGAAAGAACATGTTACTTTGTGTTACGTTATAAAACAATTACATTTCCTTAAATGTATGTAATTTTATATAGGATAATTGGTTGCTAGACTTAAATCAAATGGCGTAAAAAAGTCAGTACATTAAGACTTCTCAAATAATGATGAAATCTGAAATGATCGATAAAATTTTGTTTTAGATACAATTTTTATTTGAATATAGAATAAAGTACGTAATGAAGGGGTTTATATAATTGATTGTCAAGGATGATCTTTAAAGCTTTTTCACGAAGGGAAAAAAAATCACAGTTTTAGTGTTTTAAACTGGAAGCAATATTCAGATTTTATACTATGCATACTCGCTTGAGAGAATTGATCAAAATTTAAATTAGACAAACATGTTAAATACTTCAATTATTCAATTTATGAAATAAGGGTAACTGGGAGAAGATTTTTCATATTTTTTTTAGCTTAAACAAAGCAGTTTTGATATACTTATATATATATATATATATATATATATATATATATATATATATATATATATATATATATATATATATATATATATATATATATATATATATATATATATATATATATATATATATATATATATATATATATATATATATATATATATATATATATATATATATATATATATATATATATATATATATATATATATATATATATATATATATATATATATATATATATATATATATATATATATATATATATATATATATATATATATATATATATATATATATCAATGGGAAAATAAATTAGCAGATATTTCTAAGGGAATCCAACGGTTCTTTTTATGTTATTCAGAAGAAAAGTAGCTCTAAGCTGTTACTCCTACCTGCGTGTGAAAAGAATGACCAAATTCTGAAAGTCTGGATTGATAAAGTGTTGGCAGACGTCGCATACAAAGCCATTAAAATCGGCTAAGGGAGAGCTTTGACTCGTTTATCCATGGGTGGTCCGTAGATAACACTGGCGGTAAAAAAGTACTTCTTTTTTTCTTTGCTGCCATATCTGTCCGTTCTTTATAAGCTTTCTATTTTCTACCCATGCAGCTCGAAGAAACGACAAACTCACATAAAGATACAGTCTTGATGATTAAAAAAAATAAATTAGATACCGTCTTTATTTTTTCTTTTTAATTATTTTTGTGTGCGTTGAGCATACAATGACATCAGGAGTATTATTTTAAAATTAAAGTAAAAATAATAAATTAAAACGAAACGTTTCAAAATCAAATCAGCAAACTTGATAATAATTAAATTTAATACATGATATTTATCAATTAATTTGATTATTATAATAATTAAAAAATTGTTTTAAGATTGCATCATAATCTTGATACTTTACATTAAAATATATTTTTAATTCACTCCAAATTTTATACTGTGTCATAATATCTGTAACAGAGATTGAAAATATGAAAATTTATAAAACATCACGATCAATAACGATATTTAAAAAATGTATCCTCCTGTTATATCATAAATAGCTTGTTATACGATATATATTGAAAACGATATTATGGTCATTAGCATGGGGACCTAATTATATCCAATATGATAATGTACAATATAATAAACGATAATATTGTCGAATATGATACTATTGTATCGTGATCATTTGACAACGGTAAATATAGAGATTTGGTATAGCGAACATTATTAATGATAGTTATCGAATGCGATATTATCGTGAGTGCCGAAAAATTTCATTTAGGTAACTAACATATAGACTAATGTAAAAACATAATCATCCTCATCATCTCAATGTGCGCAGGGAAAATGATTGTGGTAAATTTTACCGTACTTGTATGATAATGACATTTCTAGCAAGAAATAAAAAACTTAAAGTCGAAAGTTTAGTAAAAATACAAAACTGAAAAGCAAATTTAATAAAACCAAATAAATGGTTTTTATGTCATGCTCTAAGATATCGTAATAAAATTAACAAATTTTACCACATTTACCAAATTTTATTACAAATTATAAAATTATATATATTTTTTATTATATTTTCTACCCAGGGATTCGATGAAAATTACCGAGTTTTTCGGTGTTCTCCTGTTCCAGAACCGCAGTAAATTTTACCATATTCTAGTAATTTTGACCATACTTTTTTTCTCAGTGTTAAAACAATGGAAAGTAGTTAAGCTGGAAAATATCAGATTATATCATGAAGTATCTATTTATCTGGATATTTCTATTAAAGTTCCAATATCATCCATGTACCGTGTACTTTTGCACCGTGATACCCTTTAAATTTGCTTTATTTTTTATAAGACGTTGCGATAGCATTATATCAGTATGTTGTGCCATAATATATTCCAAAAGAGAATCACTTTTAATAATATATATATACCATGATATGCCATGTTTCCGGTGAATCTTATCATGTTACCAATTATAATAAGATAGATACGATTAATATTGTTCATTGTGGCATTAAAATATGAAGTTGTAAAGGATTTGCACGATTCATACACACATAATTTTTTACAGCGTATTGTATGAGCGTAATGAGAAGTTAAATAATTACAGTTTTTATATTTTATATGTACCTCAACTACACTAACTAGCTATACAATTTAATTTTATTTATTTAACATTTTGTCATTTTTAATCACAATATTTAAACACTTTTAAAATGATGATTTGGCAATCCTAATTTCTCTTTATTGTATTTGGTGTATTTGATGGTTCAATGCCTTTTCGAAACATGATTAATAATATACAGATAAGTTACTTATTTGTACAAGCAAGCACTCGGATAAACGTGATTCCAGCATACCTAAAAGAATGCATTTTATTATACACACAATACATCATATTCAATAGAATATAAGCACAACATATATACTTTTGCACGTAATACAACGCGCAGAAGTTATAAATACAATAACTTTCACTAGTTGAAGTTTCGTTCAAATTTGCCGCAATATTAATGAAGTTGTAAATCGAACTATAGATAAAATTGATCAATGTACTAGCACTACATAGCATAGTTCAAGCTGAACCATAAACAAGTGGTAATGAACTGTGGTAATGAAGTTACAGAATTTTTCAACTTGACAAGTGGTAATGAATTTGATATTGTACTCGTAGTTTAAATTGCATCAATAATTGTGAAGATTATACTTATGACTTCAGGAAACTGCAAAATTATTAGAAATCAAGTAGTTTTTTTAAAAAAATATTTACATCATTTGCTTGGAAAAGAAAGAAGCTAAAATTATTTAATATTTTTTTATTTTAAAAGAGATTTAAATTTTAAAGATACACTTGTACGAATTAAAACTTAGAATTTGAAAAAAAAATTTTTTTTCTCCAAAATTACTGATAAAAAAAAAGTATTATGACTATTTATTAATTAAATGGGTCACCTTTTTGATTTTGTGGTTATTATGAATTTTTGAAATATGCGCATGCGATTTATATTTTAATTTGCAAAATATAAGTAAAAATAACGTGTGCAATAATAATTTAATTTTCAAAATTTAAACTTAATATTTCGTATTTGAAGAGCTTAGTTCAAAAGTAAGTTAAATAACATTTTAGAGAATTAAAAAAATAAAGTGTTTTTAAAGCTTCTTTTCACAATTGAGATTATTTTATTTATTTATAAGCCCATCCTATGTTTTATATTTACTGTTGATATATAGTATGTTTGTGAACATGAAAGTTTTTAAAATGTTACTTTATTTGTTGTATTAAGCTTTTATTTTATCATCAATGTTTTTTACATTGAAATATTTAAACATTTTAATTTTATATGCTAATTCAATATTTTATTTTCAGTTTTTAGAAAACATGAACTACCTCAAGATAACATGATTCCTCATTTTGGCTTTTCTAAGGTAAGAAATTATTTCCTTCAGTGGAATTTAAAATAAATTGAATTCATTACTAGAATTAAAATTTTTTTGCTGAAATGTAAATAATCTGAATTTTTCTTTAAAATAAGGCTTCAGACTAATATTTGACATGCAATATTGACATTAATTTCTTTTTATTCAATATCAGTTGTAAGTTCGTCTCAGATCTGAGTTTTAACTTAAATTACTTTTATATCACCAGTTTGTTTGCAGAAGTTCCCGACTTTCAATTTTTTAGTATTTTGACATTTGAAAATTAAAAAGTAATAAACTGTTGAAAATGTTGTTCTCAGTTACAACTAAAGTTTGGCAAAATATGTATTGATTAGTTCTAAGGGAATACATAAAATAGTATTTGAATTTAGCACAACTTATAACTCATTAATGTAGAATACTCTGAAAAAAGTTGGTCAAACGTTGCGAGTTTGGTAATTAATCTCTATTTGTTAATTGAATCTTAAAATGAGGTGTTAAATTGAACACTTCACTTGAATCAATTTGAACCGTAGTAAAATATGTTCAATTTTAAAATGCAAGATAACATGGATCAACTTAGCAGGATATAAAGATTCATTAAAATCTGAACGATAATATAATTCAACACGCTCTAAAATTTCTAACAAAGAATAATTTGTTTTTCAAAAAAGGTTTCTTAAAACGTGACTTACTTTATTAAAAAAAAATAATAATAAAAGAAACATAATTTGAAAGTTACTTTTAAACGCAGTTAAAAGTAACATTCGCAGTCGTCATCATTCTTGGCCATAATTTGAACATCGATGACATGATTCGGAAATTTTGACTTCAATTCACTTTTAAAATACAAACTTGTGGGATATTCATGCATTTTATTGCATTGATATTTTTTATGTTTGCGAAGTTGAAAGTAATAATCTTTAAGTGTTAGTGCTTGAAATGTTATTGCGCAATGTATTAATTAAAAAAATTGACTTTTAAAACACAAACTTGTGGGATGTTCATACATTTCATAGTATTTATATTTTTTGAGCTTGCGGAATTGAAACTAATAGTCTTTAAGTATTAATGCTTTAAATGTTATTGCGCAATCCATTAATTAAAAATAAAGCAGAATAAAGGAAAATTATCTAGCCTACTTTGTCATGAAATAACGCATAGAAAAATATAGTTAATTTAAGTATCACGATATTTAATATAGTACTTTATTTTATTTATGCACATTTTTTCACGTCACGTTACTCCCTTTATCATGAGTTTATACTCAAACAGAACTTCATGCGTAGAAATATCCCGAATTACTTGCTGCGAATTATGAAAGTAACATAACTTCCGTCTTATTTAGTTCATGTTTCATTGAATGATTAAAGCTGTTAAGATAATCTAGTTTTACTTCATATAATTCTGTGTTACAATACTGGCCAAACTATTGAAATAATTTGATTTTTCCCCTCTAATTTCAAATTTGTAATGACAATTGCTGAGAAATAATACTTTTAGGCGAAAGCCATGTATTTTTTTTTTTTTTTGAGAGTTTTTCTAGCGTTTGGAGAATATCTGTATTTTTATTAGAGAAACAGAATGCTTGTACCAGAATTTTATAACAGTGTTTGAAAAAAAAAGTGAAATATATATAAAAAAATAAGTAAATGTTAGTTAAAATAGTTGTCAAAATAGCAAATATGTGATTACAACATTTAGTAATGGAATACAACACTTTGAAGTAAACGAAAGCATAAGCTGGTATTAGGATTATATTTAAGTGTTTCAGTTTAGACAAAAATTTGTCTGAGAAAAAAATATTTTGTACGAAAAAAAAAAAGTTATGTCATTAAAATGTTTCATCATTTTTAAGTAAGGAATCTGGAAATTTAGTTAGGGGTCTACGATCAAGAAAAAACTATAAATTTGTCTTGAGAAAAAAATGATTGTAGAAATACAAATTAATCTTCTATTAACTCAGTTCTTGGTAACATAGGTTGTATAGATCGAAGAAGAAAACCTTAAATATTTATTTTTACTCATTCATTAAAAAATGTCTTCAAAAAATTTAAATTAAAGAATGGAGAAACTTCGTTAGCTTTCAGCATCCAAGTTAAAACTATAATTATTTTTTTTTTTACGACTCAATGAGAAAAACAAAAATTTGAGTGTAAAAATACAAATGCAATGTTCCAATGAAGTTAACATTCAATATTCGCGAGGCGTTCATTAATAACTTGACGTTTTCATTGAATTCACTAATATATCGATCACGTCTCTGAAGTTATTGACAATGTTCATAAATGGGAGATCGAAAAAAGAACAACCTCCGAGGATAATTCAGTGTGAGAAAGTGAGAGGCGTCCTTGAAGAAGGCGGCATGGTGTCACTGATGTGGCCATCTAAAGGCGTGGTGGCTAGGGTGCCCCGGGGCGACCGCCGCACCCAGTCATCGGCCACCAAATGATCGCGTAATTGGAAAGATTTTCTGCTGCCGGTGTTACGTCGCCAAATGCAGACAAGGGGGCTCATCACTGCTAGCCGTCGCCTGGTAGCAATCGGAAGGGGCGGTTCTCGGCTCCTGTTCATCTTTGTTTAGAGAGGAACGGATTCTGACAAGCCCATCATGAGTTCCGTTCTAGCAATCACCCCCCTTATTAAGAGTAATGTTAGTTTCTTTGCAATGGTAATTTTGTGTGAGGGGAATTTCTTAACGTGAACTGAACTGCTGGAGTAATAAAATTTTGCAGTGACGAAAAAAAAATGACTATAAATAAATCAATTAAAAAGAAATTTATATATGTATATAAAAAAATTTAAGAAAATTATGTAATACAATGTTCTGTTCAAAGAAATTAAATTACAGTTTTTAGTAATATTATAGTAAGTTACTGCAATGCAAAATATGAATATTCGAAATTCACGAACTTTTCTTCGTTGTTTACAAAATTCTTTAACGCGAAATGCTTTCAGCTATTATTTCGCAAAATTGCAGAAATTACTCTCTTTACTTGTTTGATGTTACGAATTTCGCGAAAAGCATTAGGCATGATGCAACATAAATATTATGAATTCATTATGAGATATTAGCATAGGATAAGAAGAGTGTAAAAACTCTATCATTAACTGGAATAGAACCCGCGTAACTGATTGCCAAGCAAGCACACTAACCCCTGAATCAATCCAGTTTTTTAAAAAAAAGTTTTGAACTCCTAGAATGCATTGAACTGCCTCACGAGTGAAAAAGCAATTTCGTCAAAATTAAGACTTTAATATCTGAGAGTGTATCATCTCCTTTTGAATTTTCAAGAGTTATCTCATGATCGGTCACAGCAATTGAACTCATTACTTTAGTTGGGGATTAAACATGCAAATGTAGAAAATAGTGTCACTATAATTTCTTTCTTATAAAATAAATAAAGGAACGAAGCTTTTATTTTCTTATGCTTACAACAAACATGCGCAGAATGGTTTAGTTAAATTTAATAAAAATCTATGGACGAATTTGATAGACTTTTATAAATCTATCGACGAGGAGAGAGTAGTTCAATGATACGGGACTGTAATAATTAAATAAAATAATTTCTTCAACAAAAAAGTATATTATCTTGCTTGGTATAATACTATTTTGAGTAATTTAAACATAAATTTAATGGTGTTAGTGTTTCTTTTTCTATTAAAATAAAATTCGAAACTTCTTGCAAGCGTAAATGTGTCAAAAGAAGCCATAGAAGTCGAACATTTTAAATAAATGATAATATTGCGAATAGCTAAGAAAAAGCCATTAAAGTTTCAAAAAATATTATTTTAATAGTGTTACAAATCGATTCAACGCAATTTTTGAAGCATGAAATTATGCCGAAAGTATGATAACAATATGATGACAATTTCAAAAACATAAGAACAATATTAACTTGCACAATAATATAATTCAATGCAGTACCTTACTCAGAAGTAGCTAATATATTCATATTCCTAAACAGCATACATTAATCTTTACTTTGATGTAATACTAATAAAAACATACATTACATAAGAAGAGTTAGTAGCACAACGTGATTTAACCCGACACTACACTCAGAAACAGTTTATAATAATTCTAAAGAGCGTGCACCTTGAGGAGGTACTCCAAACAGCATCCACTTAGGACAAAGAAAATTTCAAATCTAAAAGAAAAGACTACCAATATGGGATTGAAATGTTTCTCTAAAATCAATAACCGATCAAAAGAAATCTGATTTGACAGGATCAGTGGGAAAAGCGATCTCCTCTGTTTATATATTACTTTTTTAATTCGCCGGAGTCTGAATGTCGAGCGGTAGGTCCGGGTTCACTCGTCGGTTCATCTGATAAAAAACGATAATTACTTTGATGGATTACGGAAACGATTTGTCCGAAATTAGCTCTTTTACGGCTTACTGTGAGTCTCAAGTCTCAACACCCCAAATGCACAGCCAACGTCCTTGAAAAAATAGTGGTTTCCCAACCATTGATCCACTCCAATAACATTGATTCGATTCTGTATCGATATAAATATAAATGTCCCAAACACGCACTGGAACATAATGAATTATAATTTAAAATAGATAAGAATTATATTATATGGTACTTGATGCAAGCATCCCCCCCCCCTCACATCAATGTTAAAGTATAGGAAAGTCTCGTATCCTTATTTTGCATAATATGTCTGATACAGACGCTGTAACAATATGAATTTTAATTATAAATAGATAAAAACTCTAATTTATGGTACTTGATTAAGAAAGGGTGTTTCTCTTCAAACATAAAGTATAAGAAATCTTGACATTCGCATTTTCTACATTATGTCTTACACCAACACCAGAACAACATAAATTTTATTTCGATTATTTAACGATGCAGGTAGTTATTTTGCTTCAATAATGAAGTTTAAGGCATGCACATTTTGTTTTATGAGTGTAAGAATTATATTATATAATTCATTTTACGAGTTGAGTACACGTAAGGAAGTTGAAAAAAATATGGTCGAAAATATTATGGTAAAAATTTTGTATTGCACTGTATGGTAATGATATTTCTGGTAAAAGAAACCATAATTCTGGTAATAAAATTAAAATATACCGTATTCAAACTATTCACTGGGTAATCTTTCTGTTCTTATGGTAACGGTTTATCGAAAATTCTGGTTTTCAAAATTATAGTTCTTTTTACCACACATTTAGTAAAAAATACAAAACTTAAAAGTAAATTTAGCCGAATAAATGGTTTTTATTCCATGCTCTAAGGTATCATGATAAAATTACTAAATTTTATCACTTATTATAAAACCATTTTTAATTTTACCAAACGCAAAAATTACCGAGCTTTTTGCTGTACCCATAGAGCCAGAAACAAGGTAAATTTTAATATATTTTGATACCATATTTTGACCATACTTTTTTTTTTCCCTCAGTGGAAAAAAAAAAAACAAAAAAACAACGAAATAGCTATTTTTTAAAATTTAATTTTCTGAATATGAAACTTTAAGACATCACAATTTTTTTTTTCAGTTTTGCATTACTTCACTTTTATTTTTACTTTTTTACGTGTTTTTCTTCAATTGCACAGTTAGATTGTTTCTTGAATTTTTTTATTGATATAATATCTACAGTTCACAAATTATTTCATGAAAAAAAAATTGAATGTTTTTGAATAATTAAAAACTTGAGTTTTTCTCTAAAACAAATTATTTAGTTTCAAGAATTAGTTCACTTTATATTGGAAAAAGTAGACACGAAATTATTGCTTTTTATCATTTAGGTTCAAAAAGATTTACTACTTATATACCTATGTTTATATTAGTTAAATCTTTTTAGATTGGAAAAAGAAATTAAATGATATTTTACTATTCTTAAGATTGAATTTTATTTCTCCTTCCAACACCTCACATTTTCTCACCTTTATATATATATATATATATATATATATATATACATATAGAATTCGCCATTGAAAATTTCTATTAATATAAGATCTACAACTCAGATTTTATAGACGAAAGCTGCTTACAAGTTTAGAAATGAAGAATTTTCTTTTTTTTACAAATTATTAAATTTAAAGAATTAACAACACATCAAACATAATTTAAAAGAAGAAAAAAAAGTAATTTACAATAGAATAAATGCTCTCTTGTCCTAGTCTACATAATGTATTTATACTACTTTTGTTTTAATCTCCTTTTCGAACTGCAAATAAACGCGACAACTTCAAAAAATTAATACTAAATAATAAAGAAATTAATACAGGACCTAGATTATAGAAAGGTATGGTTTTTTAAAGACAGTAGCAGTCATTTCCTACAGAAATACAAAATAAACTCCGGAAACTTAAGTCTAACTAACCTTACGGTGAAATACAAAAGCAATAGGAGTCAAAATGTGTACTCATACAGCCGCGACTATTGTAACAACTGTCAACAATCTGCATCAAACTCATATTTAGTGCGTTTACCCTCAATTACCTCCGAAAATTGTGAGCGCACCCTTCTCTCCCTCCGCGACGGTCACGCTCGACGATTCGTGTAAAAGGTAAAAGCATCGCGGGAGAGTGACCGCTACCATGATTTGGTCACCCTCTGCTGACTCTGACATAATCCTTTAAAACCGTTAAAGAGCAATACCGTAAGGCCAATGTCGAGGTCTTGCCATCATAATACGGTTGTTCTCTGACCCCCGGCTTTGACTTCTTGGACAATCAAAACTTTAGTTTAGATCGATCAGGTGTCATGCATTTCTTTCTATGAAATTTATCTTCATTTTCGGCTCAGTAGAAAACAATTGGGATGTCATATCTGTTAAGATCTGGAGAAAGAAGATTTGTAAAAGGATTTAGGGAACATGTATGGTCTATAAAGTGGAAGCTGAATATTATTTAGAGTTGATTGAAATCTGGAGGAAGAAGATTTGTAAAATAATTCAAAGAAAACGCTTCCTATTTATATTAGGTATTGTTGCCTTAGAATTGATAAAAATATGGGGAAAGAAGATTTGAAAAAGAATTCAGGACAACAGTATATAATGTTGATGGAATTAATGTGTTTAAATTATTAAGTGAAATTTCTAGACTGATAAAAAAAAACATGGTTATGGCAGAATATAATAAAATATTCTGGCTCTATTGAAACACCAGAAAGCTTTGTTCTACCGAGGCGCTTAGTTTATGAATTCTGGTAAAATCAACAATAAAATATGGTTTTATTACCACGATGTTTGATAACAAATGTGGTAAAATTTGGTAATTTTTTATCATGTTATCTTTGAGCGTGGCATATATTATTTATTCGGTTGAATTTGATTTTCAGTTTTGTATTTTTTTTATTTTATTGTGTAGTAATAAGAAATATAAATTTGAAAACCAGAATTTCAGCTAAACCGTTACCATACGAACGGAAAAATTACCAAACGAATGGCTTAAATTCCTTTTATTTTGGTTTTATTACCAGAATTAAGATATTTTTTTACCAGAAATGTTATTACCATACCAAGTACGGTAATTTTACCAGAATTTTTTTCTCTGTGTAGGTATTATGCAGTATTGTAGTAATTATGGAGTAGGTATTATATTGCGCAAAGACGTTGTTTATTTCTTATTATTTATGGAAGAAAGGATAAATGATAAACTTTAAACAATCGAAATCGCATTTTTATGAAAATGATTCATTATAATTTATTTTTAAAAAAAAAATCGCTAAAAGCTGAAACAATGTGCAATATCTTTTACTTATTATAATAATTTACATCTATTTCTCTCTTAGTTTACGAGAAGCAAAAAAAAAAAAAAATAATAATAATTTTAATTTATAACAAGGTTAATAATTAAATGTATAGGTTAAAAATGTTTTCTATTTCCTAGTAAATGTAATTTATAATAAAAATACTAATACATGTATCTTTTTATTTGTAATTTATATACTCCAGTCTTTGTAATCAATAAAGTTATAAATGTAAAATATTTTCTAATCTAAAAATATATTTAAATAACTTATGCAAGCTAATAGTATAAATGCTGCATTTCAAACTGTATTTACAATTTCATGCTACTTTAAAATAATTCTTTTAGCTTATAGCATCATTATATTTTGCAATGTGAAGTGCATTTATTATATATTATAATTGATAAGATAATTTGAAAGCGAGTACAGTGGAACCTGTCTAAATTGACCACCCTCGGGACCAAGTCCAATTGTTATATAGAGGTGGTCACTTTATGAAGACTCTTTAAAAAGGACTCCTTAAAAAACTAGAAAATGGTCACCTTACTCAGGTGCTCACTTTAGCCAGGTGGTCACTTTTACAAGTTCCACTGTATATTTTAAATCTATAATATTTAAACAAACTGAACAGTATCAATTATAAATTAGCTGTCATTCTTAATTATATTGCAATAATGCCTTTGTAAAAGTAGAAACCGATTTAGCACAAGTGAAGCAATTATATACTTAAAAATACTTTTAAACATTGAAGCATGAATATAACTTAACAAAGAATTAAACATTGAATAAACATAGAAGCATGATATAGAAAAAACATCTTTAATGTAGTATTTCATTTTTAAAATAAATACGCATTAATTCCTAATAATGCTATTATTATTTTTATTGAACGCATAGTTTAAAAATGCGTGCCTCTGTGTCGCAGTTTCGTTGCTTTCCCGCAACGGGAATCATTTCCTTCCAAAGCGGAATCAATGTGAAAAGGCAAAACTTTCGTACGACTGACTGAGATGAATAAGTAGTTTTCTTCAAACTATTTATATAATAAAAAAATAATTTACAAAAAAAAAAAATCTTAGTACGGAAAAATTCCCATTTTCTTTTTAATATGGCCCATTTGCGCAAATAAAATATTGTGTTAAAGGTCCTGATTTGAATTTATTCAATCGATAATATTTAACTGTCCTGTTTCGTGACAGTTATAAAAATGCAACATAAGCTCATAAAACAACATAATTCTGTGACAATTAATTTTTAAGTATTCATGTTTTCTAAATTTCATCAATTAAATCACGTAATAAGCATTTGATTCGTAATGTTTAATTTCTTTTTAATTTATTTTTAAATCCAACTCAAGAGAAGCCTTAATTTCATTGAAATGTAATTTAAAAAATAAATTTCTTTCAGTAAATATTTTATTGTCTTAGTAATATATTATTAGATAAGTAAGATTGTAAGGATAACTTTTTTTTCTCTTAAAATGTACCACAATTTTAGACTTAAATTTTTTTTTTTTTGGCATTTTACGTTTGGGTAATAATTTGTAAATTAGCTAATCAAGTCACAAGTTCTTTAACTTTTTAAGCAAAACAATTCTACTTGATTACGTTACATTTAATGCAATGTACATTTAATAAAGTACTTTGGATTTTACATGGGTTGATTTAATATATATTTGTTCTAAATTATGCAACCTTTTACACACTGTTTAACGCAGAAAAATTTGAGGAAATCGAAAAAGCAAAAATTTTGGAAATCAAGGCTCTAATAGTCATCAAAGCTATATCTAATTTTTTTTGTGTAAAATATAGAACTAAAATGAATTTTAAATTTAAATTTTGCATGCAAGTTTGAAATTTGTTTGATGTTACATCTTTTTTTGTACTGTTTCAACAATTTAAATTTTCTAATTGAAGCTACATTTTAATGAACGTTATATTTAAAAATATAAACTTTCAATTTTTGTTCTTCTTTTTAAAAATCAATACCTTTAATATTAAGTAACTTGCAAAACACGCCTTTAACAAAGCATTTTTTATGTCAGAATACGGGCTTCATTTTCCAATAATAATAACGAATTTTATTGTTTATATTTTTTAATTTCTGAGCACCATGATTTTCATGAGGAATAAACGGCCCATATAACTTACCGTTATTAATATCTTTTCAGTTAAAATCTTCTTAAAATATTAATTGTATAAAACTCAAACATTTATTTTTTTAAAAGTGGAATTGTTCTAAGAAAAAACTGCACGGTATTCATTTAAAATAAAGGCCATGGTTTCTCACCAGGAGTTCCAAGATAATAAAAAGATTGAGGCACTAACAATGGAGACTTCATATCCACAAAGATCGCATTAGGAAAAAGCCGCTGACCTTATTGCACTTCCGCTTTACTCATCAAAAGTGATAAATTCGTACCACTAAATCATTAAATTTCAATTCAAACAACTGCTCTATTGCTTATTGTCTGATGGACAAGCATTTCAATTTCTCTACATTTCATGAATTTACATTTAAAAAAAAGAGATTTTCTTTTTCCTTGATTAAGTAATTTTTTTTTGCATGCTCAAAAATTGCATAATAGAATGATTTTTAATAACTACAAAATAGTTCTACTATTTAATTTGAAAATGAATTATTAAAAGTGAAAAAAAAATAATAAGATAGTAATAATCTGGTGACTTTTTGCTTTAATTTACTATTTATTTATTAATTTATTTTTGAAAAAATTAGTAACTAATTCTCCTAATTTGAATCTCAGTTTAATGTGTATTTTTAATTAAATATTTAGGTACCTTACACTTTTTTTAACCATAATCATACGATAGATTTTGACAAAAATAGTTGGTTTCCTTATAAGATTTTATTGTGTAATTTTAAAAAGTTGAGAAAATGCATTACTGCGGAAAGGTTCAGCTTAAATTTATTTTAAAATTTTCACTTTTATTATTTTTAAAAATATTAATGGGAGTAGATAAATTTTCTTGCGGGTGTGCAGGGCCGGTGGAAAGGGTGCCAAACGAGACCCAGATTTAATGTTCTCTAAATTATTAATTCAATCCTTTCACAAAATATTGCTTGTTGGAAAAATATTTTTATGACTTTTTATTTTTTAATCATGCATTCTCAAATTAACTTTTTTATGGTTAAAAATTCTCTATGTAAAAGTTTAATTTAAGCTTCACGCCAATATTCTCAATGAGGTAATGCAAGGCAAAAACAGAGGGAGGAGTGACCTTTGAAAATGACCATGTGGACTTTGATCTCTATTCATTTAGTCCTAGATTCATTCTTTTCAATGAAGTCTATTAAGTCATGGGAGTTTTATGAGCATAGGCAGGATTTTTTTTAAAATGAAACATCACTTTGGAATTTAAGAAAGAAATCAGAGCATTTTTTTTGTCTTACTTTAATTGACTTTTTAATCAAAGATAAAATAAATTTTAAATGAATGATTATTTTTAATGCTATGTCTCAATGTGTCGTTATTTTACTGGAATTGGCCCTTTCTGTTTTCTCAGAAATTTGAAATTTCGACTTCAAAGGGACTAAATAACCGATTTTGTTGAAATTTTGTATTTTGCCATAGAAAATTATCTCTTTTAAAAGATATAAATGATATTAAAGTGCATATGCCTCACAATTCAAAGCTATTTTTACTATTATTAAATAAAATATTAAAAATCACAAATAAGTATTCTTTCGCTTGGAATTATCTTTAGTTTAATGAATTTTATAATAGTGTGCAATTTTTTTTGAAAGTTCTCAAATTACAGTGAAATACGCAACAAAAAAATTAACATTGAGGGGTCCAAACTTTGGTCAGTTCTCCTGATCAAACTGTTGCGAGCCTATTTACAAGACTGTGGCTAAATCCTATATTTCTGGGGTCAAAAATACGCATACGTTCGACAAAGGATATATTTATTCAGAGACAGTACGCTTTTGCGTCTGATTTGGTAACTTGAAATTTCGTCACCAATAACTAATATTAGCATATTTGAGATCACTCCCTCGAACCATTAATATTGAGTCCTTCCTTTTTTAGCACTTGTTGATAGAAACCTTAATATTTCATTCAGAAAGAACTCCTATTTCGTCTCAGTGAATATAATTTTAATGAAAGTTTTTCATCCTAATTTCAGCGGATTTTTTTTGAAAGGGTTTATATTTAAAATAGTTATTAAAAATTTTCTGGGAAACTGAAATAAGACTTTTTTTTTTTGACAGCGGGATCGATAACTTCTTGATTCATCTGATTTATTTAAACGTTTATTATTGTTGTAGTTTAAGTTGCATAGAGGTTTTTTACTTTTATATATAGTTTTATAAATTTCATGAATCTCTATTATTTTGGACAGAAAATATCTAGTTTTCCCCTGAAATTTCTTGATAGAAATAGTTATTATTAAAGAATAATTAATTGTAGTAACATTATTAAATAATTGTAGTAAATACTATAATGACAGTCCGTCCTTTTATAATTGTATTTTATGCGTGGCCATTTTCAGTTCTTCTTTAAATTGTTATTTTAATAATTGTATATATTTCATAAACATTTTATTAATAAAGGATTTGTGTGAGGTTTCTTAACAACAAGTATAAATAGCAGTAAATAGAGAGTCATTCAAATGCATTTTAGTGAATGGTCGAATCAGAGAATGAGTGTTTAAAAATATAACAAAAATTTTTAGACGACACTATTTTTTCATACCGACCAGTCGGTCGAGCGGTTAGCGTGTCTGACTGCGAAGCCAATAGCTGCAGGTTCGAATACCGCTCAGGGCATGGATGTTTCTCTCAGTGTGTATAAACGGGTATCTCCCTATAAACGGGTATCTGTGGCAGTGTGGCGTGGGTAATGTTGCTCGCCTCCGTGACTTAGGTTCATATGTGCCCTCTGGGTAACGTTGAATGAGTAATACTTCTTTATCTTCCTAGGCGAGGGACGTAAAAGTTCAGTGCCTGCCATCAGAAAAAAAAAAGAATATTTCTTCATTTCTTAAAACAATTCTTAATGAAATGTCGTATATTGAATAGAAAAAGTACATTTAAAACATTATTTAAACATGTACAATTATAAGGAAGAAATAATAAGATATATCTCCAATTGATCTCATGATATTTATTCATAGGAGCAACTTAAAAATATTTTTCCATACGTATGGATAAATTTAAGAATTTCCTTAACAATTCCACTGTCAGGAGCAAGGAATGAATGTTCCTTTTGTAAATTAAAAGCTATAAAAACCTATTTAAGGTCTACAATGACAAAACAGAGACTAAATTCTTTGACAAGAATTTCTAAGGAAAATGAAACTTCAAAAGCAATTGAAAGAAAACAACTGATAAAAACGATTCTATAAAACAATTAGGTTAATCTATCTAAATCTATCTTAGGTTAATCTATCTAAATCTATCTTAGGTTAATCTATCTAAAATGTTTAATGTGAATGTCTAATATGTGTAAGTCATAAAAGATTATACTCATTAAAAATATTACTTATAATTGATTTTTATTCTAGAATACTTGAAGTGATATTTTATTTAATTAAACTAACGACTTTCTTTTTCAACCTTAAAATCGCTAATTGTTATTTATCTCGATATATTTCTTAAGTAAACATTTAAGGTTGTTATAGATTTATAATTTTCAGGCAGAAATATACAGCTTTATGACTTCACCAGAGAGACAATCGAAGGGAAAAAATGAGTTATAACTAATTTTTTTAAAATTCAGATTCCTTTTCCAAAATTGTTCCGAATTTAGGGCGCCGTTTTTTGTTTCGCCCTGGGCGTGGAAACGGCTTCCACTGGCACTGCGTGGGTGTATAAATTTTGCCGCTTTTATGATCTATGCGATTGCAGAGACATCTAGTGAACTGTATTAGAACTACAACAAGAGAAAAGTTAAAGTTTTCGATAAAAAATTTTTCTTTTATAATTTAACTTGTTGTTTTAAATTAAACCAAAATGGCATTAAGTAAAAGAAACGAAAAAATTATTTGCAAATAAAACTAAGAAAATACGGTTGTGCATTAACTAATAAAATATGAGCTAATCATCTTTCACTCATTAAACGCAGCTTAATGATTGAATTTAAGAACAGCTTAAAAAACTGCAGAGTTAAATTAAAACGAATATTGAATTCAGCTAACAAAATTAAATAACTGCGCTAACTATAAAAGTAATATCTATAAAAATAATATCGATGAAAATACAATATACCCTATCTATAAAAATACAATTCGATAAGATTGATTGAGTGATGATTCAATTATAAAACATTTTTAAATGCGCTTTTAACTTCATAATTGAAACAAAATGAAACAAATTTTAAAAAAAATCGATTTTAATCAATTATGGTTCATGAATCAATTATGAATTATTTTCAAATTCCATTATTGTTAAATACTTCTTGGACGGTTTAAACAACATAAATAAATAAAATAATAAATAATACTATACAGTGTTCAAAATAATGCTCAATTGTGTTTTTTAGTCATTAAATTATAGTTTTAAAATGCACAAGATGAATAAAAAAATTGAATCTGGATCCAAAAAATGTTATCTTTATCTTTTAGATATACATTTTAGGTATACTTTTGGATATTATATTTCTAACTTGAAAATAAATTAAAGAAATATCACAATATTATTATTTTACTAAAGTAAGAAATTTTTATTGAATCATTGATTTTCACTGACTACGAATCAGCAAAGCTCTTTTCTAACATCTGTGTTGAAATGTTGGAATATATTTTTAAGGTTTTATAATGATATATTTACTTTTAATATGGGAGAAGTTAAAAGATTGATCTGTATTTAAATTGTAACAGATTATGGCATTTTTGCATCGAATTTGGATTAACTTTCAGACATTTTAATTTTTCTGCAGCTGCTTTATAGTTGATATCATTGCCAAAATGACTGTTCTAAATATACTTAACGATAAACAATATTTATTTGACAAACTTTAAAGGCTGTAATAGAATTTATTGTGAAATCAAGTACCGAATAGCGCTTTCTATGAAAATGTTTTCCAGTACAGGGAAAATTTAGTTCGGTTATGTTAAAATAATAATTTTGTGAGCAACATGTTACTTTTATTTTTGAAATTGCTTTATTTAACAGAATGGTTAGTGACTAAACAGACTACAAAGTGTTCCTATTGAAACACGATGTAACAAAAATACGCGCATTAGGGGTCACAAATTAATATTTAAATACGGATTTGGACGCAAACCTGCTTGATTGTCGGAGGAAGCAGATATGAGCTGTACCATAATTTATTTTTAAAAAATTTCCTTTTTTCACATTAGTCAATAAAACTGGTTCTTTTTTATTAATCACAGAATTGCATGAAAACTGCTTGAGCATAATTAAGTTGTAGTTAGTTGCATAACAATTTTCGAAGTAAGGTGTAAAAATTTGCTCTAAGAGGCAAAACCTAATAATAAATTAAAAGCAATAATAAATGAAAAGTAATAATAAATCAAAAAAAAAAATAATTAAGTAAAATGAAGAATTAAATCATTTTTAATGAGTTCAGTTTGGTAGCAATTCAACGGCAAGCATGGATTAAAACATTTTTTTTTTTAGATTTTCAATAGTTTACAATTTATAATTTTTTTGTGTCAAAAGATACTAATATGTATGAATGTATGTAAATTAAAATATTTTAATTCAGATTATTATATATTATCATTACTTCATTTAAAATTACATGCTACTCCTGTTTTATAATTAGAACGTTTAGAACTACAATCAGAAGAAAATTGCGTTCATGGGTGTAAAATTTCTTAAA
Source organism: Parasteatoda tepidariorum (assembly GCF_982258835.1). NCBI lineage: Eukaryota > Metazoa > Arthropoda > Arachnida > Araneae > Theridiidae > Parasteatoda > Parasteatoda tepidariorum. The sequence goes on from NC_141757.1 coordinate 72,151,319, forward strand.
TATTTCTCGTATGTAAACTAATCACTCGCAAGTCAGGCTTAAAACAACAACGGTATATATTAACAAAATAATTTTTCTTAAGAGAAATTACGGAATTATTTTTTCCCACAAGAAGAGAGCAGTTAGAGAAAATGGATTTTTACGGTTAGTCCACAGTAAATTAACTTTTGCTTTGCATACAGTCATTTCCTTTTGTAAACAATACTGAAAGCGTTGTTCAGTAACGAGGTTCGGTTCAACAAAACAGCACTAAAAACACGAAGACAATTTCCTCATAAGCATGACTCACCTCGGTATTTCAGCAATACAGCCAATTGTTGAGTGCATTGGAAAAAATTACCGGTGGACAAGACAGCAGAGGGAAAATTTTATTAGGAAATTAAATGGCGTCATTTCCCGCAATGATTTTGCAAAAGATGAAGAATTTCTCCGTATACAAAACTCGCTGCAGCAATTGACCGATTCTGATTTTTTTAAAACAATAGCGACAAAGGAATTTGAGCTGATAGGGGAAAGAACCGACAAATGGAAATGCTATATTTATCTATTTTTGTTTCTTGTTGACTTATTTATTGTCCATTTTATTAAGCTCTTATGGATCCATTGCGGGAAAAAGCGGCACTCTTGGCGAAAATATCGTTTTAATATATATAGATTTGCTTAAACTTATTTGGGACGCTTACAGAAATTACACAAAAATTATTTTAAAACTTAAAATGGTTAATTTACTGTCCGAAAATTTATCATAGAAAATATTAGTGAGACAAGGTTCTTCTAAGCGTTATTTTTTGTAATTTTTAGAATGCATATGGAAACTGTAAAAACTTTTTACAAAACACTTTTTACTATTTAAAACTCCCTTATTCAATGATTTGACAGGGAAAAAAATAATTCTATTCGTGTCTTAACATGAACATTACCTGTTTTAAACCCACAATGTTGACTTTTTCAGAATGTCACTTAATTCCTTCTTTCACTAAGCTATTCAATTATAATTGTTTTAAAATAGTTTTATTTTACATTACGTAAGTAGCTTAATGAAATTTATGTTCATTGGTTCAGTAGTTTTTAAAAAGATTTATGGTTACTGCTCAATGAAATTTTTTAAAAATATTTCTTGTTTAACTTTTCATTTATGCTTACTGAGTAATACTATTTAGGCACAAGCAATAATTAGTTACACTTGCACTTTAAGTTAGTTACACTTGCACAAGCTGAAATGCGCCCAAAAATGTAGACCTCCTGCAACTTTTTTTTAATTAGTTATTTTATTTTTATTTATTTTTTGAGGTATAAAAATAAAATAAAATAAGAAAAATTGAAAAATATTTAGTCTTCTTGTACTCGTCTAACCGAAGAGTACCGAAGTTGTATTGTGAGAAAGTTTTAAATTTATATTTTATTTAAGAAATTCTTCTGATTCATAATTTCTATGAGAAATGTCTTGATTTTGCACAACATACGATTTATTGAACTAGAATAAATTTCTACTCTAAAAGTACCTTGATATGCGTTATTTCGTAATTTTTTTTAAAAGTTGTATAAAAGAATGCAGTTTTGGAAAAAAAAAGAAAAAAAAAGAAAACGATTTTTTTCCATTACTCATTTTTTTTTTTTTTTTTTTTTTTTTTTTAAATAAGTGGAGTTTTAACAGGAAAATGTGTTTTGTGAAAAGCTTCCCACACTGTAAAAAATTCCTTTGTAAATGTTAGTAATTGTAATGCCAGATGTAATACATTTGTAAACGTTAGATATTTGAAGATATACAGTACTTTTTAACTTCAAATCTATTTTTACAGGAAAATGTTACGGAACAAAAAACTATGATTTACCGTAATTTTTATAGTAATAATTACCGTAAAATCACTGACCCACTTTAACTAAATAAATGCTACTGTAAAATTACGGTATAATATTTTATGGTAAAAATCGATTTTACGGATGATGTACCCGAAGTGTCGGTACTTAATACCTTCATTTGATTCGGAATTTCTTACAGTGCACTTTTGTTATAATTTCCAAATTCTCAAAAATATCACTTGAACCTTTTACCGAAAAGAAGGTTTTTTTAGAAGCAAAATTTTGATATCTAAGAAGTGAAGAGAGTTAAATGAAATTTCAAACGCTCTTGTGTCAGAGCTTCTTCTTTTTCGGCTTATAATTACAAATATTGCGTAAGGACACACACATAAAAAAAGCAAAATTTATTTTCAATAGTAAACATAATGTTTTCCCACAACACAACAATTTTCTACTTTTCATAATACGGAACCTACCCTCACTTTAATCACCATGGAGCCCGGGGTGACAAGGGTGCTAGTCGGCGGGTTGCTCTCATCACCCGGGCAAGATAGTGGGTAAAACATTTACTATCAGGGGGATGTGATGCCTGGGTCCGTGAGAATTACCCCCAGGGTTAAAGAGATTAACCGTTATCTACTGTTTTAAGTTAATTCGGCTATTTTTTTTTATACCATGACCACAGGCTATTAGTCGACCCTGTAAATTGATAGATATTCCCTACCGTTATTTGATTGGGCTTCGATTTCTGGGAGCCCTATAAGATAAGCTTAATGTTTTCGTTCCTAAGTGATAAACAGTTTTAATAATTACTTTTTATTTATTTATTTATATTTTTTTCTTAGGCTTTGAGTGGTTTTTTGATGATGATGACACAAAATGGAAAGCTTTTATACATCTCAGATAATGCAGCAGAATATCTCGGTCATTCTATGGTAAGTAAAGAATTAGTAATTATTAGTTAGTTACTAATTATTAATTAGTTATTAATTTGAAAAATCAATTGTAGTTGAATGGCAAATAATAACAGTCATGATGATTGACAAATGTAAGACTTCATATAGATTGAAGCCTGATATTTCATTTGCGATTGACAAAGTAATTTAAAAATTCAGAAAATCAATTAATCAAAAAAATTAAAACAGATGATACTTTACTAGTTTTAGTATTATTTAAAAATTTGTATAAATTGAATTGAGTAATGTAATGTTGCAGCTTATAATAAGTTTTAATAAAATAAATAAATTTAGTGAAATTTTTTTTCAACTAAATAAGAAACACCTTTGTTAATTTTCTTATTTAATTACCAAAATTAAATATCGCAATTAACAAACTTGTTGACAATGATAAACATTTATTTATGCTATATGGGAAATAATGATAAATCTGTGAGAAAATTTTTTAACTTTATTAAAAATCACATAAAATAGGAGTAACATTTTTCTTTTATACTTTTTATGAAGTAAAATCTCGAAAAGAAATAAATTAGCAAAAATAATTTTTCAAATACTTTGTTAAAACTTAAAGTAAAATACCAAAACTACATAAAAAGAGAAAGAGGAATTTCAAACAATCCTTCTTAAAAATCAATTAAAAAAACTATAGATATTTGAGTGTCACTTTTTTTTTACAAAAGAAAAATGCAAAATAAATACATTAAGCATAGCTACTTTTCCTTCCCCCCCTTTTTTTTTTACATATTATAACATTTCCATAAAGTGAAATTAAAAAATTTGAAATTTTTATCAGAGGAAATTTTTGCTCTAAAAATCCCCTTTTTTTCATTAAAGGAAAAACATGCATTTTCTTCTAGAAATTATTTGTTAAACAAATATTCATAAAATCTCACTTTTTCTATTATTTTATTTTGTTTTAGTTTTTAGCATACATAATAACGATTGCTAGATTTTTATCAGTAGAATTACTTTCACAAAATGGAAAAGTACTATTATTAGATTTGGAAATTAAACCTTATAAACATCTTAATATTTTTAATAAAACTTCAATAAAAAAATTTGCATGAAAATTATTTATTTTAGGCATATTTTATTTTATTCTTTTCTTTATTTTTAGCAAGATATAGACATTTTTTAATTATCTGGTTAATTAATCCTAAATATGCTTTATTTTGATAATTCCTAAGGATAGTTTTATCTTGATAATTCCTTTGAAGTGTTTTATTTAGAAAATTCCTGTAAATTGTTTTCCTGTAAATTGTTTTATTGAAACAATTAATTTAAATTGCATTATTTTAATAATTTAACCGTGAAGTATTAATTTGAAATATATTTTTTCTAGCACAGGATAATCGTTTAAAATTTTTTTAACAAAATTTTAAAAACACACATTATATGGAAGTTACCTATCGTTTTACTTTTTTTAAGTAGTAATTTTTATCAATTGTAAATAACTCGTAATGTTTGATTCTTTTTTAATTTTTTTTTCCTTTCTTTAAATTGTTTTGATTTATTAATTTGCTTAAATTGTATTATTTCGTAGATTTGTTTAAATTTTTATATTTTAATGATTAGTCTAAATTATTTATTTTAATGATTTGTTTAAACTGTTTTGTTTTAATAATTTAACCACGAAATATAAATTTGAAAAATATCCCTGCTAACACAGGATAATCATTTAGCATGTTTTAATTTAATGAAATTTTCATAACACGCATTATATGGAAACAACTCATTTTTTTCCTCTTTTCTTCGATTTCATTTTTATAAACTATAAAAAATTCATAGTGTTTGCTTAAATTATTCTGCTATGATATGATTCTTTGAAATGATTTGGTTTAATAATTCTTTTAAATAGTTTTGCTTCAATATCTTTTTTTCTTCAGGAGGATTTGCTAATCCACGGAGACAGCGTGTATGATATAATCGAAAAGCAAGATCACCAAGCTATTCAAACAGAATTGATGCGTAGTTCTAATCCTTTAAACATGATGAACGATACTCGTATGTTCCTATGCAGGATGAATGTGTCCCGCAATGCTCGCAGACAAATGCGCTTCGGAGATCAAAAGGTTAGTCTTAAGATAAGGCATCATTAAAGAGATTTCCTCCTTTTCTATGTGTCTAACTGAAACTGTGCAAACTGGAACACTTTCAGATTATTGATTTTTATAAATAACACATATGCTTCTCACACATACAAGGGTTTTGATATATATATATATATATATATATATATATATATATATATATATATATATATATATATATATATATATATATATATATATATATATATATATATATATATATATATATATATATATATATATATATATATATATATATATATATATATATATATATATTAGCATCTTTATTACCCAACCACTGTTACCGTTTCTTAATGTTAGAGTATAAAGCTTTGTGTTAATATTTTCTGTAAAACATTATCAAAATTAGCTGTTAAACTTTAAGTTTATTAAAATATTATAATATAAAAAGTAATACCCCAAGTACATGCATTGTAAAAAAATTCGGTTCCAGTTACGGTATAAAGTACCGGCACTTTGGGGCATCATCACTAAGATCCATTTTTACTATAAATTATTACACCTTAATTTTAACAGTAATATTTTATTATAAGAGTGATTCAGTGATTTAACGGTAGTTATTAGTATAAAAATTACGGTATATCAGATATTTTGTTCCATAACATGTTGGGGTAAAAATAGATTTTACGATAGAAAGTACCAGCAGCTTGAGTGACGGTACTTTGTACCGTAATTTGATTCGGAATTTTTTGAAGTGTTCTTTTACTCAAAAATTTAAGTTTAAAATAGTAAATAATAATTCATTGATTTTGAAAGTGTTTGATTTGTCGTGAATTAATTTTGAATATTTTTTTAATCAAATATAACATGAGCCATGGTTTATTCACTGTTTTTGTTTGAAAACAAAAAAGGTTTTGCCTATAAAAAGTAATTAAGATTCTAAGCATTTAAGAAATCTTTGCAGTTAAATCCTAGATTGTTGAAACGTTCGATACAAGTTGAACTACAATAATTATACTTATCTTATTAATTGCAAGCGCATTCGTAGATGTTATTATGGAGCAACCGTGTATTTAGATTTTTAATATTGTCGTGCTAATAATGTAATCAAAATTATTAATAGTACATGTAGCACCGTGCAATAAATTCGTGATATATTACGATTAAAGGTACCCAGATTGTGATGCAATTGGAAACTTATTGTTCTACAATGCATTGATTGCTTAGTATCTTATTAAAATAGCAGAAAATTCAGAAAACATTATGATCCCAAGTACCTATATTGTGATGCAACCGTGAAATGTTTTCCTAACAGTGTAGGATTCAATACCGTATGAAAATTTCGGTGAATTTGAAAAATATTCTAATTCAAAATACCCCAAGAAGCATTGAAATGTTTATAAATTTATTTCTTACGGAGCGAGGCATTGTGTGAGAAAATGTTCTTATAGGAAAATATTCGAAGCTTAATTCGGATTTTTACTTTTTTCTATTTATCAATTTCAATCAGAGAAAAAAAGAATAAAATTAAGGAGAAAGCAATCATAAGACATTAAGCATTCCATCAAAAGGCCATCTCCGCAATCCATATCGCACCATCGACACCCAACGCAACGCGGAAGATGTAGTGAGAGGTCAAAAGATGTGGCGTGGGAGTGCCCTGCAGACATGACCCCCTGCAACAGATCCTTGTATTTATTGATTTACGAGCCCATCTTCTAACCTTATGACCTTTTGCAAGGTTCAGGGGGTGGGGCACTTTGCCAAATTTTGATATCAAAACATTCCCCCTTTCTGTGGTTTTCCCCTTACCTGATTTTAGACCCTCCGGTAAGTAATCACTAAACTCACGGATCATTAGAATTTTGTATGAAAACAGCTCAAAGAAATAAGTTTAGAACCACTACTTCTTTTCTCCTCTGATAATTCGAAAATATAGTCGCATGGGAAACATTTAATAAAGATTATTAAGTTGTTATTTCATTCTTCATGTGTATGTTCTGACTATTTTTATTTATTTATTTTTGGAGGAACACTTTGCCAAAAAGATTTCAAAAATATTAAAAATAAATAAAGTAAAAATTTCTTGAACACGTTAATTTTTTTCATTAATATGCTAAATTATATTTTGTTGTGCTAAAGGAGAATTTAAAATATAAAAATTAAAAGACTCTTAATTGAGTGTAATTTAAAGCGCTAAAGAGTGCATTTTTAAGCATAAATATTAAAATAATGGCTATTTTAAAAATTAATACTTGGATGATGATTATAATTGTTTCATTAATGTGAATAAACTCTAGCACATCATTTCAAAAGAATCAAAAACTATATAGATCCATACTACCGTGCTGAATTATAAGACCAAAACACTATAAGAAATAATAACAATTAAAAACTTCAAATTTTTCGTTTAGTAGTTAGGTGTGTTTCGTAATTTTGAGTATGCTAATTTTCATCATGAGTTAATTAGATTGGTTTCCTTAAAATTGTGAAATAAATAAATAAATAAAATAAAAATTAAAATGTATTTAAAATGTATAAGTTACAGTAGCTTTGCACATTCGCTTGAATTTTATTTATATATTTTCCGTCTTGATACGTCAAAGGTACGATAGAACTAAATGGATGTTGGTTGAAAATTCTCTTTGAAATTTAATTTTTAATTGAAATGGTTTTTGTACTTATATCCAAAATCATGCATTGTTACATTTTACGTTAGGGCTTACAAATTTTCTGCAACCTTAATAGTGCTAGTTGAACCCCGAGTTTGTGAAATTGCTAGTTGGTACGGAAATGTTGTGTAATCCAATGCAACAAGGAGAATTAATTGACAAGATAATATGGTTCAACGTGGCATCCTTTTATGGTTGCAGTAAATTCACATGATATCACATATTAAGGTGCACTGATATTTTTAGCATTGTAAAAAAATGAAACTAAGAATCAAGCAGCGCATAAAAAGCAACAACAAGTGCAAACATTGTGCGGTGAATACCGACAATCACATAAGTGCTTTGCTGAATGTCCGATATATTTCTTAGATATCTAATATTTCTTACTTAATGGATTGATAAAAAAATCATTGCGTTTTTTTTCTTCTAAATTTTACAAAGTCATATATTTATATAAATGTTGAATGTTGATCAATGATGCATAGTCCCTTTTGTTCGATTACCTTTTGCCATCGCTCGGTGAGGTTCATGATTCTTCGTTCGTAAAAGGACCCGCATTATATGTAAAAAACTGAACGAGGTTTACAGCCTCATCTGAATTTAACGTAATTCCCAGCCGGAGGTTTTAAAGAGAACGAAACAACTGAAAATTTGACGCTGCAAGGTCAGGAGAGTATGAATGGAGGGGCAACACATCCTATCCCATCTCCAATAACTTTTGACGGTTCGCTAAATATATGTAAAGTCTCACGTTGTCATGATGAAGCACTACTTTTTCGCGATTGATGAGTTCTGGACGTTTCTGAATGACAAATTCGTTCAAACTGTCCGATAGCCTACAGTACACATCTGAATTAATTGCTATGTTCCTTGATTGGAGCTCAAAAAACACAACATCCTTCAAATCCCACCATACTGGCAGCATAACCTTCCTCTGATAAAGTTCTGGTTTTGAAAACGTTGATGGCGAATCTTCGCATCGTATCCAGAATCATTTTCGCATCACATTGTTGTAAACAACCCACTTCTCATCAGTTATCATTCGTTCCAAAAACGAGACGTTTACTTCACGTTTTATGAACATATCGCCAATGTTTATTCGTGCCGTCAAATGAACTTCTTTATGTTCATGGGGAACCTTAATTTCGAACTTTCTTACACATTCCACTTTCTTTAGATGAGCGTGATCACTAATTTGACTGACTTTCATTGTCCTTGCAGTCTCTTGCATCGTGTAACGTGGATTTAACTGGATCAATGTCTTTATTTTGTCATCATCAATTCGGGTAGGACTTCTTGATCGAGGGGCATCCTTTAAATCAACCAGCTCAGAATTTCTTGAACCAGTTTTGGCATTGACGTTCTTGTAGAGCATCGTTACTGTAATAAATTTTACGCAACTTTTCACAACAACCCTTTACAAAAGTAAGATTTTAAAATAGGGCGAAAATGAACACTTTGATCTTCCATTTTTAACGTATTGTCAAATCTCCAAAACTCAATGAAATGACCCCAAATTGTTCTTTATAGTGAAGCTTAAACTGTCAGATGTCAAAGAAGTAAAAACTACTATTGCGAGTGCTCTAAGTATTACTGAAACTACCCAACTGTAAAAAAATAGAAAATAATTTTTAAAAAAAAGAGACTTTTTACTCAGCCTAATACACCAGAAAATTTCAACAATCAGCAGATGGTAAATGTTGAAAAAATTCTTTTCTTAATTATCACAATTTCCAACTCATTTAGTAAATGTCGTCATGCAGCATGTACTCATGGTAAGATTGTAAGTAAAAAATAACGACGATTACAATTTTTAGATTTCAGTTACAATCCATGACTATGTGATTGCCAACATTTACGATAACATATAAACAGATATTTCCCCCCCCCCCAAGAATTTGTAAATTGTCTCTAATTTATGTAAAGCTATTCTTTCGGTATCATAAAATTGAAGCTGTAAAAAATCCCAATTCAAATTAAACCAGCATTCAGATGTGGAAAATCGCGCAGAGAGAAAGAAAAAAAAAAAACGAACCGATTTCTTTTAGAGAAAGGCGATCGAACAATAGGATATTTATGAAAACAAAAAGATGTTCATAGCAAAGAAGGGTAATCGAAAGCAGGTAGTAATATCCTGAATGTAATGAAATAATAATACCTAACATTTTGCACAACGGAATTAAAAACCCATTCGGGGTCTTCTAATCCGCCGTTCTGCTCCAATATAACTGCTCTCGGTAAATCGTTGATCTCATTAGCGGGCACTCTCAAAAGAAACAAAAGGTTATATGGAAAGGAAAACCAAACAGAAATCAGACCTTGCGTGCTTACGAGTCACCCGTCATCGGGGAAGTGCCCTTTTCTTTAGAAACTTTTACATCGGGGGAACATCATTACTGGGACCTTTGTGATGTGTGCCGACAATTTAATACTGCTCTCCCATTCGATTCTTCTTACAAAGGGAGATACGTTTTATTTATTTCAACTTTTTTGAGTTTTATTTATCTTTCTCAGTTGTTTGCCGGAGTGAGACAGCAAATGGTTAATTTGACAATTAGTTTGAATGAACAATTTAATATTGAATGAAAGATCAATCAAACGTTTTCAATGAGGGACTCGTCATCTACAATGAGATATTCGTCTAGTTTATTTCATCTTTATTTGTTTTATTGACTTGTTAATAGTGATTGCTGTTTCGAATTAATAACAATTCAACAATTAGTTTAAGTTGTCAGTAAATACGGCGTATAAAATAAATACTCCTGTAACTGTCAATTATTAAGTGGTTGTCAATGGTTAATTTATCAATTAGTTTGAAGGAACAATTTAATATTGAAGGAAAAACTAACTAAAAGCTAGTCCTTTTCAACAAAAGACTAATCAACACTGAGTGAAAAAAAACATGGCCAAAACTACTAGATATGTAATATAGCTATATAGGATGGTAAAAATTTACAGTGTTTCTAGCTCCATCGGATTACCAAAGAGCTCAGTAAAAATTACCGTAGTACCTCGGTTGAGTTTGCTAAAGTTAACAATAAAATATGGTTATGTGGCATATGGTAATTTCATCGTGATACTATAGAGCATGGCATAAAAACTGTTTATATGGTTAAATTTACTTTTCCGTATTGTATCTCTTACTAAATGTGAGGTAAGAAAAACTATACTGAGGGGGAAAAAAAAAAAAAAAAAAAAAAAAAAAAAAAAAAAAAAAAAAACAGTATTTGAGTGGTTTAAATACCGTATATTTTGGTTTTATTAACCGGAATTATTAAATTTTTTTTTCACCAGAAATGTCATTACAGTATGGTAATTTTATCAGAATTTTTTTTCCGTGTACAATGTAATATTCATTTTATTTACTTCCAAACTGTAAGTTTAATAATGTGCTTACATTCATTAAAAAAAGTACTAGTTACTTCATCTTTTAGTCGTCTTATACATTTGCTGAATAAAATAAGATGGAAACAGTTTAATTTAATTTAAGAATGAATTTGAAAAAAAAATCAAAATTGCGATCTTATATCTTGAAAGGTTTATCCTCAAAAGGAGAGTAATTTCATTAAATCGCAAAGTTGTTTTATTCACCTGTTGATAAAAAATGACATGACAATAACTGATTTATTTTTTCATGTTAATAAAGTAGCAAAAAGACGCAACTTATAATACAGTGAAAAACTTAATATCCATTATTTACTATTCGATTTTATTTTATTTTTAACTTGAATGAATTTTTATTGTAAATTTTAGCTTTTTTAATTAAAGTTACTTTATTTCGATGTTACTTTATTTACTTTTTTTTAAAGATAGTGATGTTTACTTCATTAGTAACTCATTTCTGTCTCCTTATTCGAAATCTTACCAATTTATCGTTTATTGAAATCATTAAATATCAAATACAAGATTTGTAATCAAATCTTCATTCATTTTTCAGGTAGTGCTTATTGAGGGTCATTTTGTGAGTTTTTTACCTCTATGCAGCCGGAATGAACCCGTTTTCCTTGCAACATGTACCCCTGTAGCCATGCCAGAAACCCGTGAATGCGTTGTTCAAGGAAGTACAACTGTTTTTACAACAATACATTCTATGGATATGAAGTTCCTACACATAGACAGAATGTAAGTATAGCTTTAAGCATTGATAAAATTCTACCAACAACTAACATACTTTTTCTACTATGTAACAAACTTTGTAAACTTATACTAAAGGTAATAAGGAATGCTTATGAATAAATAAATTTATAACATTCTGAAAAATGTACAAAGCGATTGCTGAGTTCACAGAACAGGATAGTCTTCACTCTTTTAAAATTATCGTAGACATCGAGATAAGAGTTTTAACCATATGTTTGTTTACTTCACGAGTTCTTGATTAGCTTTTCATTTGCAAGTGAAATCGAAGCAATTTGCTTTAAGTGAGATTATTACATTCCTATCTATACGAATAATAAGCATCCTTTTCCAAACACTTTAACTATTGCCCTCAGGAGTAGTTATACCGCAATACAGTTCGGAATGATAGGACATAATGGTTGATGTAAAATTCTTCCAGAGGTGGAATCTCTGTCACGATTTATATTCCTTTATGTCTGTTTATTTTTTCAAAAGTCGTCTGCTTTCTGAACCTGGTTTATTGAGGTACAGAAGTAAGCTTTCGGTAGCTGTAGCTTCGTGACCAGAAGCATTGATGACGAATTGAAGCAGATTACGCAAAGTCTAACTGAAACAGAAGTGACCACCTGCTCCACCTGCATTGATGACCATAGGTCAAGGAGGCTACAGGCGTTCCCACGGTTTATTTGAATTGACATTGATCAATGCACCTGCTTCCGAAAAATTAACTATTTCTTCGAGAAAAATTACTGATTTATCTCTTGACCAATGATTTTAACATTGTTTATTGGTAACTCGGCAACCTTGACAAGAAGATGATACTTGCAAACGTCTTAATTGAAGCAGCGTTGAAAAGGGAGGTTTTAATTTATAGTTTTCGATGACTGGTTGATTCATGTTTTGCTGACGTCTGTTGCTTAGTGATTGGTGATCTTTTTATTAGCATAATGTTGTCCAACAATCAAATATCATTAAGTTTTAGAGGGGAAAAACACTAATGTTAGTGTTAAAAAAAAAAAAAAACTTTTTTGCTACTGGGAATTTTTGAAATCCGAATTCAAAAACGTTAACTCATTTTCCTGTTCGTTGGTTAATCAAATCTGCAAAATTAAGCAATTAAAGTTAATTTTTAATTTATCACTTAAGTTCAAATTTAAACATTGTCAGAATTTTCTGATTGTTAGTTATAAATATTTTTTCAAAAGGAATTAGAGAATAAATTTCAAATTGTTAGTAAGAGATATATTTTTTTTCTAATTTTCAATAAATTTCAAAGCTGTTTTTTCCTAGAAAAATGTAATGCATATCATAATGAAATGTGCATTTATTTATAAAGGCTTAAAATTAAAAAGAAACATTTTTAATAAACTAATAAAAACTTTTAGCCACCATATAGATATTTCAGAAATATTTCAAATAAAATCATTTAAAATTTTCGTTTATGTTTTATTTCTATCGATACCTTTTTTTTCTGCATGAAAACAAACAATGAACAACATTGCAGAAACCTAGTTTAAATAAATCATTTTAGTTAAAAATTAATGCTTTTTAAAATTGAGTGTTTTTTTAAATGCTATATTTAAGTTTAACTAAGCAAGCTAGATATATAAATATGAATGGATGCAAAATATAACTTGCTTAATGTTTCGAAAAAAATATAATCTAAGAGATGGTGTCATTTCTATTATTTTTATTTATTGTTATTTTTTATTTATTATCATTATTTTTATTTATTGTTATTTTTTATTTATTATCATTATTTTTATTTATTATTATTTCATATTTTTTATTATTTCATATTTCTTATTCATTTATTATTATTAAATCGTTATTTGCAACCGTCCACTTTTTTTTCTTTAACAGAGGAGAATTTCATCTGGGTTATACAAAAGCCAGTCTTCAAGGAATCTCATGGTATGAACTTGTTCATTGGGATCACTTAAGAGAAGCACAGTCAAAACATAGACTAAGTAAGTTATATATACATTTTTTTTAAATAAAATTATGTGTTTCACTATTCTCAAAAGCTTTTTTAAGGAGTTTGCTTTAATTAAATTTGACTGTAGTATGGTATGTTTAAGAATTTGTAAAACACCAGATTACTTTCTTTCTTAAGAAAGTCTGGAAAAAAATTCTGTAGTATGGTAAATTAATTTCTATCTTCCAATTTCGTTCCATTGTTGAAAGTTGAAAAAATTATTGGATAAAAAAATTTCTAAACTTTAAATGTTGTTTAAATAGAATTTGAATTTAAATTTTTTTTTTTAATTAGCATATAAGTTTTATGCATTTACTTATAGTTAAACATGGTCTGTGATCTTGTCTACACAATTTAGTAAATTACCTGAAAAATACTTTAAATAAAGTATATATTTATAATTAAATAAAATATCTATACATGAAAAAATATAAAAATAATAATTTAACTTCTGTTTCATTTTCAACTCTGCATTTCATGCATAGAGTTTCCTTAATGAATTTCAAAGAAAGTTTTGCGAATGCCTTCCCATATTTGGCAAGAGTATTTCAACTTAATCAAAAAAGTTTCTCCCCTTGGACGTGCTCTCGTCTGGTATTAGTACGTAATGTATTCTTTATACTTAGACTCTCGGAATATGCTGGCCTTCTTACTCATTCTGTCAGTTCTGAAGGGGTTAAATTTGGTTATTAGAAGGAACTGAGAATATGGGAACTTCTTATAAATATTAATGATGAAATAAAGACTAAATAATAAAAGTTATACGAAATGCAGAAGGTAGGGATAGTTGTGATGTCTAATTAAAATATTCTTACTTTTAAATTGATTTGGAGACAAAAATCATCAAATTATAGTCTGAATTTAAAGTTATGTTTTTTATTTTGATATTTAACAATATAGTAATATTAATTAAATCTGAATATTTCCCTTGCATCTGACGAAAAAGGAGAGTTCGATTTAATAATAATTTATATATATATATATATATTTATATATATATATATATATTTTGTTGTAATAATATTTAAAAATAGTATAAGTTTGATCAAAATGTATAAAAAAAGGACTCTTCTTCCTTTTCAGTCACGCAATCTGAGCAGGAGCGATCATGCATCATTCTTCTTCGACTTCAAAACAGTTCAGGTCGTTGGTTGTGGGTGCATGTCGTTTTACAAATCAAAGACAGCACCGATACTACGCAACAGTCCGTCATAGTCTGCACTAACCAAATTCTCAGGTAAGAATAGTATGAGTAGGTACTTCCATATTTTTTCTGAACAATCAAAGACATTATTTACAGCCATTGTCATAAAAGAAAATTATTCATCCTTTACGACTTCCCGACAGCATTTCCGACTGTTAAAGAATATGTGAATTGTGAGCGAAACATACACGACAACTTAATGCATGCTATAAATTACATTTTAGTACTTGTGCTTTTAATTGTGTTGAGCATTAATTACTACATGATTGTGGCTGAAAAACTTTATCCATTTCTTTGAAATAAATGAATGGGTTTTAGCCACGTAATATTTTATTTTAATCATTTTTGATTATGAGAAACATTATCATTTTTATACCCCTTTAAAAATATTGTTAAACGCAGCAATGGAATCAAAAATGAATCAAGTTAGTGTATTTAAAACTCGGCATTACCAAACATATATAAACATTCGAAATAAGTTGGATAATAATAAATTGGATAAAATAAATTGGATGAGTATGCGGAATATAATAAACAATCCTGAAAATAAGGAAGCTGCTTGTTTAATAATTTTGAAAAACTGTCGAGATAACTGAAACAAATTCATTTTTTTAAATTTTTTTTTAATAATGAATTATGTGAAATAGGGTGAATCTTCTAATTTTTATTTAAAGAATATTTTATTCTAAGCAAAAGTAGTTCTTTAAATAACTGATATTTCTAAACATAGTTATTAATTATAGACGAAGTCCTGGCACTTAAAAAAGTAAGACTGATTACTTGTTGTTTTCGTAAGATTATTTATTTTAAATATAAAATAAAAAGCAATTCAAGTTCAACCTTTAACTATTATTGTAAAGTTTCACAGCTTTTAAAAGTTTCAATCCTAGGACCAATGTCATTAAGATATGAATGAACTTTGTTTTCAGTACTTTCTTGCCCACATAATTCATCAATTATGAAACTATATGTTAAAATCTTAAATTTTAATCTAAAGCTCTGATAAACAACCCCATTGTAGTTGTGCGAAGTACTATAATTTATTTTTATGGTCTTTTTTTTCATCCTTATTTATTATACTCCTTATTTAAAAAAAAATTTCTTCATGTATGTCTATTCACATGATATATACAGCATATATCCCATAATCAATGTTTTCCATTTTCTTTAAAGATAAAAAAAACTGAATTTTTATAAAATTTTATTTACAGTGATAAGGAAGCTGCAGTGATGCAGGCAAATAGCTGGCTGTACCAGTATTATTCACTACATTCCAAAATGCATTATGGTTTGGCTTATGAAGCTCATCCCTCGCGCTTGCCTACCTACTATTCAGCCATGATGCCATATCATCCTTCTCCTACAGAAGCTGCTGTTCCTCCCTCACCTTATCACCTTCATCCCCCACCATTAAATGGTTCCTCGACAACTCAACCTCAACCTACAGCACCACCCACAGTATTACAGTATGGCGGAGTGCCCTACACAAGCCTACCAGCAGAATCAGAGCAAGCAAGGTGGCCCGCTTCAGTGAAACGACCAGCATCACCAACGTCCAGTAGTCCTAGCAAATCTCCACCTCGAGTGACCTCTTCATCTACCATGCCTACTTCAAGTATACCAAATAGAACGTCCGGAAGTTATCAAGCAGCGACGGCTGAAGTTGTAGTTCCTCCCTCTGCGTATTATGGAAGTACGCAAGTTTTTGCTGCAGTGTCTTACTCGCATCTTGTCTCCCTACGTGAAAAACAAGTAGATGAGGAAAACGTTGAGCAGTCTCTTACGCCTACTGATACGGAGGAAGTGTCTGCCATGATCTCACTCTCAAACAGACCCTCTTCATATATACCAATTGCCTCAGTATTAACAGAGAGCAATCGAGTCTTATCCGATACTTGTAGCACAGAAGATTATATTAAAAGACAGGATGACCCCAACTGTAGAAACCATCTTTTTTGTTCTTCCCCGAGGTCAACAACAAACCGATTTGACTTTCCTTACGTCCGATATGGAAACGCCTACCCTCTAGTAGACCTAGATCCTCGTAAAAGGTTCTCTAAATGGGAAAAAGATATAAGGCAAGGCAGCTTCTGGGGAAGTCCGGAACATCATCCTCATCATCTAGGTCCTATACAAGGTGATTGTTTTCCTTATAGTGATGGTAGTTGGACTAAAACATCGTTCCTTGAAACAAATCCTATGTACCAGGATTTGAATCAAGAACAAAACTTTAGAGCTCGATTGCTGGGATATGATATTCCTAGAAGGGATGAGATTCTAAGGATTTCGTCTGAAAATCAGCACAGTATTAGCATGGACCATCAACAAGATGTGTATGGCAGCGGCAATCATGCCAGGCCTTGTCTAGTCAGACCACCAAGTAACAGTCCCTCTCCTCACAGTAGGACTAGTTCAGATTGTTGATAGTAAGTACTTAAACTATTTTACTTTCTATAAAAACGAAAAATAACATAAACGTTTCAATAGCTCTTAACAATTTTAAATATTTAGCGAAAGTGTTTCATTAAAAAAATTTAAAAGTTTTTTTTTTCTTAAATTCTAAACCACAAATATCGCATTTTCTATTATTTTTATAGTATTGAACAATACAATTTTTAATGTATGGAAGGAGATTTAATTAAACTAATAAGATTTTAATAGTAATTTAGTTATCAAAACTCTTAGCAAAAAACATATACAGTAACCATGCAGATTGTTAACATTGTACGAATTTATGTTCATTTTTTGGTAATAAATATGAAATGTAACAATATCTGTATTTGTATTGTGCTCTTATGATTCAAATTGAGTTTTTTTTTAAAAGAATTTGTATACTTTGTGCAGAAATATTTTAAATGTCGTGTATAATTTTTTAGTAAATTCTACGTCGGAAAATACTTTACGACTTAATATTTAAAAGTTGTTCTCCTATACACTTTTAGCTGGACATATTAAGTTTTAAATACTCCATAATTTATTTACCCACAATATTCTTAAGAACGTATTAAGAAGGGCATATGATTAAAGGTTTCACGCATTTTGACTCAGTTATTGGAAAATAGAACATAATCAATCAAACACATTTCGCAATAAAACATGTCCAATAGGTAATTTTTATGAGAGAATTCTTTCACTTATTAAGCAACTAATAAATATTTTAGAATACTTTTTGTCTCCTTTTATTCAGTGAAATGTATTGTATTAAACATAGCTACCAAATTTTAAGGTTAAAAATATTTTAAAAATTTTTCAAAATTATCATAATAAATGTAATAATTAAAAAAACTTTCTAAATTACATACAACCTTTAAATTTAAATTAGGTTAAATCGAACATAGTTCAACGAACAAAATTAAACAAAAAATATTCCAAATTACTATTTAGTTACTTAATAAATGATTAGGAAAATTGCGTTTATGTAATTTGTCTCATAGAAGAATTAGAATTTCTTTTCTGCTTGAAGAGGGGAATCAATTCTTAAAAAGACTTTTTTTTTTACTTTCTATTACTTTGTTACTTTTTAAACTCGATACCACATTATGAAAATAATCAGTATAATAATACCATGATATGAACATTTAGAAATATTACTTTTTATTGTAACGACTACTATTCCTTCATTTCTCTTAAATTCTTGTTTCACAAGTATAAAATTTCGACTCTTAGCAACATCGACTCTTAAAATTACTTAAAATGAATTTTTTAATAAACCTGAGCTGTTCCCAATTTATACATAATTTTGACGTTTGCTTAATTCACTGAAGAAAAAAAAAAAAAGAAGAGTTCACTATAACAGTCGTTTTTTTATACTGTGAAAAATAATTGTTTTATTATTTTCTATCATCTTTAGAAAGTTTGTGGTATTAGTTTTAAATCATCCTATATATTTAAAGCTTTTTAGTATTTTATCTCTACGGAAAACTCTCCATAAATAATAAAGTATCTTATTTAATAGTAATCCTGAATTTCGCTTATTAGCAAATTGGAAAAATTTATTACCATTCAACAATAATTTAGGTCTCTATATTGGCTTATTAATTTTTTTATTTTACTGAAACAATGGTATTTTTATTGGGATGGTTCAAAAAATGTCTTAATGTATCTTGTATTCTTCACATTAACCTTGATTGCGTAATAATTTTGTCTTATTTTTTAACCTTTTTTACAGGTTGATGTCCAGCTTATTTATGGTTATTCCAAGAGGAAAATGAAGGTATGGCACATTGCCAGAATTGTAGATAAACCCAGTTCCTGGATATCAACCCAGTTACTACCTCATCTCCCCATGCCAAACGAAATTACAGTTTTTACAGTGATTGTTTCTTTGAAGAATAATGAATATCGATGTTGAGAAAGCTTAGAATAGCCTTTGGAATGGGTTTAAGTGCACCAAATAATTATTTCATAAAAAAAACACATAAATAGCTTGAAAAATTGTTTAATAAAACATTTTGTTTAAAGTTTTTTTTTTAAAGAAAGGTGTATTTTTTAAAATGAAAAAAAAATTGCTCAAAGCATGGTTTCTTTTCTTATATAATTTTGAATGAAAGATGTGAGAACTGTTTTTAATTGTTTGCTAAATTTACAAAATTTGACATTGAAAAGAAAAACATTAAAAATTTTACTTTTATTGACAGTAATTAACTAAATTATTTACATTAAAAAAATATTTCTTAAAGTTTCACGAAATATAACTTTGATAATTATTTGTTCACAATTTGTGCCGGTAAAAATACAATTCATAATTGCTTATTCCTAGCTGCGCGGTAATAATTGTATTTTCACATTCAATTGACTGTTCAAAACAACAACATTACTCCAACTGAACTTCTTTTTTTTTTTTCCTTAAAAAAAAAAAAATTAGTAAGAAAAGAAATACTTGAGAAATATGATTATCAGATTTCAAATAAAAGACCAGCTTAACAACTTGAATTCATCATTGATATGAAGTTATAAATTTAATGATTTTGAATGCGGATAAATATGAAGCAAAACATTATTTTTAATCCTAAGATAAATTAAAGCAACAACGTGTATCACGAACCCATTCCAATGAACACCGGGGGACGATGCATGATTTTGTACTGGTTACATACACCGGTTGGTGCTGGGGAACTATTGTAAAGAAATCTTAGTTTGTAACTAAGATTTTATGTTGTATGAAAGAATAGATTATTATTTGTAAATTTATGCGTTCTTGTCCAAAGTGTGTTTTGTTTTGTAGAGTTTAAAGGATGTCAATAAAATGTGTACAAAGAATAAATTAAAATTTTCAATTTATGAATTTGTTTTTTTATTTTTTATTTTGCATCTCACCCCACACATATTTAAAATTTCAACTAAATGGCGAAAAAATATAAATTTATAAAAAATAAATTGCATTAAAACTAAGAAAATAATTTTCGTAAGAAGTATTCTCGTAGTTGTTATCTAATAAACATCATCTAACGTTTATTAAGGAGTTTTATTTAATAACGTGCAAAACATATTAGTATGCTGAGTTTTCATACTATCATTCGAAACAGAATTCTTGAGCTATTTTACCCCAACTGTTGTTTTGAGTCTTTTTAATGATAAATTGTGATAAACTAAGAAGAAAATTAGAAAATAATAACAATTAAAAAGTAAACAAAAAATACTTAATGAAAAATTAGTGATGAAAGCAAAGTATTTGCCAACCATAAAGATAATTATGCACCAGTTATTATGGATTACAAGTGTTTACGCATGATATAAAATCTTGTTTCTAAAAAATTACTTCCGAAATTGGCTGCTGTGTATAAGGTTTATAAGGTTACAATGAGTGAAAATAATGCGTGCAAAATTTATATCTATGCCCTTTTTTGGAATTTCTTCACATTTTTTTAATGAATGCTCTTAGAATATAAATTGTGTAAATGCTTTGCTAAATGCATAAGCTCAATTTGAAATATGATGCGAGTGCCATAACAAATTTTAGAAAACTTTCTATGGAACATGATTATCATACGAATTCCATTAACAAATATGAGCACCAGTATCAAATATTCACATAAAAATTGAAATATAAATTTGTCATTAAGACTTACAATGTTACTTTAGCCGACATATCAAATTTTCTTTTACAGTAATAAAGGTTGTTGTCTTTTAGTTAAAAAAATAAATAAATCGCGTTGTAGTTTTATATGTATCCGGAGTGTGATTTATTAAGTTGTGAAACAATACGGATAAGTCTAGAAAAAAGGGGTATAAAAACCACACCAACCTCATTCACACAGTTTGAATACCTTACATTTTACAGTGACGCTTAACCGTATAATATCTCTGCAAGCAGCGTATAATATAGCTCAAGTTACGAGCGGAAAGTCTAAAAGAGTCTGCAGTCATAAAAAACACCTGTGAAGAAATAGATGAGAGGTAAAAAGAAAATACAGCAAATAAAAAGTGGTAGCAAGTAAAAATAAGAACAGTTGTGGAGAGGAAATTTACTATCAGAGTTTATGCTTTAATCGACGATTATAACGACGGGATTACTTTCCTGTGCGATAGTCTGAAGAGAAAGTTATGACTGTCAAGCTCAAAGCTCACCTACAAAATATGTCAGATGTTGTGTCGTTAAAAAAAAAAGATATCTCAGACACTTTCTATGGGATTACTTTGTGGGTGGTAAGGATGGAACAGGTTATAGAACTGGTGTTGAGTAATCGAAGTCAAACAATTTATAGGCGTGTTATCAGCTGGTTTAAAACACTGTGCTGAATGCAAGCATTATTTAAGCAGAGCTTACAGCTAAAAAACATGTCTATATCTATTGAATAATATTATTAATAATTTTTTTGGACAAATTTAATTTTCCTTGCACTACTGGACAAGACAACAGCAACAACAACATTAATCATTTTAAACTGGAATTCGTCATAAACGCAACATATTCCAATAAAATTTCGTTCAAATACAATAATAAAAATGAAATTTTTTTATCAGTAACAGGTTTTCTTATTAAGATTTTTGTTTTTTTAATATTTTTGTTCAATTTTAATTGTACAAAAGTTGAAATAAAAATAATTCTTGTTGAAGGTGGAATGCATTATATTTTATGACAATCTAGAACTTGGTATTTTCTGAGGCAAAAACTGACAAAAAAAATATGAATATTCTTTGCAAATAGGTTAAATAAAAAATATACAACTTAAAAATTATTTTTTAGAAACATTTATGATTTTTTTTTGCTTCGAGGAATGTTTTTAAAAAATTGCAGGATATTTAGCTTTAAAGCCACGTTTTATGCATCGATAAATTACTTTTTTTTGCGATGACACTCTCATAACAATAAAAAAATTTAAAAATAAAAAAAATCCCAGTTAATCCAAATATTTTTCTCACAGGAGAACATACTATAATTTTTTTTTAATATTTATATAACTATTAGGTTTTAAACCATTTGTGTTTTATTATAATTTTTACCCTTTATTAATTTTTGCAAAATTTAAATTTTTCTTCATTTATCAAATATAAATTTTAATTTCAAACAATAATGGGCAGATTTGTGCATTGCACCAAAGATGGTTTACAGTAGGAAAAACTGATCATATAGATATAGCCGCTAATTTTGCATTTTAGTTGTCGGGCAATCGAGTGTCAGACAAACGATTGAATTCGGAAATTAGATTCAATAACTCATAGGCTTCTCTAGATAAAGTGAGTAATGCGGAGAAGTACAAAGTCATAATATACAGTCGTCAGTCAGGTAAAGTAGTCCCTTTATTCAAAATGTGTCTTGAAATGTATGCTAAATTCCTCATGAAGACTTAATTCATCCGCACATTTCCCCCTGACACTAAAAATGCAGCTAAACAAGACATCGAGAGTATTTTCAATCCGTTTACTTAAAAGTAATTAAATTTCCAGACATTCAGCAAATTTTTTCCAATCAGAATTTTTCTTTGACCTGACTGCACAGAGAAAATATACTTTGCTCTTCTTTTTGTTCTTAAGTGCTACAACCGATTCCTGATCGAAGCAGTCTCAGTTAGTTTACACCAATTCGACCTATTTGACCTTACTTTTCTCTGTCTTTTGATATCAATGTTCTTAAAATACTTTTTATAAATTGTCGAACAAGCTTGTACGTGGCCTACCTCTTTTTCCCTTTTCCTTTGACTTTCCTCTCCATATGTATACGTGAGTGGTCAAGCCACTTAGTTGTGAACACTTTAATTACTTTTACTAAGATACTTTGGTATAAAGTTTACTTTTGAATTTGGCAACAAAATAAGTACCAATGTTCTCATAAATCCATTTAACAATTCGCAACAGAAAATTTATTTAAATGCATATTTGCTAATCTAAGATCATTGCAGTGTTGTAAATTAATCAACACAATCTAGCGCTGCCATAACATCATAATATTTTTCATAATCATTTTTGCATATTTAAGATATTCAAAAACTTAACAAAAAATTATTAGCAATAAATGCATTTTGCAGAGAAATAAATTAGAAAAAAAAAACTTATTTTCTTGGTGCATCTAAATTTCTTATCAAGAATCAGCAGATTTTTTTAATTATAGGGTTTATTTAAATATTTTTAAAAATCAACGGTAGATCCTATGCATTTATGTGTGATAGAGAAACATCCACGATTTCCCTTTTCATAGATGAAAAAGAAAAAATTTCACCTTCAATACTTTTTTTCATGATCTGCACTAATGATGGTTTCAAATCAGCTATACAACTTTAAATATTTTCAAATGTGTACTTTTCTTCTTCTTTCGTTTGCAGCTGTGCAGTTATTATCAATTTTTATCTGATTTCCCTAAATCTATGCTAAATTATTGTCTCTTGTACACGGTTATAGTATTTTTCTCTCTCGTAGCATCTTAGCTTATCACATTCTTCCAAATAGCATCCTCATCTCGGAGTACACCCAAACCTCATCTCCTCCCGTGGATGGTGAGAATGTACGGGTTAATTGTTTCCGGGTGCCAAGGCCGCATCACCAAGTCTCATTCCCATGGAGATGCTAATTCAAGGTCACTCAACAGCACCTGCCCCTCAACCGGATCCGAGCATGCGTTTCACTATCATCGAATCCTCCGTGAAACAGGTGCATGTGGATCGCGAGCGCCAATCAAAATATAATCATTTAGCAAAGCAACTTATAAAATCAAATTTCCCTATTCATTCGCATTCATTTTCTGTTTTGTCCACACAAATTGTTGCTAAAGTTTAATGCATGAATAAATTTCGACCATTGTAAAGCAAAACTTACTTTAAAGCTGAAACTTAGATCCAAGCAAATCACTAACACAAAAGAATATTTATCTAAAAGCTGTTTTTGCAAGGCATCAAATTAAACGTTGATGCATGTTACTGAGTGTTTTTTTTCCCATTCTACTAAATTATTATTAATTATTTTACCGTCTTTGAACAGTCAAGCGATATAGAATTTGTGGTTACATGAATGTTCAAATTTGTACCAGGAAATTTTGAGAGCAACACAGAAGATAAGAGTACTCCTGGATCATCGTTATCAAATGGTTTTGCGGCTTCAAGCATGCACCATTTAGGATCAAATTTTTTTAATAATATATTAAATGTGCTACACATAATTTAAAATATGCAAAATGATGTAAAGCCAGTTATATATTTTTTTACTGTGCTTTCAAAAAGGTTTTTAAAAAGTACAAGCCTTTCTTTTAGTTTTGTAACTATAGTATTATACCTTAAAGGATATTTAATATAGGGAATTCTCTTAGAATTAATTTGTTCTGATTTGAACGTTGATAATTCGAAATATTGAAAAATTCAAATAGACGTTAATTCTTTTAAAATTTCCGATTCTCACCAATAAAATTTGATCTTTAATCCGAAATCTTCACAATTTCTTCTCCACAGTTTCGGTTAATTTGAAGACTGTTAAAAATTAATTAAAAGAAAAACTTAATGTTTTCTTCAAACTCTTTAAAGCTTATTAAATATTGGAAGCTTAAATGCGGTATTTTCTTTAAGATCATCTGGCGATTTATTCCATGACTCTCTTCTCCATCTGGCCAATTTGCTGGATTTATCCGCCACGACAATCGATATTGATAATCAAGTTCTGGTATGCCTACCATTTTAACGGACTGAATAGGCACTCAAGACCTCTTTCAGTCTCTCTACAGATTCAATGAACAGCAAAACAAGTTTTATCTCAATTGAAATGAAACTGAATCTTTCTCTGTCACATAAACATTGAGGAGAAAAGAATTACGAGATAAATTGGGTTTTAATCCATAAAAGTAAATCTATCAAAGTATAAAAATGTGTCATTGGGGAAATTTAAAAGTGAACGCGTTTATTTTCTACGCTAATGAGTTTTCGCTTTTTATTGGCAGTTTTTAATTTGTTATTATACAGTTACAGAAAGTGTTCCTCATATGTTAAGATATTTCATTACAAGATCTTTACTTAGATTAACTGCCTTTAAAACAATTTTCAACAAAATGCATGCATGTGCTGTTGTTTTAGTACAAGGATTATTTGGATCCACCCCTGGCTTATATCTTTCACGAGCCCATAATTTTAATATATCATATATCAAAATATATAATATTTCATATATCACCCCTATTTTGAACTTTGAGAAGTTTGAAGTTGATTTAATTTTGAATTATTTCTAAATGCGTCACAAACTAAATAAATGCATTCAGAAAAACGATGAAAACGCCCGTCAAATCTATCATCTCGTAATCAACGTCTCATAGTTTAAAAAATGTGACTGGCGAATATATAACTTCATTATCAATTACATTCCCACTGCAACTTCCTATTAAATCTAGAACGAAGACGAACTGTTTCAAAAAATTACAAAAATTCAACATTTTTCATGCTGAGCAAAACCAAGCTTGCTGAAATGGCATAGTAAACAACAACGAAGATTGCTTCAGGTCATGTTTTGATGTTTAATTTAGTGCTAAACTTGTGTGTTATGATGGAAAAAAAATTACCAGGTAAGTTAGGATATTATTGGCATAATTTAAAACAAGAAACTTTTCGTATCTATCAAAGCAAACTCAAGGGCTACTTCAATTGATATAAGAATAAATTTCAATAAGAGAGCTAATGCTGCTATCGTCATTACTAAGACTAAAATGAATGCAATGCTACTAATACGTTCTTTTCAGCAATTTTATTCCATTAAATTACGGACTGGAATATCAAACTTTAATATTGTAATGAGATAATGCATTTATATGAAGATCTCAGTACCCAACTGAATAGTTATCAAAAAACGCTATAAAATGTTTAAAGCTTTCTGACGGAAACTTGGTTTCAAACCTTGTGAAAAGCATATAGTTGAATTCCAAGCGTAACAGAGGGGAAATCACAAAAGTATTTTATTCACAAATTCCAAGCACACACACATTTGGTGCACATTTGGCTTTGTGGATTTTCTGTCCATTTTCTCTGACAATCATGCACTCAGCTCTGCCAGAAGTCTGGTAAGAAAGTTTATCAGATGAGTAGAAATTTATTACAAGTTTTTTTGTTTAATCAGAAACTTTGTTACTTGGCTATTTCTTTTGTTTTGGTAGTAAGGTTACAGAGTATGCATAGAACAGTACAACGTTTTTATTATTTTTATTTTTGGAGATTCAGGTAATGCACGGTTTGCTTTTTTAATAGCTTTCCCCAATGCTTAAGGGATATTATAAAGATAATATCCTTCCTGAATTTCTACTGCTTGTATCAGTGCCTTTATATTTTTCCTTTGTCTTTTTTTTCTTCTTCAAATTATCTATTTCTCCGTTAAGGTTCTTTTTTTTTTTCAAAATACTTCTGTTATCATTAATTTTCGTTTTATATTCTTTATCTTCCTTCTTACAAACATCTTCTTTTTTTTTAACATTCTTGTTATATATTCTCTCATTCTTTCTGTTGCTATTTTCCCCATATTGATTACTCACTAAAAAAACTTTTAAATATAAACTAAACACACTATTAAGTAAAAATGGCACAGCTTTGTATAAAAAGTGTGCTCTAACAGTGGAGGAAGTGGTTTAAACTAGTTGAATCAAGATGCATTAGCACTTGTTTAAATTTTTAGAGTTCCTTTTTAATGGAGAACCTGTCAATTTTGTGTGCCTGAGGGAACATTTAGTTTTGTCCTCGCATTTACATCCCCCTCTGTTATATGAGAAACTTTAAAAATGTAATTTTTTTTCTTCAAAAATGTAACATAATATGATTGTATTAATGGACTTTATAGTAAAAACCAAATATTAAGTTAAAAAGTTTTTTGTGTAATGAATACGATAAACTTGAAAGAAAAATTGTAACAGGGGACAGTATATATTTGAGATAATTTTTGACTTAAAAATAAGAAAAACAATTTTTTTGACGGTAATCACTGCATAATTAGACTCAGGAACAATTTATTTTACAATATAAATCAAACTATTTGTAATAACTTTCTTATATTTTAATATTTTAATATTTTGAATAACTTTTTCTTTGTTGAAATAGACAGTTTTTTTAGTAGAATAAGTCAAAATCATAAATGTTTCTATTGATGATAAATTTTACTACAATCATACATAACTCCAAAGAAATAACTTTTGAATTCATAAATAACAAAAAATATTCTTTAAATGATACCAAATGCAAGGATATTGCTTAAACTTTAAAAATTCACTACTGGTTTCAGTTAGCATGGAATTCAACTGTAAGTTTTCTTCCTTTTAGTTGTAAATGCGAATAACGAGCAAAAAAAATCAGTTTCTGAGCTGAAATTTTTAATGAAAGATTGGTTGAAGAAATTGCCCATTTTCACGTGCAAAAAAATTAAAATAATTTCAAACCCATTTTTTGGAAATTATTTGACTAAATCAAAAGAACCAATTAGTAAAAATGTTGTGGAACTACATTTTAAGCTTTTTTTTTTATAAACATAACTATTTGAAATGTGTATGCTTTTTTAATGATAATTTTTCATAAAGAATACATTTTAAGTTTAAAAATTATATTGGTTAAGAGTCACCAAAAAAGGAAAATATAATTAACGCCTAAATACTTGCTTCTCTTCTGATAGATTTATACCAAATTTTACAAACCAGATAAAAATATTAATGTACCATTTTAAAGTTGAACTGAAGCAAAAAGTATTAACCACAAAAAATTGTAAGTTAAGCAGTGTAAATGCTTTTGTATATTTTTAATGCCCATTGTTTCAATACATAAAAACAGCTTTTATTCATAGTAAACACTTACTATTGCTTGCATTGTTTTTGAAAAAGGTACATGCTAAAAAAATGAACATAACTTGAACTATTTATACCGAAAAGCCCCAATATTTCAGGGTACAAATTTTTAAGTATCCATTGTATCATTTACATCTTAAGCCAATTTTTCATGACAGTAAACTCTTATAATTGAATATCACTTTGATATACGGTTTGGATATTACATATATGACAAATTTTTTAATAAAGCTAACACTTATAGACTGACATGTTTAGAAAAATTTACAATTTATAAGAAAAGTGTAAAATTCCAGTATGAAAATAAGTAACGAATGAAAATTGTTTATGTCAAGAAAGCATTCTTGCCATGATGCAAACTATTTTAATTACTATAAGACCCAACGTATCAATCATCCTCAGGGAATTTTTTAAATTAAAATAAATTTTTATTCTTGCTGGACAGTTTTAGAAGCATTTTAAGACTAAGAAGTAAAATCCAAAGCACTTTTAGAAAAAAGGACACGAACCTTAAGGTATATTAAATAATTTGTTTTTAAGATTTCATTGTATCGTTACATAGTGCACAACTTTTTATATTTATCAGAAGAATCACTTATTTTTTTCTGCCATTTGTAGAAAAGTTTAATAATCAGAAGCAAAAGGTAAATTACTGAAAAACAATATTATAATGTTTGCTCACATTAAGAAACATTAATTATTTTGAAATTGTAAATATTAATAATGGTCACAAGTTTTTTTCTCTCGAGGTATTTGCATTAGTCCACATTTAAACATTATAAATTAATAATATGAAATGAGCATTATATTAATTGTATATTATTTTCACTTACATGGCCTACGATTTCTAAAACTATGAAAATGTCCATTGATATTAATAAAATTTAGTTTAAAAACTAAAGGAATGCATCAATTTTTTTCCCACTATTACATTGGTTTTACTCTTTTGTGTGCTTCTCCTTATTTATGGAACTATTTAAGGGGTTAAAAATATTTTTGCATTCAATTTTAAAACTAGTTTAGTCAAAGGTAATAATAGTTATTTAGTCTAATAATTTTCGAGCACTTTTTAAGTTGTAAGTTATGCAAATTTTGTTTCTTATTTAAATGAAATTGGAATTATCTGCATTTATCATTAGGTTCTACTGAAATGTCGCAAAAACGATGCACAGTTATGTTAATTGTTCAATTAGTGCAGACATTATTTCCATACGTAATTAGGTCGTACTTAAAAGTAGTATGAAACACGATGCATATTCAAATGCATTTCTGTTTGCCATTTAATTGATTTAGGAATTATCCGCATACGCTATTAAAACGTGCTTAAAAGCAGTATGAACTGCTTCTTGAAATACATTTCTGTGTTTTTTAATTCCAAATGATATAGCTAAACTTTACCATTCCCAATTATTCCATACATTTCTGTTTCTTGTTTAATTGGAGTTGTAATTATTAGTTGGTGCATCAGTGAATAAAGAGTGCAGTTGGAAATAACTTCATTCGGTATTGGGTTCTACTGAAATAAGCGAAATATATTTAAAAATATTTTTATTCGTTGTTTAATTGGAGAAGTAATTTTTAGCATACGTTATTAGAAGGTAAATCAATGCTGTATAAACAACGATGCATATTCAAAATATGTACTTGGTTGCTATTTAACTAATGTAGGAATTATCCACATCCGTTAGTGCTTAAATACAATATTAACAATTCTATGCATTTCTGAAGAAATGCAGAAATGCAATATGCATTTCTGTATTGATTTGCTGCTGTTGTTATTGCTTCTAATTCCAAATTACATGGCTACGCTGTTCAGGCGCAATGGTTCCAGTTTTCAACATTATTATTATAAATTTCGCTTACTCGATTATCTACGCAAGATTTTCATCGATTACTCGAACCCCTGATTCGATAGAGGACAATTTCGCATTCTGTCCAAAAATGCATAGTTGAAGGCTTTTGAAGGTATACCATTGTCTTCCCTTTGGTGGCTAGTATAGCGGCAATCAATGAACCAAGTAATTCTAATCGTAGTAAAGTGATTTTTTTTTCTTTTTAGATGTGCGACACTTTGAAACAAGAGTCGCACACTATCTACTCAGAGGATTTTGTCTTTTATTACTCTAAAATATATAGCAACTCCAAAAGCTTTTGGGTTAGCATCGATGAAGTAGAGAAGTTCGACGATATTGGTTGATTGTTATGTAGATGAATTCTATTAATTTGTAATTCAGAAAGACGAGGTACCTCGGAACACCACTGGGACTACATCTTTAGAACATCAGAAGGTAATTCCTAGACCCAAAATATTATCTTTAACCGCATGGCCTGAAGAAAGCATTTTATACGAATGGTAAATGGAGTAATCATGCAGAGTGGGTCAAGCATCTTTCCAGCTACTCGTAGTAAAAAACATTTCGTATTCTCCTTTTTAGATAAACTGTCTACTAGGCTTTGTAATACTGCGATAAAACAATCACCACATTTCATGACATTCCTGAAACCTTTGTAATGTAGACTCCTGAATCAGAAGAGGATTCATGCGATGAAATCGTTCATGTCTCCATATTTGCATCAAGCGGTTGTTAGTAGTCCACTTCCTTAGTACCATGCTAGCTTGACTCATAGATATCGCCGGCTTAGAAATTTTAAATGGAATTATCCGCATACGTTATTAAGGCGTACATAAATACAGTATAAATAATTTAAACTCAAATGCATTTCTGTATTGTTTTGTTGCTTCTAATCCCAAATAGCATAACTACACTATACTGTCTCCATCTTACAGTTCCCATTATTTCCATGCATTTCTATTTCTTGTTCAATTTCAGAAGGAATTATCTGCATTCCCTTATAGTCCCAACTGAAATGCAGTATAAACGATGTATATTCAAGGAAAAAAATTTTGGTGAAGGAATTTTCAGCATGGTTAGATCATATGTAAAATGCAGTATAAATTCTACATTTTCAAATATACTTTTGTTTGAAGTTTAATTATCCGATGCGTAACATATACTCCATAGGCATTATTTATGCTTTATTAGTTTGCAGTTAAAGGACGTATAAAAGATGCTCCGTCAAATGCATTTTATTTTTGTTTAATTGGTATAAGAGTTATCCACTTAATTTTATTATGCTGGGGGGGGGGGAGGGAATCTAAGGAATAATTTATTTTCATTTCTGAAATGCTCCTAAACCGAAAGGAATGTGTGGTGTTTGAAGTTAATCGTTGAATAAAAGGAAGAAAAGTGAAAGTAATCACAAAGCGAGCCAATTGAAAACTCTGCACCCTCCCAAAACTAATTTCGCTTTAACAAATGCAACATAGAGAAATGGAATGCAGGTGCATATAGAGATCCGGCTGCTTACCTGTAATTATTTCCCCTTCATCTCTCCTACTATCATCGATTACCGAGCTTCAGAAGCAACGGTTGCTATTGGTTGTTCATGCGACTTTACCGAGATCCTCGTTGGTCATTTCGTAAGATTCTCTTTACCCTTTATGCAGAAGGTCCACTTCTCCAGGCGAATAACAAATAGGAAAGGAAACATTTATCATCAATATCGGGTCTATGACCACCATAAATTAAGTAAAAAGATTATTCAAATCGCACCCTTTCATCAAACGTAATGCAGTTAACTAAGATTTGTTTTTAATGAATTTGATAAATGTTATGTTGAGATTTAAAAATTCGCAAATTAAATCGCCCCAACCTATCCTAAAAACTTCATTTGAGTTCCTTTTCTTTATATTAAGAAAGTTAATATTTATTTTTGGGGTTGTTTCTAACATATTTTTTTTTCCCTATTTTAAATTCACCTACATTGCAGGAGTGTACAGGGGTTTTCTGAGTTACCTTGTTAATCAGGCTATTTGGATTTGAATTTTTTATTCTTCATTTTTCATTCTTAAATTTAATTTAGATTGTAAAAATTTCGTAAAAATTTAATTTAGATTGTAGAGTACTGACATGCCAAGTGGCGATACTTTTTGCAATATTTTTTTAGAAAAATTACCCAAAGCGTTGCGATTTTTCCTAACCCTTTTTTGATTTACACGGCTTATAAGTAAAAATTTCCTGACAAATCACAGTATTGCTAAAGGTTGCAAGACGTTACGGTTAGCACAATACAAACGCAATGCATAATCTCTCTCTCTTTTTTAACGTTGAAAAATCTTACACGTTAAAATACGTATAAACATATATTTTGCTCAGCACGATTATAACTAAACAGTCTCGGAATTTCTACATCATAGGTTTCCAATATTTTTTGGCTTACCGATCATTTTGCGAGACAAATTTATATCAACGCCCCCTTTCCACAAGGACAATTTTTGCAAGATTTATTAAATAATTTAAAAGTCAAAAACTTTCTCACATTCTTCATTTTCAATATGATGGCACACTTTTAATTATATCTTTAATTTATTGAAAATTCCTGCCGAACAATGATTTTGTGCTTTAGTATTTTACTGAGCAACTCTTTATTAAAGTAGCTTACGTAATGTAAATAAATAAAATAAACAAATTGTTTTCAAATTCTTAAACTATCCAAACTATACAACATTATTTTGCATGAGAAATTAAAAAAAAATCAAAATAATTTGCTAAAAATTTGATAAAATAGTTTTAATATTTAAAATCGACAAAACTGCTACTTAAAAGTTCATAGAATAAAGACTTTTCTGTGTAGAACAGCAAGCTAAGTGCGTTATATTAGAATCTAAATAGATTTTTCGATACTAATTTTTATTTTATTTTATAACCAGTCGTAGAACAGCCAACCCAATTTCGGGTTTACGACTACTAATGTTCAATTCCGTAGCCTTGTAATTTTGAGCCCAATCCAAAAGACAAAAGAACTGCTGGATCAAGTATTAGGAAAAATTTGTCTTCTTGGAAGTCTTTTTGGTTCGAACTAACTCTCATTTGCGTTACACGGTGAGAAAAACCACGAAAACCTCACACAATTTTCTGACGGCAAGGGGACTCTAACCCATGATCTGTCTACCACTAAGGATATTTTACGTCATCTGTATGGTCGATGCGAGCCAGGTGCGGAATCCGTATCGACCTGCCTTTGCTGGCATTCGAACCCAGCTCACCTGATTGAAATGCGAACGCTCTATCTCCTGAGCCAACACGGCTCTTCGATACTAATTTTATTTTGCATCATATTTTATAACCGTCGTTGAACAGCGATTCAATTTTTCGGATTTGCGACTACTAATGTTCAACTCCGGAGCCTTGTAGTTTTGAACCCAATCCAGAAGACAAGTGAACTCCTGGACCATTTATTGGGAGAATTTTGCCTTTGTGGAGGACTTTTTTATGGAACTAACCGGCATTTGCGTTACGTGGAGAGGAAAACCACGAAGATCTCCCACGGTTAGTCTGACGGCAAAGGGACTCTAACCCATGATCCGTCTACCACTGAGGATATTTTAAGTCAGCATTGTGGTCAGTGCAAGCCGGATGCGGAATTCGTATCGACTAGTCACCGCTGGGATTTGAACCCGGTTCACCTCATTGGATGGCGAACGCTCTATCCCCTGAGCCATCCGGCTTTGCTGATTGCTTATAAGCAAAATGGCGTGCTAAAGTTGAACTTAATTTCTCCGCATAAATTACAATATTAATTAACTTGAAGTTAATAAAATAAAGCTACTTATCGCAAATCAAATTCATTGAAATATAATTCTTTCTCGTCTGCATCGTTTATATAGCTTAGATTTTTTATTTATTTATGCATTTTATTGAAACCATGATATATTTGTGTTTTGTGTACCTGGCAACTTCAATGCATTACTAGTTCGTTTACGTTCTACATGGCTCCATGTCTGCCCTTGTGTTAAATAAGAAATATATAGTGAAAGAATTTAAATCTTGTGCCAGAATATAGAATGCGTCACTCAAGAGAAGTGATACTTGGCGGGCTTAGCTTTCTCGAAATAAAATGGTAAGAACAATTGCTAACGTAAGCAAATACCACATTTCAACAACCCATCAGGATGGAGATACCCACTTTACGTCACTTCTTAGTAAATCCCTTTTTTGCTTATACATTGACTGAAATTTTTCTTCAGTTTCTCTAAGGGATTCTCGATGGATAATTTCTTAAGTAAATAAATGCAAAAAAATTCAATTGCTTATAACTAAGAGGAAATGTTTTTGGTAAATCGTATGAATCTGTGAAATTTTTAAAGCATAGTTCATAAAAAAAATAGTTAACTTTCGATTTTTCCTGATTAATATCCTGTGGTTTAATAATTTTCTATTTTCAATGATATTTTTATAAGTATTTAATTAAAATTTGCTTTAATTCGATTATCCGTTATATTCGCTTGTCCAAAAGCTGAGAAATTTTCTAATATACCAGTAAGTTGGGGGTTAACTCTAGCAATACATTTTAATGTGGAATATTTCTGCTACTTTGGAGCGTTAATACTTGCTACACATAAATGAGCCATATATTGAAAGCTATATATGTTTATACAGTTTAACTAGCTAGAAATTGTCATTAAAAATAAACCTAAGTTTCCGAAACAAATAACGATAACATTTATTTTCCATTATCATTGAATCTCGAAGATTACAGTAATAATTCGAACAATATTCATTTTCAAATAATACTACATATGCGTACAAATAATACTGAATTAAATATATTGTCCGTGTTCTTAAATAAATCAAACTGTTTTTTTTTTCTGCATCAAGTTAAATTTAAAAAAGTTAAATGTTAAAGTAACTTATCATATTTACAAGCACTGCATTTTACACAATTAATAGTAAAAGAAAATAGATAAGAAATAAAAACTCACTTGACAATTAGCAAAGTTTTCTTGGACAATTGATAAATCTGGTATTTTTGAAACGTTCTTATTGTACTATTCAAATTAACAAATGTTCTTTTTGAATTTTTCAGCTTCATACATTAGATATTTTCTTCGAAACCAGGGAATTCCATCCTCTGTAACAGAATTCAAGTAATTTTTAATTCGCACCACTGCCATAAAAATTATTTAATATTACGTAAAAAAAACACAAGCTAATCGTGTTGAATGTTTTAGAACTAACTGAAAAAGGTGATAAATGATTTTAATCTGTAGTAATCGTTTCAAATGGTTACCTGACACACGGTGACAAAAAAACAAATTGCTGTGGAAATAATTTTTACAGTGTAGAACAGTAACAAAAGCCAGTTTTGTGGAAAAATATTGGTGGCCTTCTTTGTTACTTCGTACAGAAAACAACGATGAGATTGAAAATACAGTAAAAAGAAAAAGAAAAAAAAAATGGAAATTAAAATGCGATCAATTAAGTAAACCAGCGACTCCCTAAAGGGGTCTAGTGAAACCCTAGGGTACCGCGAAAGGGCTCTGAGAGTTTGGAACTTTTTTTAACTAATAATGTTTTTCGAAACCTGAAATTAAAATTATAATCAGTTAATAATCCATAATTTATTTAATATTTCTGTTATTTTCATGAAATTATTTGATTGAAATGCTTGTGAAGAAATTTTTTTAAAGGAATGCCTTTTCTAATAATAATATAATAAATGAATTATGAAAAGGATATTCATTTATGAAAAATTCCATAAGTAATAAAAATATTGAATAAAAATACCAAGATTATTAACAGAAGCATATTTCCTGATAACTCTTCTCAGCGTTTATTTTCTTCCTTTTTCGTTTTAATATTAAAGTAAACCCTATTTCAGCACATTCATTTTCAGTTTACAAATGCATTGACATCAAATTAAGTACTCGACTAAATGCCGCTCCAAACCAGTGAATTCAACTGTCTGACATAAAAACCAATTTTAATACTAATATTTTAATATGCTATTTAAACTAAACCAATCAATTCAATTCAACCAAACAATCTGAACCAAAACAATATGAGGAAAAAATTTCCTTTCTCACTCATTCATCTAAATATTTTCAAGATAGCTAATAAAATTTAGACCGTTGCCTAATTTCAAAATAATTAATAGTTCGTTAATTAGTAGATGATTATATTAACAATTGCTGATGAAATTAACTTATTAAGTCTCGGTGTTCCGCCAAAGAAGCTCTATCATTTAGAGTTCCACAGTCGAAAAAGTAAATGGATCGTTTGAAAATGTTTTCATTGATTATAACCTAAATTTACGAGTTTGGTCATTAAAGTTTTGAAATGTATAAATGTATGAAGAAATTATCTTAATTATAAGTAAAAGCTAACAAACTTACTTATAAAATATGAGATTCAAAATTTCACTTAAGCAAGAAATTTTTGACTGTCATTTTTTTCTTATTCAGTACTTTTTATTTTTAAGACTTAAGACTCCATATTTTTTCCATTAGCCCGTGCTAATACCATATACATAAGTGCTAATACCATATACTATGTTTTCATTAACTCGGTCTGTGTGGGCTAAATCTAATCTGCTTTGAGACTAACCAGTCTACTTAAATCTCCATAGGGGCCTAAAATTTAATAATAATGCAAGTTTCAATCATTTCTTGACTGTCATCATCACTTTAACACTAAGTAGAATTTTTCGTCAGTCAAAATTTCAGCCATTTTTTAAATAATGAAACTAAACTCAGCGGCGCGACAGCCCATAGAGGGCCAAGGCCTACTGTGCCCATCTCAGTTTTCTTGACCTTGGGCTCTGGGGTGCAGGAGCAGATGTTCCGGTCCGGTGGTCAGCCGAACGCGGAACCCCCAGTATTTAGTTCCCAAGCATACTTGGTACTCATTTATCGACCCACTAAAGGGATGAAAGGCTGAGTGAACCTTGCCCTGCCCGAGGATCGAACCAGGGACCTGTGGCACGACAGTGCGAAGCGCTACCGCTCAGCCACCGGGCGTCTTTTTAAATAATTACTCAAATTTAATCTGAATCTCTTTGTCTGAAAAAATACGAGTTTCTATCGTTTTCTGGAGCCTACAAGTTGAATTTATCACCACAAGGAATTTATCATCAGTTGAAATTCTGAATATTTTTCGACTGTCTAGAGTGCTCAAACCTCATCCAGAGTTTTGTTTTTGATATCAGCACACGTTCCAATCGTTTCTTGAGATCCATAGTTAAAGTTCATCACAAAGAGAATTTACTAGTAATCAAAATTTCGAGCATTGTTGACTAGATAGAAAGTTCTAATTTCAATTCTCTGTGCCTGATACCAGTAAAAATTACTATTGTTTTGTGAAAGCGGTAATAAAATTTAAAACCATTTATCTGGGAATTTAGCAATCTGGGAATTTTAAACGAGCAATATTTATCGAATATTAAATTTGTACTTGTGCTATTAAATTCTATTGTTACTATTAATCAAGACAAGTTCATCTTTTTCTAATTTATTGAACGTAAAGTAATAAACATTGAATCCTTATTATGATTTTCAGAGGTTTTTCAATTAGATGCAAACTTGTTTAAGTTAACATGTCATAAAAAGAATTTTATTTTATGGTTTAAAAATATAATGCGGAGAGCATTTCTACTCCAATATTGCATGATCTGATCTGACTGACTTCGATAATTTAATAACTAATCAGGTTAAAAAAGAAACAGACCGGTAAGAACTTAATATATGTAAAATATTACTTCATTGATTAATTTACTTAGTGTAGAAATTCATATCGTTAATCCTATCAAACTGCGAGATGAAGATATCAATAATTGACACTTTTGTTGATAGCATGTTAAAAGCATTTTTAACAGAACATAAAAGAAATTTGAACTGAAACTTTAAAAAAAATTTTCAATCCAGTTACCTCTTTCTTAGATATAATGCTGAATTCAATTTTGCATAGTTTGGAATTACTTTCTTTCAAAATGCTGTAAGTGGTCCGTTGTAATGTTTGAATTACAGTATATTTTTCAAATCATTTATTGTTAGGAATTATGTTTAAACTTCGTCATTTCCACAAATCGAAGTGTCAAAGATTTCCTGAGATTTGATCATCATAAGTAGGGGGAAAATGCGTG